>NC_090933.1:248028916-248342666 GCF_040938575.1 Ambystoma mexicanum | reverse complement strand
GTTTATGTGTTTGGGTCTATTTCCTCTAAATGTACTAGTCCTATCAAAGCTTCCATGTGTGCTCTTCAAGCCTTCCTCTTCCCATCGATTGGCTCTATGGCCCTTAAGTTCTCACCATTTCTTTGTTACAACAGATCTATCACAATCAGTGGTAGGCCGCTTATATAGGAAAACCTGGCTTAGCAAGGGTGTCAGATTTATACATCAAATATGTCATGCTACAGGCTAAAAATCTTTCCAAGATCTTAGAAGGACCTTCTCCCTTCCCTCATCAGATTTGAATTTTTACAACAAACTATTTAATGAGTGCCTTGACAGCTACATAATTTTACTCAAAATTAGCTTATTCCCAACCACGCAAGAATCTTATTTATGACCAAAACTCCTAATGTCAAAGCCATCCAATTTTACAAATTATTGGCCATTAAAGACTCCCCCCGAAAAAATGGCTGGTCCAAATTCAATGGGTAGCGAATGGTGGAGAATTGTTTGATGAGGTAACCTGGGAACGACTCTGGTCCAGGGTTAAATCTATCTCCACATCTGCAAATATTTCACAAAATGTATTTAATTTTCTACATAGAATCTTTGTGACCCCAATGAGATTACTGAAAACTAAATATGGCACCGATGGAAATTGCTGGACCTGTGGAGATATGAGTTGATCCTACATTCATATGTTTTTTGAATGCCCCTTCGTCCATAAATTCTGGCAAGATGTGTGGTCTCTTCTTAACACTTTTTTAAAACTCAACCTACTCCTATCATTCACGAATGTGTTGTTGGGCAGTATTGACCACGACAAGGAAAGAACTCATCCCTCCCTGCTTCTTTATGATCTGTTCATTGCTATTGCCATTAAACCTATCACACTCAATTGGAAGAATTCCAAAAACTGATCATCCAAGAGGTGGTGGAATAGCATATGTCATATACACAGATGTGAACACTGTATAGCATTGCGCCTCAAATCAATATTCAAAAATGATTCTAAACGGATATCTTTTCCAAATTACCTCACCTTTCACTATATGTCTACTCGTGGTTCATGAATTTTCAATGCATGTAATGCTTTTTAAGGATGACTTTATCTTTCTTCACATCATCTGTACCTGAATATCTCAATTGAAAGCTTCCCCATCCCTTTTCGCTTGATGTATCCTGTTGGTTATGTGTATGTCTTCCCCTGGTACGTCCACCCAATACCATCACAATCTTAATAGATCATTGTTTTTCCTTTTTTCCCCCTATTATTCTTATTTAGTTGAGCTACATAACAATTTACATGTTACAACTTAGGTTCTATTGCTTGACTAGCATTATTGTCTCCATATCATGAAGAGACCTAAGTATATTGATCTATGTATATGTATTACTCTTTTTACATTCTTAAATTCTTAATAAAATTATTAAACAAAAAAAAAGAAAGAGGATGTGGTGGTTTATTCCAGAGAAGAGGACAGGACCTCAAGAAGGTGGAAACTGATTCAGAGAGGGAAGGACTGCAGAACTACAGTCCAAAAAGACAGTTCGATTTTCTTTTGTTTTTTAAAACCTTAACCCACCTCCCTACCTTCTGTAAACCCTTAGTTTTGTGTTACATTATTAAAAACTCTTGCCACTTGAAAACTGTCTTCATGTTGTCTTTTAGTCCCTAAGCTCGTGACCTAGCACACTCAAGCAACTCCCTCTTGGGAGCACATCAGTTGAGGTTTCAGACTCAAGTGCCTTCAACATCATGTGCAGGAGTAAGAGCAGGCAAGCTTTTCTTTTTCTTTTTACAATGTGCTAGAGTGCTCTGATAAGTCAGGGATCTGGGGCACACAGCTCCCACATTGGAGCTCAAAGGACCAAGGGTGCTCCAATTTCAACTAGGTGCATCAAAATGGGCAGCAGGGTTTTGTTTTTCTTTTTCTCTGCCCGCACTCAAGTGGGGAACACTCAATGCAGGTGGAGCTCTTTCTTTTGTAGGGTGCAATAGTACCAATGTGGGAGCCAGAGATGCCACGCCACTTCTGATGTTTTTCTCTCTACTGAAATCCCTGAGAATTGAGGGAGCTGGCAGGAGACTATGGGCCTCATTAGGAGGCGGGCGGAATGAGATTAACGGCGCCGGTAATGGTGCCGGCGCCGTTAATCCCATTCCGCCCTATTACGAGGTTCCCTCGCGGGACCCGCTCTGGACGTCTGGTTTTACCCGTGAGGGGACCAGGGAGCTAACAACAGGCCAGGTATTAACGGGCCCGTTGTTAGCTCCCTCCCCATTCCCATTGAGCCCTATGGGGGCTCGGATGGGGAAGGACCGGGCCCGGGTTCCCTGAAGGAGGAAATACCGGGCCCTCCAAAGTTGGAATGGCCCGGTATTTCCCCATTCAGGGGACCCGGACACGATTTTGGAGGCAGCCATGCCCTTATTAAAGACATGGCTATCTCCAAAGTCGTGATGAAGACCTATGTATGGCAGAGGTCCAGGACACACAGATGGCACGTGAGAATGCCGAGGTGGCTGGGATGCCCAGGACAAACATTGGTCCTCTCTCTCTAAACCCATACCTGCGGAAGAGTCCGGCTTAAGCACGACTCTCCCCCATAACTGAATTTCCACCGGAGTAGAGATGCCAAACATGGCCGAAGCACAGATGAAGAATGTGTGCCAGCTCATCACCAGTGTTGTATTTAAGCTTTGTGCTCCCAAAAGTGCATGCGCCCGCCCCCGCATCTTTCCCATACCCCTTTCCAGGCTCCACCACAAGGCTCTGCCCCCAATATCTTGAAGAGCTGGACCCATGTATATATTACAAATTGCAGTGAATAAAACATTTTATCCCGTTCAGTTTTCACCACTGTGCTCAGAATGTTTTGACTTTTTTTTGTATTTAATTGCTTAGCTTTCACAAATGCACAGTTACCTGGATTTTAAAAGTAAACGCATGTCAATCAACCTCAACACAACTAAAATGTGCAAAGGGTGTCTGGAAGTTCTGAGAGGAACGTGGGAGGATCACTACGGCAAAGATAACACAGCAAGTCATAGCTAGTTCTCTGGCAGGAAATCTGCTGAGATTTTCAGAGCCCAACCAGCATGCACTGCAGAAGACGACCTCCGATGGTGCTGAGGGGGTAAGGGTGGAAAGCAACTCTGTCTATCCATGAACTTAAACTTAGTAAGTGACAAACCTACACAGGGTTCAGTCCCAGGTAGAAATAGGGACTCTGCACTTTTCTAAAATGAGCCTTATCTGTAAAAAGAAAATGTTTCAAATGTAACTGAAGCAAGTCATATTTTTGCATGGAATGCGGGGGGCTGTGGGGTTGGGTGGGGGGATTATTGTTTGTGCTTTTACATGTAAATTACAATTGACTGCAAGTGCCAAGCTTAAACAGGGCCTTAAACAGTGAGTGATGCATAGCCTGCTGGTCAGGGGTGCTGTAAACACGGACCGAAAAACACATCACAGAAAAGAAACTCATTAAAGAGTGAACACTTGAAAAGTCCACCCTTTGTTTTAAAAGACATGATTTGTGTGAATTCCAAATCAGTATTGTAAAAAGTACAGAACTTTAGGCCTCAGAAATGGTGTATGGTCTGCCTGCATTCCTCGTCTTGACTCCTCCCGACATAATCTGCCTCATTCAGAGTTTGCTTGTAACGTGGCGGTAATACAGCCAGGATACCGACAAACAGAATTACTGTTACACCACTTGGTCTGTCGGAATTACTGCTAGATTACAAGCGGCGGTAAGAGTGGTAAATCTGGACTCCATAGGGGGGATTTGCCGGTATTACCAGCACCAGCAATACCAGTGCCAGTAATACCAGCTATATTTGCTGGTAGGGTGGCGGAATTACAAACTTGCACTTTGCCGGTGTGGTAACTTGCTGGTATGCATTAATACTAGCACGTTATTACCGCACCGGCAAAGTTGTAATGAGGCACATAGTCTTCCTCCATAGTCAAGTGAGAAAGGGAGTCCAGTCCCAAGCAGAAGCCGGATGCAGCTTTTCTTGGGCCAGAGAACACCCCGATCCTGCCAGTGCTTTGCTGCTTGTTTAGCCTCCTGCCCCTGAAAAGCACTGAAGAATCTTCAAAGCATCCCGCTGACTCCAAAAAGAGATTATCAATTTGGTTGCCTTTCACTTTAAAACAAAATATGCTGCATCAATTACAGATGGCCGCCGTAGGCCTGGACCTAGATGGCCTTATTGAAAATATGTCACTGCTCATTAACAGGCTTCTGCTTTTCATCCTTGTGCGGATGGTGTGCAGGGATGCTAGAAGAGCACATCACTCCAACAGGAGTGCAGTTTCCAGGACCCAGTGAGATTCTTCTGGTGTTTTTTTCTCTTTATTTACCAGATTGTAGGACCGCACATCCTGGCACACACCGCTCCCTCAAGAGATCACTGTAGACAGAGGCGGACTGGACACTTATCAGTTCGGCAATCGCCCGCTGGTCTGGGTCCCATGAGAGGGCTGCTCTGGTGGATGTTTAGGGCTGCCTCCTTGTGTGTGGTTGGTGCTTGTTATGTCGGCATCACCACGTGAACATGGTGACGCATAATAAAGATTGCAACGTTCCTCCCCGAGGGGTAGCCAGTTGCAGGATAAAAGCTACGTGTGTCTGATGCCTCTTTTCACCACGCTGCAAACTACGCATCCCACCAGCAGAATCTGGCTCACAAGCCCCTGCCGTGAAAGCACCAGCTCCGTTATAATAATGGCGATGAGGTAATCCACGACCCACATGGCAGGGTCACAGCATGCGAGAAGGAATGTACACCTTCTGCCCTCCCCCATCACCTTGTAAGGCCCAGGAAACACAACAGAAAGGCAGTACAAACAGGCCCAATGACACAGTCTACAGCCTGGACAACTTGCTGGCAGGAGGGAAGGCGAAATACCACACAACATCAATGCAGTGAGTGAGAGTGCACGCACACCAGCACTATATGGGAGGGGGTGCAGAAAACACCATGTTGAGACCCACGGGCATACGACGACACCCCAAGAGCGCGGAAAATACCCATCACCTCAGGCCCAGTAAGGCGGGTGCCAATTTATCCCCAACAACCACACCTCACACTCATGGACACAGGGATACAGAGGGATGCCCATAACCCTGTTTCAAATTCGAGAAATTCGAAATGGCAATGGGGTGCAAGGACATTGCTATGCCTGGAAAAATGCGCTCACACCTGCTGTTGTGTGTAGGCGACAACACACTACATATCTTCAACTCACTCACACAGGACCCAGACATAGCAGACATATAGAAGTCTTCGAAGGTTGCCCTCACACATCAATTTATGCCCCAACTAAATCCACACTCTGAGATTTTCAACATACCATTCCCATCTACGACAATTCACCCTCTCATGTGAATTCAGCAATGTAGGCAAAGAAATCAGACGACAAATAAACTAAAGAGAATCATACAAAGTGAGAAGGGGATTCCCCTATCCCGCATCCTAGAATATGGCAGACAGAGGTAACTGTCACGTGCCTAAGCTGCACACATGAGCACCATGCTCCAGAGGCTAAAAATACCACCTGCCCCCACAGTGACAGCCATTACTGATCGACTGCCACCAGAGGGAGAAGACCAGGGCTCGGCCCACACACCAGGGTGGCGACATTGCATACCTGGACCTAATGACTTTTGAAGGTGTGGTGGGCAACGTGACGGCAAACGCAACTGTCTGGCACAGGGAACCATGTGCAGCTGCACTGACCACTATTCCAAGGTCTGCCGATCCACGGGCAGCATGATTAGTCAGCACAGCCCTGCAGGCAAGCTGACCCCCAGAGACAGGAAACAAGCGAAGGCACTCCAGGTCGAGGCAGAGAATGACTCCTCATTGGCAGAGTCGGAAGGGGAAGACAGCCAGACAATGGCCACCATCGCGGCCCACCAGACCAGGAAAAAGAAGGGAAAGGTACACCTCATTTCAGCGCCGGGGTGCAGAGACCAAAAGACAAAAGGAAGAAAAAGAGGCCCTGAAGCAAGTAGAACGGGAGGTCACAATGACCATCAACACCGAGGCCTCAGTAAACGTAATGCACCTCAAAATCCTACACACATTCGACCCTCGACCAGTGCTGAAGCATACGAACACACAACTATACGCATACGGGAGTCGAAGGCCACTCCCTGTAGTCAGACGGTTCCACACAACACTCAGTAGAATGGCAGGGCCATAATCCACTCAAACATCTATGTAGTAGACGCAGGCATCAAATGTCTGCTCAGCTAGGACTCTGCCAAAGACCTGAGCCTCATCAAATTAATCTGCGACGTATTGAGTGATGACCAAAACCGCGGCCTCCTGGCCAAACATCCCAAGCTGTTTGAACAAATCAGATGTCTCAAAGGTAGAGTGATAAAACTGCACATCGACCCAACAATACAACCACAGGCAGTATAACATTGGCAGACCCCCTTCCACATGAGGGACGTGGTCGCCAAGAAGCTACACGACCTGAAAAAGGCTGGGATCATTGAGGAAGTGACAGTGCCTATTCCATGGGTCTCCCTGAAGGTGGTCACAAAGAAACCTAAACAACCTGGCAATAACAGAATCTGCATTGACATGTGCCTACCCAACGTGGCCATAGTGCGCGAGAGGCACATCACACCCATTCTCGACGAGATCATCGCGGACCTCACAGAGGCCAAGATATTTTCAAAAATCGATTTAAAGGCAGGCTACCACCAACTCAAACTGCACAAGGACTCGAGGTACATCACTACCTTTTCAACACACTTCGGGTTGAGGCGATACAAACGCCTAAACTTCGGAATTTCATCTGCAACAGAAGGGTTCCAGCAAACTATGCATACCGTCCTGCAAGGCCTCCCAGGGGTTCTCAATGTCAGCGACGATATCCTCATACACACCAGGGACAAGAAGGAAAATATGGCCCAGTTGCCAGAGGTCCTCGACAGGCTCGAGAAAGCCAACCTAACAATATACAGGGACAAATGCAAATTCCTCAAGGAGGAACTCACATACTTTGGGTCCATTTTCAACAGCCAAGGCAAATTGGCGGACCCGCTGAAAGTGGCCGACATCAAAGAAGCAACAACCCCCACGACACCAAGGGGTATCCGCAGCTTTCTGGGAATAACCACCTACTTCGGGAGGTTTATAAACAACCTGGCCACCTTATCTGAACCATTACGAGTCCTAACCAAAACATGCACAAGATGGGACTGAGATGCAAAGTGCCGAAAGGCATTTACCAATATCAAAGAAACCCTGTCAACAGGCACCACAATGACCTACTACGACATCAACCTACACACAAAGCTGCACATGGACGCAAGCCGGTAGGACTTAGGGCAGTGTCGGTGCAAACCAACCCAGAGGGAGACACCCGGCCCATAGCGTATGCATCCAGAGCCCTCACACCCACAGAATAACCCTACTCACACATCGAAAAGGAAGTAATTGCAGTTCTGTGGGAGTGCAGACATTTCCACCTCTACCTGTACAGGCAAAAATTCAAAACATTCACAAGCCGCTAATCCCCATATTCACAAGTTCAGCTCCAAACCCTCCAGCACAAGTAGGCAAGTGTCTATTGCAGTTACAATATGACTTCGACCTCACCTACAAACCAGGAGCTAACAACCCAGCAGATTTTCTGTCTAGACACCTGCGAGCTGCCACTGCCACTGAAATCACAGAATCACATGAGACAGGAACACATCTGCTCTATCGTAGAAACAGCAAGACCCAAGGCGGTAAGCATCCCTCAGCTCATTGAGGCCACAAACAATGACCCATGCAGCACCATGACGAAGAATGACATTCTAGGAGGGATGTGGAACACATTCCTCCAACACAACCATAACGCACAGAGGTGAGGGAGTTCCTGAAGGACATCTTCACTGTCCACCATGAGTTATCGATTACCGAAGAAGGCCTCATCCTGAGGGGGTCCGCTTCATAATCCCACCATCGCTAAACGGGAGGATAATCACCCTGGCACAAGAGGGCCACCAGGGGATGGTGCAGACAAAGGCAAGGATTAGGGACTGAGTATGGTTCCCCCACATTGATTCCAAAGTTAAAGATGTTGTTACCACCTGTCTACCATGCCTATCCACCAGACCTCCACCAAGGCATGAACCCATTCAAAATGCACCGAGAAGCACATTGTGCTGGGAGTTGGTGTGCGACGACTTCCACACAGTGCAAGAAGGGAACTACCTCCTGGTCGTCATTGACAAACACTCTCGCTACCCGCAGGTGGCGATAGTTCGCTCCACGGCAGCAGAAGCTGTGAAACTGGCACTAGAAAAAATGTTGCGACCCACAGACTGCCAAGGCAACAGAGGAGCGATGAAGGGCCACCTTTTCAAGGAGCTGAATTCGCCAATACATTACCTTCAGATCACGCATCACCTTATCATGCCAGGCAGGCCCCAGGCAAACATGGACGTTGAACGATTTATGAGGATACTGAACAAAGTACTGAGAATTGCAAGGGCACAGTCGACCATATGGGACCTGGAAATATTCATATTCCTCTGAAATTATCTTCCTTACACCCCATGCGTCAACAAACTCACCCCTTGCCGACATCATGTTCCGGGCCACACTACGGTCCTCCATACCATATCAATGCGACAACAAAGCTAAGTCAGTGGACAAGAGGAGTACCAACATGAAGAGAATGAGGAGGAACGAACACATGAGTCGCAAGCGATGGGCGAGGATGTCGCACACCAAAACAGGAGACCAAGTGTAGGTTCTCCACACAAACAGTGCAACAAACCAGTACCATTCCGCTCCGAAGACTTCAGACCTTCTTTATCCCTGATGAATTTCCACACAAATGGTTCAACAATGAAGATGGAAAGATGCCCTTAGAGCAGCTCTGGACATACCCCGCAGAGCACACATTTCCAACACTAGGAAAGATCATCACTGGCTAAAAATCAGCGACAGAGTCCTCCTCAAAACACTATTCCTCACCTACAAAGGGATGAACAACACCGCTCCTCCATACATTTCGGCTAGACTAAATAGAAAATCTTTCACATACCACACGAGAGCATCTAACCACCTCCTACTTGAAATTCCCAAATTTAAACTAAAAAAAAACGGGCGGAGCCAGTTTCCCTGTGAAAGCCGCCTGTGCATGGAACACCCTCCCCTCTGCATTGAGAGCTAATCTACCATACTCGAGTTTCAGACGCCACGTGAAAAAGTGTCTTTGGTCTAACGACAACTAACCAACTAATTCTCTTGGCCTGGATTCACCACTTGCTAACCACTGTGAATAACTTATATGTCATTCCTGATCCCTGATCTGACTTCCTCGTTGTAAAGGAACACCTCTCTTCCTCTACCCACTGTATCTTCTTCTGTATCTTCTTTATGCATTATTGTATGTAACTAAGCTCAAGTGTGCTTGTAACTGCTGCGCCCGGCTACCTTTGGGCTTGGAGTGCATTATCAAATAATAAACTAAACTAAACATGTCGGTCTTTTGATTGGTCTTTTGATTTTTGTCTTGATTAATTTTTAATTAATGTGACAAGTTAAGTTTTTCTATTTTTGGGAAATGTTATATTCAGCAGTACAGTGTTGTCTGTTAGTGGCTTTGTGAATGGTGCTACAATTATTTGTGTAATCATTCCTACGTTTATGCGTATGTATCTTTTAATTATCATCATTTTTTTGACGATCATTGTATTTTAGGTGTGTATGAGTGCAGTATTGATGGAGTAGTTAGTGACATGAGTGGTTCTGGGTTTGTTGTACACTATATGTGGTGAATGCTATTAGCAATCATAATGTCAATATGAATTATTAGGTTTTTCCTTTTTCTATTGTTTCTATCTTTTGATATATTATGAGATTTTATAATCCTTGTGGTATATTTTAACAAATTAATACATTTATTTTACTAATATGTTATGGATGTGAATTGAATCCTTTCACCTCCTATTGAGTGATGTGTGAACTTAGTCGTGCTGAAAACAGTTTGTATTAAGTAATTTTTCTGCCCTGCCTTTCACCCAAATAAGTTTGCTTATCCCAGCCTCCTAGTTGCTTTTTACATATCTGTTCTCTCCAGGCATGGCCGTGGATATACTTGGCCTGGAGTCCCCATTCTAGTGTTTTGGGTTCTCCACAACCCATCCAGGACAAAGCTAGCAGGCACATTCGAGACTGAGCCCTGGACTGTGACACGACCAAAAGGAACTATTATCACAGCCAGCCAGATTTCCTAGAACTCATCGTGGTTCACACAAATCCCAAGGAAATTGTGGAAAGAAAGTGGTTCCAGAAGGAACAGAGTCAGACCGGAAAAAAACCATTGACAAGGGAGCAAGAGCAAAATGAGAGCTGGCACCAGGTTGACAGCCCATGCAACCAGGTGCACTCTGACAAGGATGGAGGGCAGTACAGAACCCTCAGGTTTGACCCTGGTGGCATCCCGGGACAATGATCGGCCAAGCCTCAGCCAGCTAGCCCTCCGCTGAGCCTGACCAGATGATAGAACAGCCGATACCACCTGAGAGCGGCTGTGAAACCGCCTGACAGGCTAAGTGACTACGTGTGTGAATAAGGACTTGAATGATGTGTCACAACTCTAGTGTTTTGTTTATTTCATGGGGAAGAAGAGGAATGTTATGTTGGCATCACCACGTGAACGTGGTGACACATAATAAACGCTGCAACCACCTCCTCGAGGGGATGTCAGCTGCGGGTTAAAGCTATCTGTGTCGGATGCCTCTTTTCACAGTGCTGCAAACTACGCGCACCACCAGCAGGGTCCGGCTCACAAGCCTCTGTCACTGGAAGCACCGGCACCATTATAACACTGTCCTCCCCATTTCCTCTGAAGCCAACACAGTCAACAGAGACAAGGCAATTGAAAAACTCACATTAGTATACTTAAAGGGCTTACAAGAACTTCCCTACTACGGTCTTCAGATAAACACCAGTAATATGCATCTACATGCCCAATGCTACCATGCAGGAGTGATATTTCAGCGCATTAATGACATATTGTTCAGATCTGTGCTTACTTGCTCGTGTTTAGGGAGGGCAATTTTTCTGTTATTGAAAAAATATGTCCTTAAAAGAAGCAGCATGAACATAAATCCATGTACTGCGGCACTGCCATGCTAGCAATGGGCGCAAGAGTCTTCTTATTTTGTGGCAGGGTTTATGAGCACAAAAGAATACACAGTGCTGTATGTGCAGAGAATAGTTAAAGATTTTTCCCACGGGCTCTGGTCCCTTACTGCCCGGCCGGCTGGTGACTTTCCAGTGTGCCCCTGCTGCAGGAGGATTGCCAACTGGAAGTAACTGTAGGCCCTGACAGGACTGTCAAATCCAGCAGTCCACCTCCTGCACATCTCCTCAGCTCTCCCTCCCTCAAGTTGGCATCAATTTCATTATAAGGAGCGACAAGGGCCAATCTAGTCAACCCCAGGCAGAGGGGTGACTGTTCTTCAGGCCCAATTGCCCATCTTTCTCCTGCTTATGAATAATTGAAAGAGCCACCATTTGGGGCAAATGGCTCTAGTGAAACAAACGTTTACACCTTAAATAGGAATGTTTTCCTCAGAGAGCATTGTTGTAATGTCTAGCAGTCACATGAGGTAACATGCGGCCTACGTAAGATGAACTTTCAATAAAAGGCCCCTGCCTGCTCTCAGGCAGGGTCACTGTCAACAGTAAATCCAAGAGCTTGTGTCATTTATTTAGTATGGCCTCTCCCCTCTACACCGACCAGCATTTGGCCACTAGGTGGTGCCAGAATCTTAGAGGCACCATTGTGTCAGTAACAGGGGCTGCGCTGTTCCAGGTCCTGCACCATGGCCGCGTGTCATGGAAGAGAAGGGGCATATCCCAATAGGGTCCGCTATGTGATCCACATCTAAGTCTCGCTGCGCTGTCAGCAGAGGAATCAGCGTGCCCAGCAGGGCGCACAGTGTTACGGGCCTACATGGACCCGAAATAAGGCGCAGACACTACGTACGTCTTAACTCTTCCTTTATTCAACATTAACTGCCGTCTCTCCCTTTCCCGCCTCCCCTCCTCCCGTCCCGCCCCTCTTCCCTTTTTACTGTCACTTTGCCTTAAAGGGCCCGTGTCCTTTTCCTTCTGTAACACCCCCCCCCTTACTTATCGACTGAGTCCGTGGCCTACATTTCTTCAATGACCCGGGTGGGCCTTCGAGGTGACCTGTGAGGTTGTTCGGCCTGTTTGCTTCTTTCGCCGTCTGGGCAGGCTGGCGAGGGTGCCTCATGTGGGTCTGGGGAAGTCTCTGGGTCCTCGGGGTCCTCCTCCTCTAGCGGCATGTCCTCAGTCTGATCTTGTTGGAACATTCTCCTTCTGGTTATTTCACCTTGGTCTCCTATTGCGGTGATCATGGGTACTTTTACTTCCGTCACTATCATAGGTTCAGGCTGATGTCTCGAGTCTGTTTTTCGGCAGTGGGATTAGGCGATTCCCTCTGAGTAGCGTGCCTTGGCTTGTTGTGGCCAGCTCGTTGTGTATTTTCTCCATTCTGGCTAGGTCTCTACTGTCTACTCCCCCCCCCCCGGCTCAAAGAGTTTGTTGGCCGCCTGTCGCCACTTGTTCATGTTGGTGAGGTGTACTGCTGCGGTCTGCTCTGCTCTTTTCCGCAAACAGTTGTGCTGTGATGGCTGGGGGAAGGGCGTTTAGTGACAGGTATGCAACATATCTGTCGGCTTCTCCTTGCATTGTGGTGTCGGACGCCCCGTCCCGGTGTCGTGACATATAGTCTGTGGGGTTTGCATTGCCTACAGGTTTGTGAACGATTGTATAGTCGTATTCCAGGATGCTGATGCCCCATTGTTCGATGCGCTGCGGCATTTTTATTTTCGGATTGCCAAAGAGGGCCAGCAGTGCCTGGTGGTCCGTTATGAGTGTGACGGTGTGTCCGATGATGAAATGGTGAAACCTTTCACACGCCCACACGGCTGCCAGGCTCTCGCGCTTCACCTGCGAGTATGCTTGTTCGGTAGTGTTCAGTGCACGACTGCCATATGCTACGATGTGGGTTTTGGCGTTGTGCTGTGGATCGGTTTGAGCCAGAATTGCGCCTAGCCCTACCAGAGCGGTGTCTACAGTGATTTCGGTATGCCATTGCGGGTTGAAGTATGCTAGCTGGCGATTGGTAGCCAGTTCTCATTTGATGGTGGAGAATACCTGTTGGCATTGGTCTGTCCATGTGAAGGGTTGATCTTCCTTTAGCAGCTGCCGGAGCGGGAACGTGAGTGAGGCGTATTGCGGGAGATAGCGGGTGCAGTACCCTGCCATGCCCAGGAATGAGCAGAGTTCAGATGTGTCCTTTGGGTTGGGTAGGTTCGGTATAGCACGGATTTTGTCCGGATCGGCTTTGATGCCCTGGTCCGAACAAATGTGGCCGAAGAAGCATAGGGTGTGGGTATTGATTTCGTATTTCTGGCTGTTGAGTGTGAGTCCAGCATCCTGGAGGATTCGGCAGACCTGGTGTAGAGCTGCATCGTGTTGGTCTTGGGTGACGCCGGATATGAGGATATCATCACTGTAATTGAATGCCTTGGTGACCGGGCTGATTAATCTGTGGATTGTTTCTTGGAAGATTTTGGCGGCGGATGAGATGCCGTTTGTAGCGAAATAGGCCCTCGTGGGTAGTGATGGGTCTTGATGCAGGATCAATGACGAGCTGGTTGTTTCCTTGGTTGAGATCCAACTTTGAGAATTTGGTGGCTTGGTTGAGCCTTATTAACAGGTCTTCGATGTTCGGGCCTGGAAGCCTCTCCCATTAGATGGCTGTGTTGGGAATCCTCATGTCCAAGCAGAGGCAGAGGCGCCCGTCTGCTTTAGGGACTACAAGTGGGGACACCCACGGTGTGGGCCCTGTCGCTCTCTCTATGTTATCGTTGTTTAGTAGTGGCTGCAGTTCATGGGTGACCCTCATTTGTAGATGTAAACCTATCCGCCTGGGGTGTTGTGGCACCGGTTGCACTGTTGGGTTGATGTGTAGCTTGATAACATTGTCTTTCAGCAGGCCCACTCATTCGAATAGGGCCAGATAGGTGGTTTTTAGGATTTCAATGTCTAGGGCTTTGTGGTCGATGGCCTGTATGAGTTGTGAGTCGGGCGGGATCCCTTGAATTGCTTCCGATTCGTCGTAGTGGATGTCGATGAGATGCAGGGCGACAGCGGTTTTGTGGCTGAGTAGGCATCTTCCTGTTGCTGAGCTGTGGATGACGTGCATCGTCGTCTGGGTTCTCTTACCCCTGTGGATGAGGTCACACGCGAACTGTCCTTTGGAAGTCAGTGGCTGTGTTGCACCCCATTTGGAATATGTGGGCGTGTGATGGTTGTAGTGGGTACTTATCTGCTAGGTGTTCGTACGTCAGGTGGCTCATGACATTGGCAGTGGCGCTAGTATCTACCAGGAACGGGGTGTCAATTCCACCTAGGTGGACTGCCACCCGGGGTGCAGTACTGTCGTCTGAGGCTTCAGAGATGAGGCGAACGTACTCTCTGCTGTATCGGTCATATTCTGCGTATTGTTCCTGTTCCGTTGGGTGTTCGAGTGGTGGGTTCTCATAGGGGTCCCTGGTGACACTTTCCCTCTGGTGTTCGGGTAGGATTGCATGTGGTATATTTATTCTTGGTTAGCGTAGGTCTCATTCACCTGTTCTACTTGCAGGTTCTCTACCGCTCTGATGAACCCGGCATTGGCCGCGGGTCTGGGTTTGGTGGCGGTCTTGGTATTCTCCCGTTCAGGATATGGTCGTGGGTTGAAGGGTCTCTGCGCCTCAAATCGCCTTGCAGTTGTTTGGTGGTTGGGCGGCCGGTATGCTGGTAGTCGGGGTGCCTTTTCCCGGCACATGCTCTGAAAGTGATTCTCTTGGCCACACCTCATACACATTTGGCCTATTAAGGGGCATTGGCCCTTGTGTGGAAACTCAAACCCGCACCGGTAACATTGTCTTTCTGGTGGTGTACGTCTTGCGTTGTTCCACTGGTCTTGTCTTTACGTGTTGCTGTGTTGGCGGCTTGGTTGGCTGGTGGTGATGGCCGTGATGGAGTCCATTTTCTTTGGGTTCTCCTTGTGGGCAGCCTGGATGTCCACCCTTTCGTACACTCTGGCCAACTCAGCTATCTCTTTCAAGGGTAGCGGTTTCTTCGGTAAGTGTTTGCGGAATATTGATGACAAACATCCTTCAATGACCCTTACGCGGATAGCTTCATCGTCATTGAAGTTAGCGAAGTCACAGTACGTGATTTTCATTTGCAGATGTAATATGAACTGTCTGATCGTTTCTTGGTGCATCTGGGTGCACTGATTGAAGATGTAGCGTTCATAGTCCCTATTTGCAACGACTACTAGACAACTGTTGATGGCTTCGTTGAGTTTTTGGTATGTTGTCCTTTATGCTGTCGGGATGGTCTTGATGACACTCTTTAGTCTTTCCCCACCAGATTTGTGAAGAGGTCTAGCTTGTTTGGTGCGTCTTGGTTTCCTACCGCCCTCATAAATTCTTCGAACTCATTCATCCACTCTTGCCATCTCTCTCCTTGGTTCTCCTGAGGTTCTAGTGAGAACGGGTTTTGGCGGCGTAGGAAAGAGACTGGGTTGGTGGGCGTCACTCCGGGTGTGGTGGGTGCTGGGGTGTCTACCGCTGCGCTCCGAGACTGTGACATAGTCACTGATGCTCGAGCGCGGTTGTGGCGCCGCGGCCTCGGTCCTCGTGTTCAAGTGTCTTTTGAGTGGCACTGGCGTGTGTCTTTGGTTCCTCGCTTTCAAGTGGCTCAGCGTGTGCCCTTGCTTCCTTGTTTTCAAGTGGTTTGTGGTTGGCACTGGCGTGTGCCTATGATTCCTCGCTTTCAAGTGGCTTATGGCTGGCACTGGCTTGCGCCTTTGCTTCCTCGCTTTCAAGTGGCTTATAATTGTCACTGGCGCGTGCCTTTGCCTCCACGCTATGGAGCGTATTATGTCTGGGTGGTTGTGTTTGCCCTGTGTCCCTTACCCCACGTGTCGGGTCCTCCCCGCCTTCATTTTTGTACCTGTGTGCACGCGGCTTCTCTGACTCTGCTGGGCACGGCGTGCTGCCGTCCTCTCATGCTGCTGTGGCGGGCCTCCTCTGGTCTCCTGTGGCTGTCGGCCTTCTTTGTCGGCGGTGTCGCTCGGCACCTCGCTGGAGTCCCTCCTCGACTCCGCCATCTCACTGCGTGTTTCCTGTTCCTTTTCCTTCCGGCGGGCGGGCTGTGGTGTGTGATGCAGGACCTCCTCGCCGGTGTCACTTCTCCGCCTACTGCAGTCAGCGCCGGGTCCCTCCGTGGCTCCGGCTGCTTCCTTCACTTCCTCGAGAGCGGGGTCCCTCCTTACTCGTCGCCAGTTGTTACGGGCCTACATGGACCCGAAATAAGGCGCAGACACTACGTACGTCTTAACTCTTCCTTTATTCAACATTAACTGCTGTCTCTACCATCATGGCCATTTTACATTTAACATTTTTTCACTACTATCCCTTGAGGCATTTCTACTGACATTACTGCCCTTTTGTTTGCAGAGGCTCCAGCATCATTTTGGCACCCACAGAGTGATAGGATCTCCCTCTGGACTCCACCCGTCCCGTGCTCTCTCTCTCTCTCTCACGTGAATGAAAGCTGCATGTGCGGCCATCAGCTGGAAGTAAGTGATGGGCTTGACCTTACTTTCATTACACCTGGTGGCACTGTCCTGCAACCCAGGTTCTTCCACATCGTCAATTTCCCCCTTGGCACTCCGACATTGCTTTATCTTCTTTATGTCTTCTCCATAGGTCCTTCTCCACACTGGGTCCAATTTTCCCCCCTTTTTGGACTCTGCCGTGGGAATCCGATTAATGCTGCACGAGTTCCAGTGCCTTTACATGTCATGGGCGGGTCCTCACCATTTTTCATTGATGACAGGAGCACGCCTTCTCAAGGTGGGTTAGGCCAGTTTTTCTGCCATCCATTGGCTTTTTTAACCAGCTTTATATCTTTGATTTTATGAACCCCTCTTGCCAGTTTTGTTCCCCTTGTCCTGTTCTGTTGAGCTATGGATCGATCTCTTGGAGGCTTGATGTAGACTTGATTTTTCTCTCACCCAACGCCTTCCTTAGTCTCACCGTTTGCTTTCTCCTTTCTTGTAGAGCGAAATCCGTAGATCCAGATGAAGGTAGCCTTCACTGCCCGCCGAAACGTCCTTTGGACACGTAATTTCATTGCGGCCCACCTCTAAATCAACAGGAATACACCTACCGACGTTGACCTAGGATTGGTCTCTATACACCCACAGCACCCACTAATTGTCCTTCTGAGTCACCAGGAAGACATCCTTTCATCTTTGGAAATGGTTGCAGATTAGAAACAGCCTGGTGTTTGGACCACAAGACTTTATACTTGTTCTACAAACCAGTTCACAAGCAACTAGACTCTTGTGGGTGGCGAATTCATTTGCCCCTTTATACCACCCACAACCAAGGCAGAATAAGCCTGTCCCATTTTGTAGGTTCACAGAACCAATGTTGCACTCTTAGTTGTGTGGGTATTCTATTTCATTCTGTATGCTTGGGATAAGTTGCACATCCAGTAGTACATGTTAAAATAGATTTCCTATGAAACTTTTCTTTCATTGTATATTTTTGTATATGTACACCATTGTTTGGTGAAAAGTTGCTATGTACACCATTTGTTGGTGACCCCTTGAAGGTATAACCTGTGCAGTACCTTTCTTTGAGAAAAATGTTTCCTTTGTTAAAAAAACTTCTTAAATTAAATATGGCTACAAAGCCACAACAGTAGTCTAGCATAATCATTGTTTTCCTGCTCCATACTATCGACTCTGTTTCTTATGGGATAGCCGGAGATATAGAATCAGTGGTATATCCAGAGCACTTGGGTTCTACATTCATTGCCTTTGGAGGCTAATTAGTCACGAGCCTCATCTGTAATAAACCAATCACACATACATAAATAGTGTGTGCAATAACCTGTTTGGATAGGTCAGTTCTCCTTTTGAATACCAGTCTCTCCCTTTCCCGCCTCCCCTCCTCCTGCCCCGTGTCATGATCACTGCTTCCAAGGAGTCAGGAACAGCCCAACGTCCTTGGAAGCAGGCCCCTAACCGTTATCTTAGGCACCAGCCGGTCCCCACTGGGACCTTTTGGACCTTGTCCTGGCGCCGGTGGCACCAGGCTCATCAAAGCCATCGGTCCCGGCACTGGAAGCGCCGGGCTCATAATATGTATGAAGATGCTTGGGTGGACTTACCTGCAGCAGACCATGCTGCTTACTTACCAGCCACATAGGAATCCTCTGTGAACAGGAACTACTTTCTTAGCTGGGTCGGGCAAGCTCCACTCCCTGGATACAACACGGGAACTCTTCTGGAACTGGAACTCTTTTCTTACCTAGGCGGGGCCGTGGAGGAAGACGCCTCATCACTCCAAGGCTATTTAAACCACACCCGATTGAACAAACGTGCTTCGCGTTATTCTGCATCTGCAGCAGAACGCTCACCGAGTCTGTTCCAGCCTTTCTTCCTTCCGATCCTGAACCTGCAAGAACAATACTTACCACTCCTGTATCCAGTATTCAGCAGCAACCTTTACACGCAGAGCTTTCCTCACCTGATCCATCGGCAGCGAAAATTTCTTCACGCTGCACCTCCGCCTGTGAAGACAAAAGCATTGTTATTACTTACCGGCACTCCGCGAATTCCGGATTTCTTCAACGCTGCAACCCAGCATCTGAAAGACAAACGAAGAGACATTAGACAGGTATTTACTCACGTCCATCGCGCTCGCCACAATTGAACGCCTGCAAATACTCCGGCGTTTTCCAGCATCTCTTCAGCACGAACTCACAGCTGCAAGGGAAAAGAGACAGTTAGAGCGCTTGCATTTACTTACGCATTTCCAAGCGCTTCATTCCAAGGCTCTGGCTCCAACTTCGGCTCTCTTCACACCATCTCCTATCTCAAGAGCCCTGCAAGACAAATAGGAAAAAGCATTATACAGAGTCCTGTTCTATATTAACGTGCCCACGCACCTAAAGACTATAAGGACTAAAAAGGTGTCCGGAAACTCACCGCTCATGCAGTTAACGACGGTAGCGATCCTCTGATGTCAAGAGGCCTATGTTTCACCAGTGAAGGAACTGGCAACGGCACCCTGCACCAGACGCAGATGGAGAGTCCAGCATTCACCTATCTAAGGTGAGCACGTTGACCTGGGGGCTCTACGGAGAATCTAGGAAGAGAGAGAGGGACATTCAACAACCCAGATCATTAACCCCCATATTCTTTCACCTGCAGAAATCTCACTCTTCGAGTTCGACACACAGTGCGAAGAGGTTCGGCCCCAGAAGCAAATCGAGTCCTGCACATTACTTTTCGGGTCACAGACACCTTCCTGCCAAGACCAGCGCCTCCGTGGGAATCAGGTGAGCGGTACACCCCGCCCCTCTTCCCTTTTTACTTTCACTTTGCCTTAAAGGGCCCTGCGTCCTTTTCCATCCATAACACACAGTACACGCAAAGCTGGACAGACTTCTTCCAGCGGCCAGTGAGCGCATGTCGGGTGAATATTCAAAACCCTAGCTCTCAATCACATGCATTTGACGGGTGTCGCCCGCCTTGCAATCATCTGACTCAGCCGCCAAGCCCCATATACGCCCATTCACTTCAATGGTCTCTCACCCACCCACACAAAACAAATTGGAGGTTTTCACCCACCTTGGTGACACAAAAAGTTAAGAGCTATGCTTGAAACCAGACGGGCTACATTGCAACATTCTCGCTTCTGTCTGTGTGCTCCAAGAGAGGCCCCACAAGTAAGATCAGGTTTGGCTCCACAAGGGTAAAGGGCCCCGCCCTCCCATTTCAAAAATAACAAAGGAATAAATTACAAGTATAAGCATACAAGAGGGGAAGGTGATAGCCAAGCCCCACATAGCAAGGATATGGACTCATGATAGCAATGAACATTCATATACAGGCCTAACCTGGGACAGTGGCATTGCGACTAGCCAATTATCAGCTGCTCTTATCCATCAGGGTGCTCATGTAGCATGGCGAGGCCGAGGAGGAGAGAGGCTCATGTTGAAGATTAGGGAGACTGATAGAAATCTGCCCAATGTACTGCCAAATGAGATTACCCTTACTTAGTCCCCAGATTAAAGCAGGATTGCAAGTGGTGTTCGTGCAGTGTAAGTTTCCATTTTTGGAGTCCATGGGACTGCATGGAGATTTTGGCAGAATTAAATCCTTTGGAAATTTGGCAGATTTTTGGCAGTAAAGTGACAGCTACACCTCCAGCTTTTGCTGGTGGTAAATCATCCACTTCACTACCAAACACTTAGTATGGTGTTGTGGTAATGTGTCAGAAATGCAGCTGTAATAGAATTACTACCACATTATGGCCATTTTTACCCCCACCGCCCTATTTGTAATGAGGTCCAAAGTCCCATCATCCACCACCCTGTGGTAACATGGGAGAGCAACACACCGCAGGGAATCCAGAGAGGTGTTTGGACACGCTAATGCTTTCCATTTCATAACTGCATAGGGCCTGAATTTGATGTGTCAGAAACCCCGGCTTCATCGGATCCTTGGTGGGTGCAATGCTGTTAGAGGCTGGACATGTTCTTTGCTGCATCCAGTGTGACTGAAGATGACACCAAATTGTCTATGCTACTATTCTATGCTGGCAGTGGAATCCATAAATTACTGTAGACACTGTCACAAGGAAGTGAGTCTTATGTGGACACGATAGCTTTGCTTACCAACTTTTTCACCCCAATGCTGAACGTAGATTATGAAAGATTTCAGCTGCAACAAGCCCAGCAAAACCCGATGGAATCATTAAACGCCCTTGACACGAAGTTGAGACATCTGGTTACTACATGTAAATTCACAGATGAAGGGAAATTAATGCAAAAGTGTTTTTCCTCATAATTAATGAAACACATTCTCAAAGAACCAGGTCGTCCTCTGTGGACAATACTGGAGTTAGGCAGAGCTCTAGAATTGACGAGCTCACAAGCAGCTCATATAGAAGAAGCCATGAAGGTCCAGGCACTGGAAGAAGCACGTGCAATAAGAACAGGTCCTCCAAGAGGCCCCCACGGCAGACACTGAGGGGTCGGTCCACAAGCCAACAAAAAGAAATTACAAAGAATCCAGGTCCACTATGTGGTGGAGCCATACCATACTTGCAAGGCTGTACAGTGGTGGGCCGGCAATGTGGCCACTGTGGAAAGTTTAACCATTTTACCAGTGTATGTAATGCAGTGTGGACACCGCAGCCATGTCAGAGATTCCACCACAGACGAGAGGTCACCCAGCCAGAGTGGCTGTTGTATCACAGGAAACTCTGGACACTGAATTGGGTCCTGTAGATGCGTTCAATATAGAAACTATGGTTTTCATTTTGGTCATTTCACAGAAGTCACAAGGTAAATGACGACAGCCACGATGTGCCGTTACAAAGCTGTTAGCCAGCAATCCAGTATTAATCGTCACAAGGAGGTCAGTTAATATGATGCCTTTGGTGAAATTCCACAAATTGAGAAAGCTTTCTCGGTTGGCGACACCCAGAACCTGCATATTCACATATTGAGGGAAGCATCCCCAGCCACTTGATGGAGCATTTAATACGCATGTCAGGCACATCATACTCACGTCATGCACGTCTTACACAAACGAACATCAATGCTGGACATATTTTATGTCACCTCTGAGGCAAAAGATACTGTACTCAGCTGCAATAGGGCTGAGGATTTAGGATTGGTCCATTTGGCATTCAATGTTTATGACATTTAACTTTTGAGGTCTGAATTTCAGGGCCTATTTTAAGGTGTAGGTTGCCTCTGACATTGAGACCTCGCTGGATTCCATTATATACCCTGCATCCCCTATAATGATTGCCACCAAACCTAAACATCCAGCTGAGGGCCACATCTTGGGCCACATTTTTGTGGACATAGGGATACTCAGAAGAGAACGACATTCTACCCCAATGTTGGATGACATCCTGGCTGATCTCCAGGAGGCACCATCGATTTGCGGTCTAACTGTCATCAGATACTACTGCATCAGGAACCTCCCTCAAAACAACTTTTTCATCTGAAGTTGGCCTATTCTGCAATAAGAGTCTGAGTTTTGGAGTGCCCGCTGTAGCAGAGGTTTTTCAGCACACAGTGAGGGGGTGCTGGTAGGCCAGGAGGGAGTAATCAATGTGAGCAATGACATTCAGATCTATTCAAAGAAGGAGAAAGATTTATAGAGACTTGAAGCAAGTGTTCAATAGACTGTGTCAAAAAGGCCTCACACTGCATGAGAAGAAGTGCAATTTTCTACAGATGAAAGTACAGTTTTTTTGGCTTTATATTTCAAGATACGGGCATTTCGGCAGATCCACAGAAAGTAACTGCAATCAAGGACTTTTCACCTCCCACGTCTACGGTGGAAGTTTAGAACTTTCTAGGGATGATCATCCCCAACTTGGCTTTGATCATGTAACAACTACCCAATCTCATTCGAAAAATACAGGGAGTGGGAATGGAACTTTGTTACAGACAAGGTGATGGAAGATTCCAAAGCCGCTCTGGTGGAGGACACCAAAATGGCGTTCTTTGACCCTCCCAGCCAGTGTCAGATTGTAGTGGATTCCAGCCCATTTGGCTTAGATGTGGTGTTGCTACAAGTGGAGGAGGACAGTGTACGACACCCTATTGCCTTCACAAGCAATGCATTGGCTCTGACTGAAATAATGTATTCACCAAATATGACAGGAAGCAACAGCTGTCCTCTGGGGATGCCATCATGTCCACCTGTATATATTTTATTTGGCTATCCAATCACTGTCTTCATGGATCACAAGCCTCTGTTACCAACATATACCATCCATACATTCAAGCACCTTAATTTTGACCCTGACGACCAACTTCTAGTCACGATGGATATTAATTCTCTCTATACTAGCATCCCACAGAATCAAGCCATTGAATACATAGAGCAACATTTGTATGCATATAACCTACATACAAGGGTCCCACACAATTTCATAATAGAGCTATGGACCCTGGCCGTGTGCAAAAACTTTTTGTTTTCAACCAACAATATTACCTTCAAACCAAAGCTACGGCCATGGGTGCAGCTTTTGCGCTGAGTCTGGCAATTTTTATTCCTGGCTAGTTTTGAAGCAGAGCACATCCTTACCGACCTGAACCTCTTTGGGCAACAAATAACAAATGTAAGAGATATATAAATGATGCGATATTTATCTGGAACGACACAGAAGAAAAATGCATACCTTTTCTCCAGTAGCTCAATGAGCTGGACCAAAATATTCAATTTACAATGGAATATAACTACTCAGAAATCTACTTTCTGGACTTGATCATCAAGCATAACAATGGCAAACTGGGGTGCAGTTTGTATTGAAAGATCAGTGATATTGACACCTTGCAATACTTTCAAAGCAATGACCCAGTGCATATTAAAGAGAATCTGCCATATGGTCAATACCTGCGCATTAGAAGCAATTGTACTGCCCTCAAGGAATTTTATAAACATGTAGAACTATATGCTGGGCTTAAAACACAGGGATACCTCAAAAAACTTCTCTTAAGGTCCAAAAAGGGAGCTATGTTTACAAACAGGGAGGCCTTACTCGCACCGAAAAAATCACACAGAGGACGAACAAAATAAACAAATGGCCTGTGTCATCACCCATGGGACACACACTTAACAAATACTGCCCATTAGTGCAGTTCATTCTCCCGGAGGAAACATTTGGCAAGATACACCTTCAAAAGGGACAAGAACCTATGTGACCAACTAGTACATTCTCAGTTCACAAAAGAATCACCCTGCTCTGGATATGGTACCTAAGAGTAGTAACAGGACATTACCCCTGTGTTAACTGCGTGGCATGCAAATTCACCAGAAAAATGAAAACGTTTAAAATAGGAGAAACAACGATTCGGAACATGACAAACTCCAAAACCAATCAACCAATTGATTGTATTGAATGCCCATGTGCCCATGTGAATGTCCATGTGGACTACTCTTTGTTGGCCAAACTATGAAAGTGGTCATCGAATCTCAGGACAGAGATACAATATACAATGCAAAAACATTACAGTGCCACTTGTGAGCCAGTATATGGAATTCCAACATTCTCCCAACGACCTACTTTGGTGGATCCTGGATACAGTTAAAAATGAACCCAATGTACAGAGAAGCCTGCTGCAAAAAGAAACCTGGGTGATACACAAAATCGACTCCTACAACCACGGTTTGAATGAGAAATTTCTACCCTTGCTATAAAAAATCCCTGTCTACCCCCTGTGGCACACCACATGGACGCAATGAAGGCCCCATTAGTTTCAACTTTTTCTACCCAGGCCCCCATACTCTCAGAGGAACATCAGAACCACCCTAGTATGATTTTACCTATCACACAGGGCTCTCCCTTCATTGAGCCTCTCACACCAGAAACACATATTCTTATAGCCATACAGCATTGACAGCCGCTTTCCAACCCGGCCTCTGTCTACCCTTGAGACCTATTCACATCGGCTGTACCATCTTTTTACAAATACAGACTAAATTGTATGGAGTTGCGCGGACACATCAGAACACAAGGGGCTAGACCCCAGTCAGCCGTGACCCTAGCGGCAGTTGTTGGTCCATAGTTACGCTTTTCTGGAATTTTAAATACCCGGCTCTTTAATACGAGCAGCGTATGTACCTTTGCAGCTCCCTAGACAACGGGATGCTCTTTTTACATGAGCTTCTGGGCAGCAGCAAAACAGATGTCCACGCCCAGGTCAGGCACTCGAACAATGGATGCTTTGACAACATGTAAACAATGGTTGCCAGGACGACCATGCCTTGATGCGGAAACTGCTTTCTGGGATGCCCGAAAGACACATCTACAACAGGTCGCATCCATTACAACAGCTTGCTGCCAGAATCACGTTTGTGCAGAACTTGCCCTGGCCGTTTGACTCAGCTTTCTCCAGTTAAGCGACCACAAACTGGCAAGGAGGTAGGGACAAAGTGGCAGCCAGGCCACTTTGCATGACTTTTGGTTTCTTTTCTACTCTTCCCATTGGGAGCGAGCACCCCAGTGACAATGTTTCCACATGCACACTCCACCACTCCCGGCAGGCCCAGAATCTTCCACAGGGATGCAACAACACAAGTGACCTAGCGGTACAAATGTGCGAAACGGTATTCCCTCACCTGTGTCAGCCACAGCCACCTCCTCATACATCCCCTTCTTACACAGGGTCACACTGAGCAGGCAATATGATCCACCTCTACGGACCGATGGGTTACTGCACCTTGCCTCTTAAATGACTAGCACAGATATATATTTATATTTGCCAACATAGAGTTTCATCTGTGCCTCTTTAACAGACACCAGAGCACCATAGCAAGGGCATAATCTATCGCATTGGTGACTGATGAAAATTTCCCAGGAACCCATTCCTCAATAAATTGGACACTGTGACTACCTCTAGGGGACCTGTTAACTAGAGCCCATCACTCACCCCTCTAATTTTGGGTAAGTGATCATGAATGTTACTCAGGCCCTTGTTAGCTGGAATACTACCTAGACCTGGCAGTTTTCTAAAAAACTAAAAAAAAAAACTATACTGTTTAGCCACAAGGTCTACAAAGAGGCCCTGACAAAGGCAAGTTGCAAATAAAATTTGTTGCCGAAACGTGCCAGATCAGTGATCGCTCGGAATCGATTGAGACAT
This sequence comes from Ambystoma mexicanum, assembly GCF_040938575.1. NCBI lineage: Eukaryota > Metazoa > Chordata > Amphibia > Caudata > Ambystomatidae > Ambystoma > Ambystoma mexicanum. The sequence goes on along the minus strand of NC_090933.1, from coordinate 248,316,862 downwards.
CCCTGATAAAGATATTTTTCTTGATGCAACCAACACATTGGCAGACCCAAACATAGGAAAATGGAGTCGACGAAACTGCTGTCTTTACCTTATTCAGACTCTAATCTAGGCAAATAACCTTTTGAATATAGCAATCTCGAAAATTGGAGATTCACAGTTTAAGTTGTTTACCTACGTATTTGTTTCTAAACTTCACTTAATGTACTTTCTTTTCACTGTTTTCTATGTATTACACTTCATAGTTTTTCTACATGTTTTCATGTAACATTCATGATTTTATTCAGTCATGTGCTAAACAATTTATTTTCCTGACATTCTATTCTGTACATATACATCAATTGTTGTTGATTTACAGTACATTTATATTTTCTGTCGTCATCTGTTGCCAAAATTCACATACCACATCTGTTTTGTCCCTTTCCCTGTTTGACCAAAATAAATAATGGTCTTTCCTTTACCTCCTTGAATCAACAAATTTGTTCACAGTATTTGTCTTTTAGATCACCACACCTGGAGTATTTTTAGGGATATCCGCCAGGGATACCCGTACCCATGAATTTAAATTTATAAAAAAGTTACTATGAATAAGGTCCCACCGTGGAACCAATATGTGTACATGTTAGTATTTAAACCCAGCCACCCGTGGAAGTAGGGGTTCCCCCTTTTTTTGTAAACCTATTTTATATGCTTCAGAACTTCATCCACCTCTGCGTCTAGAGCTCTGGATTTTGCAATATTACAGGGTCGCACTCCACACTCCATTTGAGGGTTGGGCGAGCAACCTTGTGGATTATGTGTCATAACACAGGGGAACGGCACTGTCAATACCTCAGGAATTAGGGGTTGAAGCAGAGACATTGCTGAACATGGTCACGATATTGCCTATCCGAAATCAATTTAATTACAGGACATTTCTGAAGCCACCAATCAGCATTGAGACATGCAGCAGGTTGGCGATCAACTGAGGCGCGGTCAAAGGCAGTCGGTGTTGCTCGGCATCAGTCACTGCAGGCAGGTCACATAGACTTTCATGCAAGACCTGTGAAATATTTGTTTAGAACTATCGGTAGGCACCAAAGGTGTTCTGCTAGGGGGCACTAGAATTGTAGTTCCCTGACCCTGATGCAGAGAGTGATCAGTATAGCCCACACCGGACACCAAGTGGCTACTAAAGGGGAAAGTTTGTTTTACTGAGCTGGAGAACCAGGTGGGGAAGAACGTTGTACAATGTTAGTCAGCTGCTAATCTTGCCTGGTGACAGGTGAGATGCCGAGACCACCACCTATAAAGTCACCAGGCCTGGAGAGAGTCATCAATGTGAGCGAGGATGCATCTGTCCCTTGGCAGACAGTTAGTATGGAATTTTGAACAGTATAACAGAGCCAACACTTTTTGGTTGTCTTGGATGAGTTCTCCAGATGTCCAGTATTGCAATGTGTGGCATCTACAGCTGTGGACATTGTGCTACCTATCATAGAATATATATTTTCCACTCACAGGCTCCTGCAGATGGTATGTACCACCATCCCAATGAGCAGACTTTGAGGAATTCATGTAATTCTACAATGTTCATCAACGCTGCATCACCACGTACTGGCCCCAGGCCAATGGGGATGTGGAGAAGTTTATGCAAACTTTTAACAAGGCTTTCAGGATTGCTTTTGAAGATGGGACTCTAATGGAAACAGTGTTGACCATGTTCTTAATGGCCTACAGGATGACCCCACAAATGGCCAGCGGGGTGTATCCGGCAGAGACTTTCTGCAATCAGAAGGTCAGCTCACTGGTGCTGGAGCATATCTCAAGACTAACACAGGAGATTGATTTGCCACTGGTGTGAGAAACCTGAGGGTATTCTCCTGAGTAGACCTCGAGAATCCCTTATTTAGGTGGCCAGGGAAGGGCTGGCACTCTCAAATCCCAACCCCGGGGGTGGACAAGCGAGGGAGGATCACCTGGGTATGAGAGCCTGGGGTTGTTCTTGGGGATATACCCCTGGTGAGGCACATTGTTATCCCAGGGAAGAAGGAGAAGAGAATGAGATCACTGAAACCTTTGTAGGGTGTACCACATCTGTCTCCATTCCTCCCAATGAATCTCTCTTGCCCAGATCTAACGACCCCTCCATATATGACGAATCCCCTAGGAACCCGAACCTTGTTACCCTTGGAAACTATCTCTCCCAGAATCCCTATTTCCCTGTGTCTTACCTGAATACTCCCAGTCGTTCTCCTCCAGGTCCCTCTGATTACTATTTTCCAAACTCCCAATCTGCTTTGACAAAACACCACCATCGCCCCTATTCATTTCACAAACCCTACCAAACTCATCCTTCTGAATTGACCTATCCCCTTTTCCAACAGAAACATTTTCTTACACCATGGAAACCAACAATCTAACACTAGAACCGTTTACCTGACATGTCCCGACACAAGGGTCAGGCACAGTAAGGCAATTGGCCAGAATCACACACACCGGATGGCCCTTTCCCTTCTCCACAGGGCTAAAAGGTGGAGGATGAGAGCACAAGACGAGTAAGGCAAACCACACAACGAGACTGCTATCCCAAGGCAGCAGTTCAAGAGGAAGAGAAAGGCAGCGAGAACTGAAGGGGCGACAAGGAAAGAAGCGATCTTGCCCTTTCCGCCCCAGACCCACAAAGCCTCCGTGGAAGGAATCATAAGACTGCAAACAATAGCCAAAGTTTTTTGCAGCAGATGTCAATGGTACACAAAGGCTTCCTACAATGATAAGCAGGACAGGGAAAGATGCTTGCTATTGTGGTACCGTCCTTGACTCCAGAGTCAAGAAAAGCCAAGCGGTTCATCACAGACGCTGAGTCGAGGGAAGAACTGATAAGAAACCAAACTGTGTCGAACGAAAGTGACAAATGGCAAATTAAGGTAAGTTCAAAGCTGCTCAGGGGTTCGGCACCATGTTGGTGCTCAAACAAGAGACTCTGGATGATTCAGCTTTTTGTTGAAACTACCAATACCAGAAGGCTTTAGGCGAGTCACCAGGAAACGGTCAAAGTGGTCATGCAGGGGTTTAGCAAAATCCACTTTACACTCGAAAGTCTTTGAGTGGCAAATGATTGGAAAACTAAGGGAAGCAAATCCTGCATAGTGGAAAAGTAGAATGAACTGCGAGGCTGGCAAACGTGAACCCAACAGAGGGATTCCTGCAAAGCGGGGCGAAGCATGATGCCCCAATGAACATTGTGTTGACAAGATTGAACCCGACAGAGGGAGGCCCACAGTGGATTGTATAAAAGGAAATTAAAACTTGTGAGTGCAACAGGTGAAATTGTTTTGGGATAAAAGGTGTAGTGAACCCGAAGGAGGGAAGCAAACAATTGAGAAGGGTCTGAGTCCGGAAGAGGGGGTCCAGAGATGAAATACCTTCACCCAATGATACATGAATATAGCAGATGCAATCTTGTGAATACAAACCATAGTCAACCCGACTGAGGGAGGCTGAGGGAGGCTGATATTCGAGAGAAGTCTGAGCACCCAAGAGGAGGACCCAGGGGTGAAGAATCATCATCCCAAAGTGCAATTTATTTTAAACCTATCAAGCCCTCGGAAGCAAGAGATCTAACCACTGAAGGTCCTGATATCGCTAGGAACTTTTTGTGGATCTGAGCTCGGAAGAGGGGGATTCAGGGGTGACAAGGCATCACCCAACATACATAGGGAAAGGACATTTTAGTTTGTTTTTGTGAACACATCAGGTCCTCTGAGGCAATAAACCTTTTGTAGAAAAGAGACTTACCCACCGAAGGTCCTAATACTGGAGAAAGGAACTGTAGTCTCGTGCTGGAAAAGCTCGAGCGTGTGCTCAGGAATCCCGCTTTTTCCCATGCTCAAAACATCGGGAAGGGAGACCCCGACTACCACATCCTAGCTTATCATTTGCGAACACTTCTTTCTTTCTTATGAACCCTCCCCCACACTCTTTTTGTATTTAGTTGTAAGGATTGGCAATAGGTTTTTCTTAGTATAGGCCATTTTATTTGACAAGACGCCACTAAGACTGCCTTATTATTTTTTGATGGTCGTAACTTGCTCCCATCTTAAATTTAGATTTAGATCAGGTGTTTTTCCAACCTACCTATACAGTTTAATAAACACCCTTGAACTATGATCACTTTTTTCTGTCTTTACTGTTGCCACCATGAGTTCCTTACACTGGTGCCAACTAAGACAAGGATTCGTCCAGACATTAACTCATGCCATCACAGATACATCATAGATACAAATAGTAGATGAAGTGCTATTGCAAAATAGGAAACCCATCCACAAACTGGACATGCCTCATGATTTGATTTGATTTAATTTAATTTAATTTTTATAAGGCGCGAAATTGCCCAAGGCCCTCAAAGCGAGCTGAAAACCAGACATAACAAACATACAGGTGGGTAGGAAACCCATTCCAGGGCAGGGGGGCTTGTCCATGAAACATGGTGCGGCCAAAACTAGAAAGTTTGAATCTGGGTTGTGCAAGTTTGGAGGTGACGTAAGAGTGCAATAAGTGACCCACTTTGCAGGAGGCTAGCCGATCAGACAGGTAAACGGGTGCATCAGTATTGCAACACTTATAAGTAAGTGAAAGAATGTTGTGCATACCACACTGTTTCACAGGTATCCAGTGGAGTTTCTGACCACTGAAATATGATCTCTACTAGAAAGACCAACACAACTCTAACAGGGTTATTCTGTGTAGTTTGCAACCTGTGTAAATGTGCTTTTCTGGTACCGGCTAATTGGCTATTACCAATGTCAAGGCATTAATTAATAGTAGTAGCTTCTCTGGTGACCACAGGTCAAAAAGGGTCAATGGTCATGGCCAAGTGAAAGGGGGAAGAATTGACATGGAATTCTGTGTTCAAATGGGTTTCACCAATGGTAATGAGAGGACTTCCACTAGATGTGTGAACCAATGATGAACCTAGTGACATCAACCCCAGAACAAGATAAGTACATCCTAGAGAGCAGATATCTTAGGAGACATGCCAGAAGGGTACCCGCATAGATGAGAGATTATGTAATTCAAACATAAGAAGAGGATGGTTGCATGAGCATCAATGAACTAAGCATCAATGAACCATATTAAACATTGTCTGTGTTGTGCCATCTGTAAAGCTAAAAGAAGGTTTTATGTTTTGTTTACGGTGCAAGAGTGTCAAGACGTGAGTACCGTGTACACTGAAAATACCTCTGTCCCCAAGCACCAGTCAGGGAGATAATGGATACTCGCTGACTGGTTATTGAAGCCACAGGTGGCTAGAACAACTGCACAGAGTCCCCAGGTAGCTCAGAAGGAAACAGAGTATGTTATAAACAACACAGTACCGCCAATGATAACAGAACAAACAAGGAAAACCTCTAAAAGTACACCTACTGCTGGGTGGCTGGGGATAAAGACCAAAGTGAGGGAAAGTAGAAGCTTTCCTATACTCAGGAAGAATTTCCCCCACTAAACCGGTGCAGCCTGACAGTCTGGCAAAGGTCCAGCCCCTCAGATGGTTAATTCCTTGAGAACAGAAGCAGGATACTTAATACCAGTTTGTAGTGCGAAGAAATGTCCAAATGCAAAATCCGGGTCGAAGAGCAGTTTGTGTAATCCAACAGAAAAGAGCATGCAGCAAAGCGGAGTCCAGAAGCAGTCAGTTAAAGTAATATCCAAGGTCAGGACCTTGGGTTGGGCTCGGCCCAGAGGAAATCTACCAGATGGTACATGCATCCCCTTCGGAGATGGGAGCCAAGTATCTTGTGTACCTCATATTCCTCAGAGAAGCCCTGCAGCACCGGAGTGGGAGGCAGAATCAACTGAGTAGATTGGGGACAAGATTTGAGGAGGGAGGTGCGAAAAACATCAGATGCACCAGGACCTAGGCAGGACAAGGCGGTAAGTGACAGTGTTGATGACTTTCATGACTCTGTAAGGTCCTATAAAACGGGGCAGTAACTTCCGACATCCAGGTATATGGAAATGTTTTTGTAGACAACCACACCCTGTCATGGACAGCATAAGGAGGGGCTGGAGTATGTCTCCTATCTGCTGAGCTGTACATTGATGCTAAGGCTTCTTGGAGGAGGCCGATTATCTGGTTGTGTACAACAGAAAGATCCGTGAGACAGGCATCGGTAGCTGGTGTGAGGGACCCAGACAAATCAGGAATAGGCAAGATGAGGGGGTGTTGGCCGTACAATGAGTAAAAAGGGGAAAAACCAGTGGAGGAGTGTGGTACATTGTTATAGGTGAACTCTCCAATATGGAGAACATGATACCATGAATTATGATATTGCAGGGACAAGCAGCAAATGTATTGTTGGAGGGTTTGGTTAACACGCTCTGTTGGGCCGTCTGTTTTGGGGTGGTACGAAGAGGAGGATCATGCATCAATGCCTAGGAGACTAAAGAGACAGAACACAGAATGGAAAAACAGCTTGGCCAACGTAGGGGCTGAAGGAATGCCGGTACAGGGTGCAAAGTGAGCCATTTTAGTAAAAGTCTCCACCACTACCTAGATGGTTTCATAAGCCTCCACCCTCGGCATGTCCATGATAAAATCAATTGTAACGGTGTGCTAGGGTTTTGGTGGCAGTGGCATGGGTTGTAGTAAACCTAAGGGCCGTCATTTACGATGTTTGAATTGTGCACAAATGGAACAACTGTTTACATACTCAATGACGTCTCTACACATGGAAGGCCACCAACACCAGCATTGGAGAAGAGACAGAGTGCGCTTTTGTCCTGGATGACCATTGACTGCTTCATCATGGGACCACTCGAGGGCTTTTTTGCGGGTGTCTTGGTTGGGCAGGAACAATCTATTCTGGACAAAGGGCAGTCCTTCATGGAAGAACATATTCCAGTCCTGTACCTGGTCAGGGTGTTGTGAAACCCACTGACGAATGTCAGTTAGAAGACAAACCGGATGGGTACACAGACAAACGAAATGCGACTTATCTAACAGCTGGTCTGGAAAAACAGGAAGGGCATCTCCACCAGCGAGGCATGATAATACGTCAGCCTTGCCATGCACAGCACCAGGTCGGTGATGGATGGTGAAATCATAGGCAGAGAAAAACAAATGCCAACGTACTTGGCGTCTGTAAAGGCATTTTAATGCAGCTAAGTCTTGTAGATTACGATGATCGGAGTAGACTGTTATGGGATGTTTGGCCCCGAATATATGATGTCTCCAAACCTGGAAGGCATCTTTGACAGCCAGGAGTTCTTTTTCTGTCAAAGTGTAATGGGTCTCAGTTGGGGTGAACTTGCGTGAATGATAGGCCACGGGGTGCAGAAGTCTGGTGGTTGGACAGGTCTAGGACACTGCTCATAAGGCATATGAGGAGACATCTGCATCCACCAAAAACAGTAAATTGGCATTGGGGTGTTGCAATATTGGAGCCGTGGTAAAGGCGGTTTTGAGTGTTTCAAAGGCCTCCTGGTGGATTTGAGTCCAGACAAAGGGGTTTTTTGGACTAATGAACTAGGTTAAGGGGGAGGCAATGGCAGAAAACCCTGAGATAAATCTCCTATAAATATTGGCTAACCCTATGAAGGATTGCAGTGATTTGACAATGGTGGGGATTGGCCAGTCCAGGTCACCCTCCCGCTTGGGACCAAAGAAGATGGGAGTGGCAGCGGGAGACTGGGACGGACGGATGTGCCCTAGCCGGAGGGAGGTCTGTATGTATTCCTTTCGGACCTGATCCTCAGATGGTGATAAGGAATATATGCGACCATAAGGAACGACTGCTTCAGGAATAGGATCTATAGGGCAGTCGTATGGACGGTGTGGGCGTAGATGTTCAGCACACACTTTGTCGAATACATCGGCCAAGTCATGATATTCGGCTGGGATACCGAGTGTGACTGCACCCATGACGTGGGTTGGTGGGTCTTATGCAGCAATCAGATTTTCAGGGGTCCGATGAGCAATGGCACCAGAGCCTGACAAGGCGAAGTGGGGGTATCATTGGAAACCAAACAGTGCTCTTGGCAATGAGGTGATTCAAAAAATATATTGCCCTGGGAGCAGTCAATTGTTGGGTTATGGGCCTTAAGCCAGGTTACATCTAAAATGATGCCAAACTGAGGTGTGGTGATCAAATCGAAAGACACTTCTTCCTTAAGGGTTTCATGAATAATGAGTGTCAAGGGCATAGTCTGTTGTCTGATGGGTGCTGAAATCAGAAGGAAGCCATCCATAGCTTGTTCGGGTTCTGTCCAGCTCTTGTTGCGTAACGGTAGATTCAGGGCAGTAGCTAGAGTGATATCTATGTAATTGCCTGTGGCACTGGAATCTATTACCACCCGAACATTGTGTTTGTTGTCAGTGGAGGTTATCAAAAGGGCTTGGATCAACATGGGTGCCGCAGGGCTGATGGTGTGTGACTGAGCTGAGGGAGTCATGATCAGGCTCATCCGTGCCCCGGTGTCTAGGGATGAGTCTTCAAAAAACCTGTGGGGTTTCTTTGGGCGCTTTGGGCATTCCTTTACTTAATGGCCTTTTAAACCATAATAGAAACAAGCATTGGTATTGCGATGTCGTTCCCTTTCTGTGGATGAAATGGGGCCCTGTATTCCCCCAATCTGCATTGGCTCCCCTGAGGAATCACTAGGCGTAGAACCGGTAGCAAACAGCAATCAAGGGCCTCTACCGGACTCCGACTTGCGTTCTGCCCTACAGGCGTCGACCTGGAAGGCTAAATCCACCAATTCCAGGTATTGGACAGGTAACGTGGCTACCACAGCCAGTGCGTCTTTCATAGAGTCACTAAGGCCTCTATAAAAGACCACAGCCTTCTTGTTTTCAGGCCAGATTGTTTCTACTCATAATTGATTGAACCGGGTTGTATATTCAATCAGACTGGCCTTACCCTGGGCTAGGTCCAGTAATTCCAAATCACGGGTTTGGGCCTTGTACCTGGTATCAAAAACTCTGGTAATTTCGGCCACTAAGTCGTAAAGCACTGAACTGTTGCTTTCCAATAGCGGATTGGCCCATGCGGCCGCTATGCCTCCAAGGTGGGAGAGCATAAAGGCGGTCTTGGTAGTGTAATTGGGAAAGGCCTGAGGTCGACAAAGAAAATGCAACTTACATTGGTTCAAAAAGGTCAGAAACTTCCAGGGGTCACCTTGGAATTTCTCAGGGGCTGCCAGGGGGAATGGTGTAGGTACATAAACAGGGTTTAGAGGAGGTATGCTTCCTAGGGACCAGGCTGGGCAGGGGGGTTCCCCAAAATTCAGGATCGGGGCGAAATGCATGGCATTCGCTTTGGATGGTGTCCAAGCGTTCATGTATAGCGGTAGTGGCGGCCACCATATCAGCCCATAACACTGTGATTGGCTGTACCAGAGCAGCCACTGGGTCCCCCGCAGCAGTGTCCGTAGTCTATGAGGTACGAAATAGGCTTCCCAGTCTGTCAAGACGTGAGTACCATGTAGACTGAAAATGCCCCCGTCCTCAAGCACCAGTCTGGGAGATAATGGATACTCTCTGACCAGTTATTGGAGCTACAGGTGGCTGGAACAACTGCACGGGGTACCCAGGTAGCTGAGAAGGAAACAGAGCACGTTATAAGCAACAAAGTACAGCCAATAATAACAGAAAAACCAAGGAAAACCTCTAAAAGTACACCTACCATGGCTGGGAATAAACACCAAAGTGGGGGAAGGTAGAGGTGTTCCTGTACTCAGGAAGATTTTCCCCCACTAAACCGGTGCAGCGTGGTAGTGTGGCAAAAGTCCAGCCCCTCGGATGGTTAATTCCTTTAGAGCAGAAGCAGGATACTTGATACCAGTTTTTGGTGCAAAGAAATGTCCAAAGGCAGTCCAAAGGCAAAATCCGGGTCGAAGAGCATTTCGTGTAATCCAACAGAAAAGAGCGTTGTAGCAAAGCGGAGTCCAGAAGCAGTCCATTAAAGCAATATCCAAGGTCAGGATCCCGGAGGTCAGAAATGCAAAAACAAGGAATGAGAAGGAATCGATAGGTGCCTAGTAGAAACACAGCTGAGAAGCAACAGGGTGAGCGCCAAGTCTCCCTTTAAAGGAGTTGCTGTGGTTACCGATCACGTGATTACAAACATATCACGTGATCGGAAGGTTGTGCTAGTTGCGCGTCCCTAGTTTCCATGGCAATAGCCATCAGGAGCGTGGCCTGATTCGTCAACGAAGCAGCCTTAGCGAGGTGCCAGGAAGCTTCCTTTGATGGAGGGCACCACGGGCCATAGAATATTCCCTGTGCCTCTGGTTGACAGTTTGCCATTGTGAGAGGTGAGCGGACCTCCTGAGTCTTGTGACTCTGGGAACGGGTTGTGGGGTGGAATGCGTGACAAAGAGGATGATGTAACGTCTAGCCATCACGTGAGGTAGCATGCAGCGGATGTGACGTCAGCTTACAATTAAAGGCCACCGCCTGCTCCAAGGCGGGCATTGCCACCAGTTAATCTGTGAGATCGTGTCATTAGTTAGTGCGGCCTCCCCACGCTATGCCAGCCAACAGGCATTACATAAACACTTCACAGGCAAGTACACTGAGAAACTGCATACTATTTCCGATCCGTTTGAGCTTCATCGTGGTACAAGGCAGGGTTGCCCTCTTTCACCTCTCCTTTTTATTATATCTATGGAACCTCTAGCAGTGAGCTTAAGGGCGGATGTACGCCTTCAACCGGTAATTGGAAATGGTCGGAATAATTTGGTTTGGTTATATGCTGTTGATTTGTTGATTGCCCATCAAGACCCGGCTGTTGCTATTTCTTATTTGATGCAAGACATTCATTCCTTCTCCGTGATATCGGGATATAAGATTAACTGGAGTAAATCCGAGATCCTTCCAATCAATGGGTTGTGTCAACGACATACATGTGTTCAATTTCAATTCAGGTGGTGTGCTGAAAAGTTGAAATATCTTGGCATATGGATTGGAGCAGACATAGTGAAGTTACCTGCCATTAACTTTGCTCGGATTCTTCTGACTCTAAAATCAGATTTGATGAGGTGGAGTCTTTTGAAGTTATCGACATGGGGCAGAATCAACTGTTTGAAGATGAACCTGGCTCCTCGGATAAATTACTTCTTGAGCATGCTCCCCATTAAGATACCAGGAAACATCTTTAAGGAGGTCAATAGGATTATGCAGAACTTTATTTGGAATGGGAAGCCTCCGAGACTTGCAATCTGGAAACTTCAACTCCCATTGAAATTGGGGGGAATGAATTTGCCTAATTTCTCAGACTACCATTTATCCTTTTCCACTCGACATTTGTGCAAAGTTATTGACTCTGGAGATGTACAGTCTGAGCATTTTGACCTCTTATCTTGGGAATGCAGTGCTGTATCCCAATTAGACCCGAGAGCTCTGCTAACCACTCGAAGGAATAAATCAAGAAAAATCAGCGCCCTTACTTCATTCTTACAAGACTGCTGGTGTGAACTCTCAATCCGTATGAGTGCAGATCCATATTTACATCCATATGCCTCCATATGGAATAATCCAGCCTTGAAGTATCAGGGCAAAACTCTGTTTTGGACGGAATGGTTTGTGGCTGGTATCAAATACATTGGAGATTTGTTTGATGGGGAGAACTGGTTAACGTTCACTCAGCTTGGCCAGAGGTATGATATGACGGAATGCTCATTTGCCGAATATCGAAAGTTGAAGATTATTATTTCGGCTTGTATTGAGGTGCCACAATTGACTGTTCAGAGTCCAGCCTGGGCAGCTATAACTGTATGCCTCAGTGCATCTCACCCTGCTTCTACCATGTATAGTATCATAAAAGCTACTCGGAAAGGTGATCCGAGATTACCTGCTCTGTGGGCGGAGGAATTGGGGGAAGATGTGAACTTCAGATGTTGGCGAAGGTGCTGTGAGAACACTCGTTTGGTGAGTTTGGATTGGTCCCTCAGAGCTTCTCAAACGAAGTTGTTGTTTAGGGCCTATTGGACGCCGGAGAAACTATTCAGGAGACAACTTTTAGACAACAATCTATGCTGGAAATGTAAATGTTCTAGAGGATCTCTGAGTCACTTGATTTGGTCCTGTCCTAAAACGATGCAGTTCTGGGAAAAGGTATGTGAGAGATTAAGCTTGGTCTTAAACATTGCAATCCCCATGAATGCCTCATTATTGATTTTAGGCCATGATTCTCTTCTGGAGGAAATTGACTTTGGAAAGAAAGTTTGGCTGCTACGTGCATGTATGGTTGCTAAAAATTCATTTTGAGGTCCTGGAAATCGAGTAATTCTTTCAACATTGATGATTGGGTGGAGGAGCTTCTTACAATTTCGACATATGAAAGAGCTATTTACAAACTCACTGATGACATTGACAAGTTTTGGGACATTTGGGGCTGCTTTCTTGATGCCTATGAGTAAAGCAGAACTTTGATCTGGGACAATATATACATATCCTTGTACACTATTGTGTTGTATGACATCTATAGGATGTGCATTGGTTGTTTTATTATTGAATTTGTTGTATGGTTCATGCAATTAGTATTCTTAGTCCTTATTTCCTGCATTTGCTCTCTTTTTTCCTTTCTCTTTCCTTTCTTTTTCTTTCCCTTTTTTTTTTTTTTTCTCTTCTTCTTCAACCGGTTCTATTTTTAGTACATTGATGATTATTTTTAAATTGGTTGTGATATGTTGCTTATTTACATTGAATTGATTGGCTGTGTGTTTATTGGATTATTCATGTTCATGTTTATTTATGTAAAAATAAAAATTGTAAAGTCCAAAAAAAAAAAAAAAAAAAAAAAAAAAGAAACTGCATACACATTTTACATAACAGGAAAACACGCTGACGTCCAGATATATTATCTACATTTAACTTCACACTTCTTTTTTCCCATGTGTTGTAAATAAAGCATCTTTTCGTTAACCCCAGGATTTGTATGTGTGGGTTAACCATATTTCTGCTGCAAACAGAACTGTACACACTCTGAAACCTCTGATTCAGAAAGGCCTTTTAAGCACCATCTCTAAAAGCAACATGTATACACAAAGACTGGAAATAAATTGCCAGCTGCAATTTTTTTTTTTAAATGATGGACAATGGACAGTTATTTGTTTTGTTTTTGAAATCTTTATTTTTCATTTTCCACATCCATTGAGGAATGACATACTGCTGGCTCAAAACATCAATCCCCTTCCAACCTTCCCTCCCATCTGTCTTTCTATTGCATAGATTCCCACTCCCTAAATATCAAATTCAGTTTCTCTGTACATAATTAGGTTGGTCACAACCCTACTATTGAACACAAAACTTCAAGAACTCTTGACCAAACGTACATTGCGTTGCTCGGCGTCCCCATATCGCTGGCATTCAAATCTTCTAAAAGCCACCACTGTTGACATCAAATTATTCCATTCCCTGTACATCTCCGGTTTGGTCTGTTTCCAGGGCGTAGACCTATGCATGGCAAGGGCCAAGGCCCTCCACTTCACTCCTTCCTCCACCAGTTTTCTGTTGGATCTACAGACAGATCCTGACCCAGTTATGCAAGTTCTGTGGAAAGAGCAACATTGGTTATGAGTTACCCTGAAATGATCTAACATTGGGGCAGTCCCATAACATATGCAAGAATGACCCGATGTAGCAACACGGTCTCCAACAATCCATCAAGTACTAGCTGGGCACCAATATGATCTGTGTAAAATATTATAAGAAATCAGTTTTGTAATGGATTCCCACAAACACACATGCCATTTCAACATTAGATTGTTCTGATCTTGTTGCTCAATGTCCAAGCTCAAGTCCCCTCCACCTTCTATGGTGATCTTGCATTGCGTCATCCTCTGGGATGCGTAGGAGAGAATATACCCAGAGGTTGCTGTTCTTTAACAGACCCTTATTATTATTATTAGTTTTTATCGTGTTCTCAGCCAAAATGAATTTTCCTGGTTATGTTAGTATGCTTTCCTAAAGTATCTCTCTGAAACTGTGTCAGGTAAGTCTACCATACCAAGTCTACCAAATTGATACCTATGTGGAGATGAAACTTCAAATACCTTAAAAGGTCCCTATCACATATCTCAGAAGTCTGTTTCAGGTCAGTAACCAACATAAATTGCCAATTTTTTAGGTGGGCTTCTACTCGATGAGAAAACTGGGATTGTGCCAAATTGGTGCAAACATGTTTGTGAGCACTTTTAAAACCCCAAAGGAATTCAGAAACCATAAACACTGAAAGCAAGAAATCCTACTTACGTACTGATATAGGACAGTCTAGCGGTAACCTTTAAATGCGGCGGTAGGGCTATTACCGCTGCATTTAAGAGTCCGCCAGATCATGGCCTTGGCGGATTTCCCCCCAGCTCTGAGCTGATTTTCGGCGCTATTACCACCAGCAGGAAATCCGCCGGCGGTAAGAGGGCAAATTTTCCCCATTGGGCCCAATGGGGAATGAGGACTTTCCGGATGGGCCCAATGGGGAATGGGCACTAACCGTTCCGCCAAACCCGTGATCCGGCGCTAATAGCGCCGGGGGGTTTGGCGGTAGGGCTAATAGCACCGGCGGAAATAGCGCCAGCGTTACCACCCAACTCGTGATGAGGCCCTTTGTGTCACATGAGATAATTGGCATTAGTATCAATTGCTGCAAGAGAACTGCTACTAATTGGTCAAGGTGCGGGTTTTAGCATACAAGAAATGCAGAGTTAATACGAGGAAAGACAAGGGCATGTATGTTGGCATGGAAGATATTGGGTGGCGGGCATTGCTTCAGCATTTCAAGAAGTTTGATCGAAAGCCTGATTATTGAGATTTTTGTTGACATGTTCCTTAATAGGGAGCTGGGAATTAATATAGAAACAACTATTTTGCTTAATGAAAAAGGGAGCGAGAAATACTTTTAGTCCCATGTCCTTGAGCGTGGTTTGTATATGGGTCTGGGAGGAGACCCCATTGAGGAGGATGCACTCAGTTTTATCAGGATTTCGTTCTAGACAGAAATTGGACTTGCAGAGCTCAATTAAATTCTTTCAGGATGTTTAGTTATGGATATCATTGAGGGATGAGACTTTCTGTGATAACAGGGTGTCATCAGCGTATTGATGATTGGAGTGGGTTTGGTTAATGGGCATGGCTTCCCTGCTGAGAATTAATGGGAAGAGTAAGAAGCTTTAATGAAGCTGTAAGACACTGGTAGGGAAAATAATTTACTGCGGAGGGATGAGGACAATTCACGCTCTACCATCCCTCGCAGCCTATGTACAGAATATAGTCTCGGGAGCATAGCTCAGGAGCAATGAGCTTGCCTTAGAAGCAAGACGACACGGAGTAACAGAGGTTCGATCCCCGGGTCCACGCTTAGAAACCTCTGGGTATTAAGCACGCTCTAAATAAGCAATTATTTTTTTTTTAAAAAGATTATAAAAACGATAAGAGGACCCCGTGTGCCCTTGGGTCAATACTAGATTTAGATTCCCCTGAGGGACAAAGAATCCTACTTAAAGCCAGGTTAAACCTGCTTCCACTGGCGAAAAGAACTACATGGTTAAAGTCTCCAACAAAATGCAAGTGTGACATGGATGCAGATGAAGATCTACTGCACTTTATTTTGTTATGCCCATTTAAAAAAAAGGAGAGGATGAGATGGTTGAGACCTAATTTTCTCAGATCAAATATCAGATGTGTAAGGAGGCGATGTGTTTAATTTTCAACTGTATTAACTCACAATTGCATTATGATCTGATACCCAGTTCAGTCTTTAAAGAAGATGCTCTGCATAACACATTTTAGCACATGTTTGTGAGGAAAGGCGCAAAGGTGATATTAAACGTAAAGGATGTTGTTTTAGATGGACTAAGTAATATTTTACTGATATTTATATCTTCTTGTTTTATTTTGTAATATGTTTACTGTATTTATTATGTTAATGGAGAAATCCGAATAACCTTTTATGATGACTGGTATTGAGGGGTTACAGATCATTCCTGAAGCACAAATTGAATATTTCTGAAAGAAAAGAGGAAGATTATCATGGAACTGCTCAGTCTACGACCATTTGGATGGACCAGATGGATGAGAGAGTGGTATAGTCAACAGTGTCAAATGAAAAAGAGAACTCAGGAGGACTTGAAAGAAGCGGTTTCCTGTGTCAGTAATCTTGAGGGAGATATATGAACTGTTGGAATTTTCCTGGTTTCTGTGCTGCATCCAGGATGGGATGTTGATTGTTAACTCTAGGGACACTCATTCTAGGGTAGGGAATGAGTGTCAATCAACAGATATCCTCCTGTAATTGACTGGATAGAGCTTACGAAAAAAAATCTTAAAATAGGGAAGGGCGTGATTGTACTTCATTTGACAGTACCTTGTGGAGAAATGCCAATTCTGTGCAACCTGTCTTGAAATAAAGCATTTCTTGTCATAAATATTGACTGGTGGAAATACCCCATCCCCTCCAACAAATGGATATTTAAATTCTAATCTGTTTTGAACAAGTTGCCGGTTCGGTGTACTTTAAACACATACAATTTAGCACTCATGTTAACACATTTTTATTGAATTGAACCCACTGTTTTTTTGTGTTGTTGCAACATTACATTGGTGGTCACTTGCATGTCTCCAGATTGGTGAAACATGGTGGTAAAAGTGGAAGTAATTATTACCATCATTTTGAGTGAGCCACAAGCATTGTTTTAGAATTTGTCAGGCTGAGTTGGGGAAGAAGGGGGACTTTCCATGTCTGGCCCCTGCCCTTTCCCACTCTGCATGAACAATTCATGTGGTTACCACCGGTATGAGACTGCCATGCTGGTGATAAACGATTGGATCTCTATGTAACCCACCTATACTTACCTTCTCATAAAAGAAGGCAAATTCAACAGGAGTCTACTATAAATACCTACCACAATCATGGTTTTCAGGAGACATTTACAATTTTTCCAAAACAGAAAAGAATTTTTGACATGTGTTACAAGGATAAAGTACTTTGAAATGAACCAATACAAGTGAGTGATTTCCCTTAACTCCCCCTCTGTAGATTTGTTTTTGCAATCTATTTAGAATCTAGTCAGTGTTGATGAAGTTACTGGTTGAAAGTGATGTAAAATATGCTATATGTCACCCATTTTCCTAACAAATTATTGAAGAAATGTCCTAATCCCTATTAAATTATCTTTAAATCACATCCAGTTATCAATATATGCAACTGATTTGATGTAAGCAGAGCCTATTGAGTTTACAACTACTTTACGGCTTTATGTGCTTAAATGTTTAAGTTCCCACTAATTTTAACAAATATTTCTTGAGGTAGAATAAGACAAATAATTAAAAGAAACAAACCTATATAGTATGCATTAAAATCTCCAACAGTTGAACACTTTTTAAAAGAATTTTTTTTGATAGGAGAACGTCGGATCTTCCTTTTTGGTTGTTGTGGTTTGTGGTTGCCACGCTCCCTCCCCAACACATTTACATCTGGTTAGGTTAGTATGGGCCCTCATTGGTTTCCCCACAGTTTATATTCTCCTTGTTGTGGATACAGTCTAGATTGTGAATAAAGCTTACAGTAGAGCCTTCCTCATTGGCCGTACAAGAGGAGTGATATTTTAGACATCATCTCCACAAATCACCTGCTAAAGGTGGTTGGTGTTTTGATTAGGTTAGTGGTGTTGTGCCTCACTTTCGATCTGAGGATAGGTATAAGAGGGAATTGTATTATTAAGCTTGCTCCATGGATTCAGAAAAGGTGGGGTGGGGGTCAAAATGATGTCTAAGGATTGGCCCTGTGGGCCATAAAAAGTACATGAAAAATGGCGTCAGAAGACAGAGATACTTCCTCCCCATCTGTACCTCCATTTCATAATGCAGGTCAAAAGGAGGCTTCTGCTGTCAAGAAAAGAACCACCAGCAGGAACTTCCACCCTTCACCAGCAGCAGACGGTGCACTGGCATCGTGGTATTGGCATGGCAAGGTGCCACAAGCTAATGCTGGCCCTCCCCCAGTCTCAAGTCTCTGTATTATAAACTGGAACTACAGAGGTGACAGACCCATGAAAAAATCAACCAGCTCAGAGCAGTCCAGGTCTGGTGTGAAATTGGGCCAGTTCTGCAGGGAGGACCTGGGGGCAGCAGTGACACATGTGTGGTTTTGGAGATCATAGAGGTCCTTTCACCAGGAGGGACACCATGAAACCCCTCCGGCAGAAGAGTGCATTTCTAGGTGGGTAGATGTAAGGTGTGAAGAAAAAGTGTCCTCTCAAACTTTTTTCTGTCAGCTGGTTTTGAGTGGGATTCACTTTTCTGATCCTGATTTGTAAGGAGATTTCCAGCCAGCATAAATGTTCACTATAAATCTCTACACTGAGTGCATATGATGAAATGTGTCCATGTTTGTATGTATTATTCTGCCCTGACCACCTAAAGAATGCCTTGCAATAGTGATGAAAGTCTTATTCTTTTTTTGTTGTGTCTTTAGTTTGCACAAACTTTAGCACACTTAATTAAACATTTATACAAAATGTATCAAATCTTTTCAAAACCTCAAAAAAGAAATATTATTCAAATTACACATATATCTAAAAAGAAGGAAAAAACACAAAATATATGCTACTAGCAAAAGTACCCATACTGCTCATGGGTTCAGTAGACAGACATGATAACATTCTCATTCATTTTTGCAACTCAATGAAGCATGCCCCGTACTAGATATGAGGGGATGCAAGATTTGCATGCTGCAGTATACTGGGACCTACTGTGCATTTTCCCCACCTGCCGTTGTGTGCTCTCCCCACCTGTCACCTCACCCTGGTGCAGTGCTTTGTGTTGCAGTGTAAATATCTTAGTAACCGTGCGTCCTAGGGCCTTGAACTGTGATTTTTAAGTTTGTTTGGTTTTTAAAGGTCCCAGAGGGACCTTTGTTTTTTTTGTCAACATGCTTAAAATGAGCTCTGTCCAGTCCTTCTACAAACACATTGATGTTTTGCTATGTCATGTGTTGAAGTGATGGGGTGTGCAGATGTTATGTAGCCAGTAGACAGACATGATAACACTGTCATTAATTGTTGAAAATTAATGATCATGTAGGTCCTTGTTCCGAGTCGCTTATCGTTTGATGTGCTTTGCACTCTGAAGTAAACTGCACTGAAAATGGGCACTTTTGGCTGGCTTACATACCCTGGAGCAGACATGGAGGGGAGGCTAGTGTTGGCGTGCTGTCGCATACTGGGACCTTCTGTGCACTCTCCCCACCTGTCGCCTCACCCTGGCATGGTGCAGTGCATTGGGGTGCACATATCTCGGAAATGGCCTTGTTTTCAAGCCTTAGAGCTTTGTCCCTGGTGTTGAGATGCTTAAAATGACCACATTGATGTTTCCCGGATTGTATGTGTTGCTGTGCAAATATCTTGGAAACAGTGCATTCTAGGGCCTTGAAATGTGTTTTTTGGGGACACATAGGGACCTTCAAGTTGTGTTCCTTAAAATGAGCTTTGCCCAGTCCTTCTATGACCACACTGATGTTTTGCTGATTTTGTGCATTGCTGTGCAACCTACTAGGGCCTCGACATGTGGTTTGTGAGGTCCCAGAGGGCCCTCAAGTTTTGTTCCTTGCATCGATACGCTTAAAATGACTCCTATCTTGATGTTTCACCACTTCCAGGCAACCGTCTCACGTGTGCAGGGGCTGAAATCCAGGGAATGGGGTGGGGTGTCCACATGTAATGGAGCCAGTGGCGTCCCGAGGGTCCTCAGGTAACTGGTGCAGGCTGGTGGAACAGTGTGGAAATGTTTAAAAAACAAACACTTTCCCATGTTAGATAGATAGATAGATAGATAGATAGATAGATAGATAGATAGATAGATAGATAGATAGATAGTAGATAGATAGTAGATAGATAGACATATATTTAAAAAGATTAAATTCCTTTATAAACATTCTTATTGATAACAGTCTTATTCTTATCCCATTTTGAGAGGGCTTTTATAGCTGTATGTTGGAGTATGTGTGTCATCACAGAACCTTTCTAGCGAGATGCCCTTGTCACTGTGTACCACTTTTTTTGGCCAAAGCAGGACAGAAAGGAGTGTGGGGGAAAAGGGCATTCCTCATGGGATACTTAAATTAGTAAGCATTTGAGGATCAGCCTCACACAAGTAGCCCAATGTAGGCCGAAAGGCACATAGCACCACATTCGGCCAATCAGAGACCCAATACCTGGCAATGACGATGGGATCTGAAATCCCAATAATACAGAGACATCTGTTACTTCTGCTATCCATACAGCAAAAGGATAAAGAAACAGCAAAGGTATGTAAAACATGAAGCAGAGAGACGGAAATCTGATAAGACTTCGTAAACAAGGAGGCCATCTTGGAAAGTCTGCCACGTGACAAAAACAGGGACAATTCTTGCTAGACTTGAAATACAACTCTGTGGCCATATTGGAATAGGCAGTAAAACAAGAACAAAAAGGTAATGCGAAGAAAATGATGAAGAGGAAAAAGCAGTGGCCATATCTGAAAGAAAGCGAAATACAGAAAAATACAGAGAACACAAAGATAAAAATTGCGAAATGGGATAAAGGGAATATGTAAAAAAAGAGGAAAACACTACGAATTACCAAGATGATGTATGTAAGACTCCGACAGCAAAGGACTATGTGCAACCACAGAGCTTCGACTGCAAAGTAGTAACTAAAGTCCAAAGATCAATCCACTTCAACATGTATAACATTCAGGCACTAGGAGCCAAGCGTGAAAAATGTTTGGGGAGATTTGAAAATGACCTCGAAGCTCCACATGGGGATTACTCTGACAAGTATCAGAGGAGGTTCTTTGTGGAGCTAGTAGGGGACGAAGTTGAAGACTCATTTGACACATTTCCAGTGGACGAAGAAAAAGCATGTGCCAGACTAAAATAATCTCCTGCTGTCTGCCTTAAAATTGTGAATCATTGACATTCAGTCCTGCATTTCAGCAATCATGGGAGTCACATACTTGCCAAAATGACTCATTCCAATCTGTAGGTGCTTATCCAGTCCTGGTTTTTTCTTTGCATTCTGGGATTTGTAGTTCCACTTTTCCCCATCATAAAATTCAGACTACAAGTCCCAGAATGCAATGAAAAAACCAGGACTGGACAAACACCTACATATTGGAATGGGTCATGTTGGCAAGTATGGAGTCAGCGTCTGCCGTTTGCAAGAGCACTGCTTAAATTAATGGCCCATTTTGACTTCCACATTTTCTCAAGTGAGGTGATCAAAAAATAATGCTTATACACACTTCTAAGGAAGAGACTCCTGGACGGACCTGTGACGCTCACCAACATTGTTAATTGCCAGCACAGAAGCCAGAGCAGACGCCCAAGCAGCCCAAATGGAACATATGTGAGCAAGTGTTGCAGATATCAACGGGCAACACGAGGCTGGGACAGGAAGCAGGGCACATGCCTGAGAACAAACACGAGAACAAGCTGAGAACAAATCAAGTTAAAGAACTACTCCCACACAAGGAATTTGCCCCGCAATGTGTCACCAAAGCCACCATTCCGATAGAGAAAATCGCTTTGCAAGAACTGTAGTCAAAAGAATAAAAGTAGTTGACAACAGATTAACACTTTCATGAAAACACAATGTGGAAACACAAGACAAGGGCTCGTTGTGGCCTGAACAGGATGGTCAATAGTGAAGAATACATTTACATGAGGAGAGAAGGAGGGGATAGTGCAATCAGCGACATAGAACTTCTTGTCAGACATCGCACTGCCAAAGGGCTCATCGATGGATCTGCAGCACATTTCATGTGCAGGATGAGAGAAAAACCTCCTCATCACATAAAACGTGCAGGTGTTCATGTAGGTCACTCAGTCACTAGTGAAGAACCTGGGCAAATTCACCTCAACCATGTGGCACAAGTTGATGACAGCCCTCATGGAAATGCATGTGCTGAGGAATGAGGTGGAAGGACACCACCTAATTGGGAGAATCACATCTCAGGCAATGGGAGTAGCAGTTTTTAACCCCAAATGTGACAACACAGCACATAGAGGTGGAAAAATAGCCATCTTTACTCACTGGCATAGGGAAGCTGCAGGATATGCAGAGGATGCGCCAGAATAACGAAGCCATGCCCCTAGTGGCACAAACTTCGAGGAGAGGACCTGTGCAGAGGTGGAAAAAGAATTCCAGGTCCTCACAAAGGAAGATATAGTGGAGATAGCAGAATAACCCCTCCCCCACCCCATCATGGCTATTACACGCTGTCGCAATATCCGCAAATAGTAGTGGAACAGATTAGTATAGGCATTGATGTGTGACAAGCAAACACAGCAATTGAAAGGGAAAGACACTCTAGCCGCCACATAAACTGCAATAATAGACCAAATACTCTTTCTATAAAATACCTTCAAAACGGAAACTGCCACCTGGAGCGTGATCCACAATGGCAGTTGTTGAGCACAGCAGTCGGGAACACCTTTTCACAGAAAACCAGCAACATCTACATAAGATAACATTGCAGAGCGTGCAGACGTCCCACGAATTGCTGCCTTCGAACGGGCAGTTTGCAGTTTGAGAATGCACCCGTTAAGGATGAGGATAGGTTGAAACAGGAAATGGGGATGGTGCAGACGGAGTATGGTACATTTCTACAAGGGGTTCCCCCACACTATGGTGTAGATCCCTCCTACTGAGTGGGGATACAATGTATTTAATCAACAACAAAAGCGTTTTCATTTACAAACTCAGTGACAACATACCAAGGTAGTAAGGACTACGGCATCTATTGTAGCCGTGTGGGGGTATTCTTTACCTGGACGTGGATCAGTGTATCCCGGTGTTGTTGCTGACAGCCACCTTGTTGGTTCATGCATAGACTAGAATACAACATCATGAAATCCTTAGTTTTGCCGGATTATTTGCAGGTTGATCCCGTTTTGAGGTATATGGACGGACCATTTATTTGACGCTATTGGATGACTTACCAATTGTTGGGAATTAAACCTACTCAAGCATATTAGGCTTTGCCTTTTGAAAGCGGACCATTTATACTGCTAGTGAAGATCACAGCAAGAATTGAATTTTCAATTAGGCCGAAGATATTCATTTCTTCAGGCTAGTGTTACAGACCCGGGTTTTCTGCCTGTGAACAGGTGAAAGAAATATAACTGGAATTCTGCATAAAGCACACGATACATGACTGCCCCTGAGGAATGTCCAGTTATTGTAAAACATCAAGGACAGAAACTTATATAAGTCTGGCTAATGTCTTCTCAGTGTATATTAGGGACAATTGATTTGGCACTGAGACATTTCAAGTAGTTAACACTTGAAAAACTGTTTTTATGCAGTAATAACATTTTTTTTAATTCTTTTGTATACTGTATTGTGGTGTGTGTATATGTTTTTTATACCTTTGTTATGATATTTGTGCTTTGTGAATAACAAGAATAAAAAATGATACTTTATATTAACTCCATTATTTTGTACAACCCATATTTGCTTTAGAGGTTGTGTTGTCAGGTCACCTTGTTTATCTAAATGGTACACATATGTTAAGTGGCATTAGGTTGTATATAGGTCCTTCTTTTGTTATTGACAGAGTATGTACACGGGGATAGACTCAATATATGCACACAGGGGAGTTTATACAAGAGAGGACTCAATATGAAGATCTTGTGGGTTGAAGTGGTGAGGGCTGAGGGGAATGATCTGCAGGGATAATTGTTGAGCCTCTTTAAGGGAGTTTGTGGGTCCCTTTAAACACAAGGATGCTGTCGAGAAGTTCTTTTCTAGAGGTAGAGCCTCCCAGTGGTGAGGAGCAAAAGGGGAGCCTTTCCCAGGGAGAGAATGCACTGAGTGGGAGAAGGGAAGGCTGATTGTGTATGACTCTACATCAACGGGGACAAGGGGGGAATAGCGGGTGCCAGTAAGGTGAGGAAAGCCCATGAACTGATTTAAACTGATTAAGCAGTAGGGAATTCAAATGGAACCAGTGTTGCATAGAACCAGCCCGCTTGGAGGCAGAAAGGAGAGGTGGGTGGAGAGCAGATGTTGTACAGAGTACGAGTTGCACAGCTGAGAATTTTGTTGAGGGTGCAAAAGAGTGGAGGGGAAGGACCATGCGAAGGTTACAACAGTAGTTGAGGCCGACTGAGCATGGCGGTGGAAATGAGAGTTTTTGTTTCGTGGTAGCTGAGAAGAGAGATTTTCTGGCTGTTGAGCAGGTTGAGTCTGGCTGTTGTAGTGTTAGAGGTAATACACCATTAGAGTTTAAGATAGATGTTGATGAGGACCCCCAAGCTGTGAGAGTTGGGTGAGGGGGAAAGGAGGTCAGTAGGAAAGGGAGTTAGTGAGGGCAGGTGGGGAGGGGCCTTCCAGGCAGGGCGGGAGATGGCTATAGTCTTGGAGGAGTTAAGCATGAGGCAGCATAGAGGCACTGAATGATGGATGCCTAATAAACAGATAGAGGATAATCCCCAGGTCAAGACGCATCCACCACTCTCTCAGGTTGCCAGTCCTTTTAGTACTTAAAATGCTGGCAAACATATACATTTTATGTTTCAAAAAAATATTCATTATATATGTGAAATAAGTGCACTATGGGAAAAACTGCTGTCCCTATGTTTGGTGTGTTTTGTTGGACATGTGGTGATTTATGGTAACCCGTACCCCCATTGTTTTCCTTGAAACTAAGCCTGTAAAAGAAAATGATACTGATGAATACACATCGACGCAATTGCCAAGTGCACTGTGATTCAACTCTGGAAAGGAGAGGACACCGGAAATGTGTGTGGATGGCATGGACAGGAGTGGACACCGGACATGTTGGGTAGATGGCATGGACAAGAGAGGACACCGGACATGTTGGGTAGATGGCATGGACATGAGAGGACACCGGAAATGTTGGGTAGATGGCATGGGTGGAGAGTTCATCCTCTCTGTCCAGTGGACACTTGCACTGGCCAGCTATGCCAATAAATAAAACGAGGCTTCCATAATCTGGGTTGGGAGAGCCTTAGGAGAGTGTGCCTCTTCAGAGGGCTTCCGTCTGTGGGATCTGGCGGCTCATCAAAGGTCCTGCAGGCTGCCCTGGCCCCTGTAGATGCTGTGTTGCTTACCTGTCAGGTTCTCTGGTGACGCAGGCTGCTTTTCTACCCTGCCAGATCTCAGTCGGCAGAGGAGAGTGATTGAAGTCCAGCCTTGTCCACTGACACTGTGCCTCTCCACCACTGATGAAAATAAATACGGCCGCTCTTGGATCTGTTCTCAGGGAATAAAGGAATAAACAATGACCAAACAAGTGTCACACTCTGAGTCCTCAGACTTTTGGCTCACCTGTTTGTTTCTTGAGGTTTTCTTTCTTGTGTTCGCAGATTTCTCCTTCTTTCTAGAAGTTCGGGTTTTGTGCAGGAAGGGGCCTGTCTACTCCCTTGCCAGTATGCAGGCAGGTAACGTGTAGATGTGAGTTTGGGCTCCTGTCGAGGAAGAATTCGATGGCCCGGAGCGTTCAGTGTTCCAGGAAGGATTACAGGAAAGACCGGGTAACAATCCAGGAGGGAAGGCAACGAATCCAGCAAGTAATTAAAGAAACTCACACGGCTCCGTGAAGCGGAGAAAGCGAGGAGCATCATAGAACAACACACCGGGAGGGAAGGGAAGGCTAACCGCAAGGAAGCCAAAGAATTAGGGAAAGCAGATAAAGGATGGAATCAGAGATGCAACTTGCTGGTACGAACAGCACGGACAAGCTAGCGTTGAGACACGCCGAGCCGCGGGGGCCTGTTTTCAAGGAAGCAACAGGCATTACTGGGAGACTAGACCATGTGTTTCCCCACGGCGTCGGCCATATTGGGTGTATAATGGATGCAATACTACGGTGTTTGATGGACCATGTTGTCCAGAAGGGGCGAAATCAGTGATTTATGACAGCAAGAGAAACTCCCCCCCCCACACCCTGGAGGTAGGTCTATGCTCTGGAGCTAGGCTTCATATTTGGCATGGACAAAGGAGAAAAGAAACGGCCAGTCTTGCCAATTTGCAGGGCACTGTGTGGCACCCGCCCACTCATGGCCAGCTGAATATGTGCCTCAGGTCATGGGGGCCCATTTCAACAGGATGTTTGGGGACACCTCTTGCTTAGAGCAGCAAACAACAATCCCTAGGGGTACATATACTAAAATTGACACAGAAAAAAGCCAGGGGGTTAGTAGCCGACGATCATCATGAGATGGCTAGCCAACAGCGACCTCAAACACTAAACATCCACTGAAAAGCTATACATTCTTCTTTGTTCCAACCTGAGTAAAAATTCAGGACAGAAGCCCAAGAGAGGTGACACTCTGAAGGGCTCGAGCAAATGCAGCATGTAACGTGTGCTGCAAAGAGCACATGTCAATTTGCAAATAAAAGGACCATTGTCATGTCATGAGACTGCTGACTGCCAAAATAGGGCAACCGCAGCTGTATAGATTCCTGTAAATGCAAAAAGGGAGGAAAACAGGAAGTTAAAGTAGAAGTCGGTGGCGATCCCTGGTGTCTATGCAAGTCCCTACTGCAAGTTTTTCTACAGCCACCTTCAGGCGCTCCTCAGCCCATGTTTCTCAGTGGAAATATAAGACAACAGGAAAAGGGAAGCATGACATTTCTCGGGTATCCAGTGCGCCCGCTCCAGTGTTTTGAAAAAACAAAATAAAATTAATGAGAAATGCCTGTCTGCTTTGTTCTCCCGGGGGCTCTGAGGGAGCTGCAATAAAGATGACCTGCCAGGCCTTTATTACACCAGCGACAGGGGGTGAGAGAAATAATTATGAAAGAGAACACCGTGAAAGAGAGTCCAACATGACCTGCCTTCCCATGCCTCGAGCACTTCTCCATTACATGCCCTCTCCAGGCAATCTGTTGCTAACTTCATCACAGCAAGCACACAATGGGCTTCATTACGAATTGGGCGGCAGCCCTTAAATGCAGTGGTAACGGTATTACCGCCACATTTAATGGCTGGCCTATCACGAGTTGGCCACTAAATGGGCTGTTTTACCTCCAGCTTTTTTCTGGAGGCGAAAATACCATTTAGCGACCTGTTTTCGGCGCAATTACCACTGGCTGTATTAGTGCACTGTATTTGCGCCGAAAATGCCCCATTGGACCCTTTGGGGAATGGGGATTTACTGTTAATGCCCAAACCGTGATCCGGTGCTAATAGCAATTACAGTTCGGCAGTATTTCAGCCGGGATACCGCCCAACTCCTGACGAGGCCCAATGTCTGAGAGGAAGGAATATAGCCTTATATTTAGTTTTGCCTAGGAGGTGGCGCTTAAGCCACCTACAAGCCAACTATTGCATCGTAGTACAACTAGGAGGGATATTATACGTTAAGAGGGACACACAGCGTATGGGTGTTGTTTGGTTATGTACCGACCCCATTGACTGCCCCTGATCATGCCAATCCCTGTGGCTACTCGCACCCACTACTTGTCGTTTATCACCTAAAACACATCCTACTGGGATCTCCTTCAGCTAGTTCTTTCAAGCAGCAAGATCAAATGCTGGCCTGCATTTGTTATTTCTAAACAGAGAGCTGAGAATTAAGGACTTATTTGCAGTTGCAAATGCATTACTGGTTTAATACAAATGTTTTAAGGAAGTGTGGCTTTAGCCACTACATCCATATCTGTTTTTTGCACTGAAGCCTTATTAAAAACAAGTATTGACAAAGCCAACAGGTCTGTCTTGGGTATAGGCACTTAATAGGCAGTTGCCAGGCACTGCTATAATATGGCAAGTAATCACACCATTTTCCGCCTATTGCCATCTTATGGCCAGGTTGTACCATTAGGGTAATGCTTGGCACATGCCTACCCCATGCCTACACACAAGAAATGTTGGCTTTGTCAATGCTTATTTTTGGGGGTGGGGGTGCATATTCTTTTCGCATTCACCGCAGACTGCAGCTGCTTGTGGCTTAGTTTTGTTAGGATTTAATCAAAGTTGGCTTGGGCTTTTCTCACTTGCGCCTTGTTATGGGGAAAAAAAGAACATACATGGAATCAAATCTGTTGAAAGGTACTTACCCCAAGGTAGGGGCTCTAGGTTTGGAGGCCATTACCTCTGTTATGAATGAGGAAATATCAGCAGGCTGCAGGTTCTATTGACACCACAGTGTGATATGGATATCCGCTGGCAGCTTCATTCTGCCCTTATAGAAGTAATGAGGCCATTGCAGTGATTATAAATGGTGTCTTCGGGGAGGATTTCTGTTTCTCTAAAAGTTGTAACCAGGGGTGTCATGTCTCAGCATGGTTCTCAGGAAGGTGTCATTATCCAGGATATATGGTTATACAGATTATGGCATTTCAGAAATGCCCTTTCACAGTCTGGTGACAGGATTCTGTTGTGGAGTTTCTTGTGCTATAATTATATATAATTCTAATGTTGGCATGTTGAGATCGTCATGGTTATACATTTCAGGCAGCAGTATCTTCATTTTTCATCCAGTGGCCTTTTTCTGTCGATGCTATCCATCTGCCCAAGACCACCCAGGTCACCCCTGAACTCACTGACACCCAGGGCTTCATTTGTGGGGGTGTTTGCCAGTGCTCAACCCTGGCACTTATTTCTGAGAACCGGCACGTACTGTCGCAGACAGTTTGATTATGATTATGGTTTGGCAACTTTATTATTTTAACTGCCAGCCACATAATAAACACCTATATAACCAGAACAAAAAAAAAGTAAAATGATGATGTGTTTAAAGACGCGCTGACATGTCTCATATCAAGACACGACAAGTATGTTATTTTATGTGTATGTTGATTGGATATTTGTAAATCACACTTCCGCCGTAGTGAGTACATCCGTCAACCACAATAAGCCAGTTGGAGTTTCAATTTTAACCCCATATGTGTTGACAGCATAGACAGAAGAATGACAGAAGCTGTGGGTGGTGGCAACAGTGGGCAGGGAGTGGCCCATTCTGACGTGTCATGTGCGTGTTTCGAAAATCTATGAGCCCCGGCACTTATTTTTTTTACAGATTAAGCACTGCTGATCCTTAAGTGAGTGTAGCCATCCCCTGCATTAGTAATTTGTACCACAGGCTGCTTTCTGGTGGCTTTCATGCTCAGGTCCAGTAGGTGGAACCGGTGCATTTTGCAGGTTGCACATGGTTGCCGTTTCCGGTACGCTGTTTTTCGGTGCAGTCATTTTAGCATCGGCAGTTTTCACGCAGCGCCTCTGGCGAGGCTCCCATTCAGGCGCGCGCGGGGAGCTATCCACGCCGGAATGTTTTTGTTTGCTTAAATATATTGTCATCCTAAGCACTAATGAATGGAGTGCTTTGGGTGACAGTATATTCAAGCCCAACACTAGCCACTCAGTACATGGAACCGTTAACAACTCCATGTACTAAATGTCCTGCAGATAAAGGGTGGATCAGATATCACGAGGTAAGCACATTTTAAGCATCCCTTTTTTGGAAGACACTGAGATTTTACATGCATCCACTCTTGTAAGTATTAACAACTTTAGATTTTAAACAATGCTGTCATAAGAACAAAACTGTGGTTTAAAAGCATCTGAGTCACAAAGGATTGTACAGCTCGTTTTTTTAAGGTAGCACCCTGAATTCAAATTTAAATCAAGCACTCTGGCCTCATCATGAGTTGGGCGGTAGCCCTTAAATTTGGCGGTAACAAATCTGGTAACATTTACCCCCAGCTTTAAGTTGGGGGTAAATGCACCAACTTAACACCCATTTTCAGGTGCAATTAGCGTGGCGCTATGAACGCGCGATAATTGCGCCGCAAATGTCCCTTTGGGTGGAATACCCATTACACCCAACCCTTGATCCGGCGCGAATAGCGCCAGAACGGGTGACGGTAACGCTATTAGCCCGGGCAGTATCCCGGCTGTAATACCGCTGGGATACCGCCCAACTTGTGATGAGGCCCACAGTGTTTCAAATGCTCTTGTGCATATGCCTGGAAAAACATATTTTTCCTCGTCTGAGTTTAATATTGCAACGTGTTGCTCATATACTAAATATCAAAGGATATTCGTTTTTACCTTTTTGGTTTTCTAATTCTGTGTTATTGCTGTTTGCATGAATTAGTATGGGAATTACATTTTTTGCCTCTTCGTTTTTTTACCTCTCTGTTTTTTCCTCTCCGGATCAAAGGGAGATCTGGGAGAGGATGTAAGGTTGGAGTAACAGGGGTTCAATGTGCCTTTTGTGACTGTGCGAAGAATAGAGGTCGGCCAGCGGAGGGAGAAGGAGAAGTGGGTAGAAGTAGAGGTGAGTGCAGCATGGGTGAGTGGGGATTCACTCGCGATAGCAGGGTTCTTCAACTCTAGGCCTTGAGGGCCGGACACGTGTCAGATTCCCAGGATACATCTCCTTAATATTCATGAGATACATTGCATCCCATCAGGTATCTGACCCACAAAGCCTGGAGTTGGACAACCCTGCAAGGGTAGAACGAGAAATAGGAGCACGATAATCAGGGTGAATGTGTGTATTGGGAGGGTCCAGGAGAGATATCAGACCAGCAGAGCACCATGGTCACTAAAAAGCAAATGCAGCAGCAGTGTAGCTATCGACGAACAGGGGGTCACCGGTGACCAAATACAGTAGGAAGGTGTCACTAGCAATCAATTACAGATGGCTCATGATGGTGACAGTTTCCGTCCTGGGTGCTGTTGCAGGCAACCATCTTGGAGGCATGCATGACGAGTCTGGCGATATGGAGGCTTTTAGTGCTTCAGGGTGTGATTCTGTGCCTGAATGTGTAGGTATTAACCATAGCAATATTTTTCACCCTGTTTTTCTGAGTATTGTCCTAATGTGTTGATCCACTCCTGTTAGAGGGTTGTTCTCAATACCTACGGGGAGGGGGTTCAGGTTGACTTACATGTAGTGTGTGTGCAGGGCTTCCATTAAGTTAGTCCAAATTCTCACTGGTAAATGCGGCTTCACATTTAGGAGGGGAGGCAACTGGGATATGGTGCAGATCACGTTGACTGGAAGATATACACTCTATTTATAAACAATTTGAACATAAATGCTAATTGCACATAGGTCAAGAAATAACACTGAGCTTACATAGAAAACAGTAAGGTGCCCTATAGAGACACCCATCACATTTTAAATGCAATATAGTTTCAATTATTAATTAAATGTTAAACACTTAGAGGTTCATTCTGAGTTTCCAGGTATCCTACTGGTAATTCTGGCAGGATACCAGGAAACAACCGTACCGTTTCTGCTGAGTAATATCCTGGTATTAACGGGATATTATGGGCAGTGGAGACGCCGGTAACTCCTCATTCCATTGAGTCCCATATGCAGTGTTAGAAGTGTACCGAACAAAGTAGTGGAACAGTGATCTCGGCAGGAGAGAGGGGAGGTGGAAGCATAGTGCAACATGTCACAAGGTGTTGCGGCAGGGGCATATTGCAATAGTCTAAGTGACTAGTAACTAAGGCTCCTATTACAACTGTGCACAGGGACATACATCCTCTATCAGAATGGTGAATATGGCCATAAAAAGTAGAGGAATGGTAAACAGAAAAAAATAAAAGTAGTGGAACACCGCTCCCGACCGCTCCCGCTCACTTTCATTACTGTCCATAGGACTTCATGGGATGGGGCTGCACTAATCCTCGGCTCTTGGAGTTGGCTGGTCCGGAAAGGTGCTGGTAGACGCTGTTACCAGCACTTTATTTCCGGACCAGCCAACTCAAAATGGTGGCCTTACAATTTAAAGTGGAAGGGGATTTTATGCTAAAACACAGCCTTAAGCATTTCAGTAATACATTCAAATGCAATTCAATGCCGCCAAAAGTTCAGCTCAAGTTCCTAGACCAGTGTTCAGTCAAAGGTCACAGGTAAGTAATATTTTCTGTCCCTTAAAGCAATTTAAAAGAGTCATAAACCTTTCCCCATACAAGACAATAGGGCAAACTTAATAGTCACGTCGCTCTTATGGTGACATGAAAGGTACGTTTGATTTATTGTCCTCAGGAGTCTATAATACGGCAGACCCCTTTCTGCGGACCTGCCAGAGAGTCAGGAGAACCCCATATCTGAGCCTTAAGTACAGGGTCCAGTGTCCACAACCAAACACAAGAGGATGGATGGCACCAGAGGAGGGAAAAAAAAGTCGTATGGAAAAAAAGTGCAGTCCAGTCACAGGGTTCAGAACACCAGTGGCAGGAATGGGATCCAAGGACCCAGGGAAGAGTATTCAGGAGCAGAAATCCTGCGAAAACGACTCATTTGTCATGAATGCAGAGATCAGATTTGGGGTAGGATAGATGTAGTGTTCGATTCAGAGTCATCAGTGTCCGAGAGGACGATAGGACCGGAACATCAGATTCCTTGATGATGGACCACCTCCTTCAGGTGACCCATGATAGAGACGTCAGAGCAGAAACAGCGGCAGCAGAACAGTCTTGGGGACAATAGGCCTCAGGCAAAATCAGAACCTCTAAAGAGCCTGTGAAAAGTAATGACCATAAAGGGTAATTTCTAAAACAAACATGAGAGCGAAGACCAACAAATGCAGTGGTTTGGGTTGGGATGCATGGATTAAAAGCATGAACCTATCAATTTGGACGACTACACAGGCAAATTAAGCTACCTTGCAGTAAGCAAAAGATGGAACACCATAGCAGCACCATTTAAACATTAAAACACCACCACCAGGTTGCACTAAACACACTGCCTGGGTGAAGTGACTCACCAAGAGGGAGGAAAGTTGGGTGCAAATGTAACTGTTGTCCTGCTAGTCATGGGGACTATCAATGCTTTCCCATAAAAAAAATTAATTACAGTGTTAAGTGTGGTTTAAAATGACCCTCACTTATTTAAATGAAATAGTCTAAAACACAGAAAGCCAGCAAAAAGACTGCGGGTCTCACAAAGTGTGCATACAATCAGCAAAAAGGGACAATCTTTCCTAACAACTTCCGTTGAAATTGAATCTCTTAAATCCTCAGTGAAAAACATGGTTCTATGCCTTTATCTCACCCTTTGAAAGTCACTCCTACAAAAAAAAAACTTTTTAGGCTGCCTCTTAGCTGCCTCCATTTGACATGGGTTTACACCAATCAGGCGGTCTCACTCCAGGGTGACATCCCCTTCCCTGATCCCCCATCCCGACCCTGTGATCCACTTACCTGTATTGTGTGACATGTGCACCGCCGGTCCTGCTCTTGCTGCATGCTCTCCTGTGGGCGGACTCTTTCATGAGTGGTCCAGAAAACAAGGTTCAAAGACTGTAGACGGAAAGCCTCCCCCTTGTTGATAGCTACATAGTCTCAGATTCGGTTTGTACAGTAATGTTTCGTTTTCCAACCCCCTCCTCACCTGAATCTGTATGGAAGGTGGATGAATCGTCTGTGTCGGTTCACCAAGCGTCGTCTGATGAGATCCCCTTTCTTCCCTGTCTCCAGGTATCGCTGGGTTTCTTATTGTATGTCTTTTCCCTCTGTTTGGGGTTATGGGTATGAGCTCCACCGGAGGCCACTTTGTCAGTAATGCTGTTTGCCTGGCAGTGGGGTCTCCAGGCAGCCCACCCCGGACCAGGGAAAAGCCTTGCCGAAAAACCCTGGAAGGTTGTGTAGGGATGTTCTGGACTAGGACTACTGGCCCCAGAATGCAATGCGGTGCAGGAGAAGATACGGTGGTTCCAAAGAGGATATCCAGGTATGGTTCCAGAAGGAGAAAGAAGCATGGACTGGCTGCGAAGCAGAAACTCCTTACTGACACGAACAGAAGAACCAGGCAGGTGCACTCCGAGTACGGAGTGAAAGGGGCGTAACCAGAGGAGAGGGAGCGAGCACCCGAAGAGTACCTTGTGGGACACTAGGAAAGCGGGCAGGAAATGAAAGGAAAGGAGCAGGCAAGCAGCAGGGAACGAGGAGGAACAGCAAGCAAGTAAGCAGCGGGAACGAGGAGGGACAGCCGCCTGAAAGCAGGAGGACAAAAACACACCGGAGCGCTGGTACCACTTCCCGAAACACTGGAAGTTGCAACGCAAACGCGTTAGCAACTTCCGGGTCTTTAAAGGCTGGGAAGACTAGAACGCGCATGTCGTTCTCGGAGGGATTAGTCCTTTTACCATTTCCTCCACCTTCCCCATAGCTTCCATGGCCGGCGAACCATGACACATAGGCTCATGTTTCTTTGTTGCTCACCTTCTGCTGAGGTAAAAGGTGGGACAATGTTGCTACATTTATTGTTCCTTCTTGTTTCAAAATGTAACCTTACATTTTCATGCTGATTAATGGTATTCTGACCTTTCTTGATGTGTGGACGTGCCATAGAATTGTATGTACAAATAAGTAAGAAGAAAGGCAATGGAGCTTTGACCACGTCCGCAGCCTTGTTTTGAGAACAACTAACAAGCTGCCCAAGAAGGCTGGGTACCTCCCCAATCTATTGGAAAATTGTGCCTGGGTGCAATTTGTCATATACCCTGGTACCCGTCTCGCAAAGTACAACCACATGTTTAATCAAGATGTTACTCGTCTTCAAGAGATGTCCATTTGTTTCGGAAGGGTCAAGGAGCCCCCAGTGCAGTCTACCAGTTCCATGTCATTTAGCGGACTCCCTTTTCTCCAACGGGTGTGTTGCCACAGCAGTTTTGCCAAAAAACATCATCAACATTTTTCTTACATTATCTTTGGGGGGGTTTTCCCCCTGATTCCCCTATTAATTTAATTACTTTTTTTATTTACCTTCCCCCAACCCTTTACCCTAAAATAAAAAGTTTCTATGGGAATTTTCGGCAAAACTCCCGCACCAAAACACCAGTCGGAAAAATGGGTGTCGGCAAAAGGACGAGATACCCAGGCCTACCGGTTTCCTGCATAACAGCAGCAGAGTCAGGAGAAACACCATAATGCAGTAGACCTGGGTACCATGAAGCACAATCCATGGCCAGAGAGGCAATTTTCATGAAGACATCATTTCGGTAGATAATGTCCCTCAAATACTCACAAAGGAAAGAGATAAAGGAAAGGCTTCGAAATCGGAGACAAACACTGGCACACATGTGTGGAAACATGCACTGCCCCATTTCAGGATGATGGATGCTTTTAACGCCGCAGCCAGTACAAGAAAACTTTAACACACCTTGGGCCTCATTACGACCCAGGCGGTAAGTTACCGCCTGGGCCGTGACTTTACCACCATGGCGTAAACTACGTTTACGCCATGGTGGTTGGCGGACTTACCGCCCCATTCCGAGGTTGGCGGGGGCGGTAAGTCCCCAATCCCCATTTACCCTTCCCCATTCCCATTTTTGCCCCATAGGGCATAATGGGAGTGGGGAAGGCGTTAATTACGCCACCGTAAATTACGGTGGCGTAATTAACTCCATGGTCCCTTAGCGCCATGGATTTTAACACCTGCTAAAAGCAGGTGTTAAAAGCGCCATGGCGCTAAGGGACCTCGTAATTGGCGGTAAGGGGTCGGCGCAGCTAACGCTGGCGTAAACCCCTTACCGCCAGGGTCGTAATGAGGCCCCTTGTCTAGGGGGCGCCAGTAATAGCAGCCAAACCAAATCCTTGCACAATCGGACCACCCAGCTGCAGACCCCCATTTCAAGCTCAACCCACGGGGGGACAAGAATTTTGCACTATTTAAATCCTGACCACCGTAAAAAAGTGGTGTGGTTGTTTGTAGTAGGATGTCTTTGGTATTTGGAGTTACTAAAACATTCAATGGGTAAGTGGGAAAAGAAGCTGGAGGGAGAAAGGTAGAGTATAGGAGATTGGTGATAAAGGGGAAAGGAAAAGTCGGAAGGTTGCGGAAGTAGAAGGAATCCGGAGGTTGCAAGCGGTGAACAACAGGAGGTAACGAGATGTGAATATCAGGGATCTGTGTGATTTTACCGGAAGAAAAAAAAGTGAAGCATTTTTTACCCCCCAAAAAATCAAACAAATCACTGTTTTTTTAATTTTATTTGGGCCCCCCCAAGCTTCCCATTTCCCTGTGTTTATAACCCCACTCCAAACCGCTCCTCACCCGTTTTAACCCCTTTCCCCACCCCCATATATATTTTTTTTTAAAATCAATGTTTTTTATATTTATTATTTTGGTAAAAAATGCTTCGAAGTGTTTGGCATCAGAAAGAGTATATCAAATGGTGGCAGAAGAGAAATTGTATCAGGAGGCTGGGAAGCAGGAGCAGACCTCCAGCACCAGTGAGATACTAAATAGCCAGCAGAGGAAGAAATGGCAGAACAACGTCTGCAAAGGCAGGTGGTGCTGTTTAGGCTCATATCAAAAGTGCTGAACCTACAATGGGAGGAGGAATGAGCACGTGGCAGAGTATTGAGGATGGTCAGTATAGCAGAGAGGGAGAGAGGAGCAACAGAGGGCAGAAATCAGGACCCTGGTGATGTGAGGTGATAAAGTAGGCCCTCTTAAACCTCTCATGGAGAAAATGAAGTCAGTCAGCTAGTTTAGCTTTATTTCGATCAACATAAAAGTAACAGAAAATACGGGTCACAACTGCTAGCAGGCTTATCCATAATACATTGTCAATAAATACAATAAAAAAGAAGCATTGGCAATGCCAACAGTTTGGGCTATTGGGGGCATCTAATAGTAGTGCCTGTGAAAGGCCTAATACATTATACACATGGTCAATCAATGGGTGGGCAAATAACCAAACACCTACAAGTGCCGTCTCCAACATACGTAACTCACACAATCCAAAGAGATGCAACAAAATGCACGAAAATGGTAGCAGCCTCAACTTCAAGCAACCAGTTCTGGGCTTGGCTTGGCTGCAAGACCAGCTAGCAATCAAAAAATCGTTTGACGCTGCGCCTGCAAGAAAAACATAGGTTTCAGCTCTAGGCTACTAAAAAGAAAGAAAATGTCCCAAAGCATGATAATCCTAATTCTGGTCAATCACAGACACCACTTCTCACTTTCTGTGTGTACAGTGTCGAATTGACCTGGGACACTGCCTCTCACTCTGTCACTTGAACAGTGCAGCACTTTCCTACGGCACTGTCTCTGTGTGTCCTGTACTGTGCACCACTCTCTAGCGGCACTGCCCATCACTGTGTATCCTTCTCAGTGTAGCAATCTCCAGTGGCACTGCGGCTCACTGTGTGTCCTACTGTGAAACATTCTCTGAGGCCATTGACTCTCACTGTGTGCCCAGTACAGTTTATGACTCTCCCAAGGGACTGCCTCTCACTGTGTCTCCTGTGCAGTACATCATTCTCCAGGGGCATTGCCTCTCACTGTTTGCCCTTTATAGTGTGGCACTCTCCTAGGACATTGGATCTCACTTTCAGTACAGTAAAATGCAGCACTTTCCTGGGGCACTGCCTCTCACCGCGTAGCCTGTGCAGTGCTATCCTCTCCTGGAGCATTGCCTCTCACTGTGTTCCATGTAGGGGAGCACTCTCTTTCGGGACTATCTCTTATTCTGTGTCCGCTATAATGGAGCACTTTCTTGGTGCATTACCTAACAGTGTGTGTCTATACAGTACATAATTCCCCGGCAGCATCACATCTCACTGTGTGCCCTGTAAAGTATAGCAATGCCATGTGGCACTACCTCTCACTATGTACCATGTCCAGTATAGCACTATCCCTTTGCGCTGCCTCTTACTGTGTGTTCATTATAATGGAGCACCTTCCTGGGGCATTGCATGTTCTGTCCTGTCCAGTACATCATTCACTCTGTGTCCTGAACTGCACAGCACTCTCCTGTGGCAATGCCTCTCACTGTGTTCCCTGTATATTTATTTATTTATTTATTTATTTATTTATTTGGATTTGTTAAGCGCCCCACGGCCCGGGGGCATCGTGGCGCTGTTACAGAATATTTGACTTGGTAACCAGCTGACAAAAATGGTTACAGGCATAGATCATGTCTATTTGCGATAGGTGTATGGAGTTCCATGGTTACAGTGGAACAAAGTGAGAACAAATGTTATTAACGATAACAGACAGAGTTGGTGTTCCGTGGTTACAGTGGAACTGCTTACTTATTGTAAGGGGTAGTATTGGAGCATAGTTTAGTTGAATAATTTGGTTTTTAGCACTTTTCTGAATGTGAGTAGGGATTCTTCTTTCCTGAGATTAGGTGGCAGAGAGTTCCAGGCTTTAGGAGCT
Source organism: Ambystoma mexicanum (assembly GCF_040938575.1). Taxonomy (NCBI): domain Eukaryota; kingdom Metazoa; phylum Chordata; class Amphibia; order Caudata; family Ambystomatidae; genus Ambystoma; species Ambystoma mexicanum. Next base: position 248,278,742 of record NC_090933.1, on the reverse strand, counting down.
AGGACGTCAAAGCTGGTACCACCAGCCTTAGTTCTGTTGAAGGTTGGGACTGAGAGTTGGTTAGAGTATTTGTCGCGTTTAGGTCCGTGGGATGGGGCTTGGTGTATTCTTTCCACTAGATAGGCTGGTGCTGTCTCGGCGAGGCATCTATGTGTGATCGTGAGGGCTTTGAACGTTATGCGATCTTTGATCGGGAGCCAGTGGGCCTCTTTTCTAGCCTGGGAGATGTGTTCTCTCTTAGGTATGTTGAGGGCTGCCCTGAGGGCATTGTTTTGCGCGATTTGCAGTCTGTTAATGTTGTTTGTGGACGTGCCAAGGAGTAGGATATTGCAATAGTCCAGTTTTGCTCCGATTGTGGCTCTAGCGATGTTTAGACAGTTCTTTGGCGAGAGATGAGGTCTTACTGCATTTATGATTTTTGATGTGAGGGCTTCTGAGGAGGAGATGGCACTGACTTGCCTATCCATGGACAGTGTGGAGTCCAGGTAGACGCCTAAGGTTTTTACCGCAGAGGAGGTGGTGATGACTGTGTCTGCGATGATGAAGGAGTTGTAAGAGTCATCTAGTTTTTTTAGGGCTTCCTTGGGACCTACCAATAGTATTTCGTTTTTTTCCCCATTTAGGCATAAGCCATTGGCTGCCATCCAGGCCTGGATGCGGGCATATATGCTTTGTAGGGTGTTGAGGTCTTGCTCATAGTTGCCTGTTATTGGGACTAGGATTTGTGTGTCATCGGCATAGTTTGTAAATGATATGCCGAATTCTTCTAGGTCATTGAAGAGGGGGAGAGTGAAGAGATTGTAGAGAGTCGGGGAGGTGCATGAACCTTGTGGGACTCCACAGTCAATTGGTGAAGGGATGGCGGATGCTTGGTCAGAGTAAACCCTCATAGCTCTACCGTTCAGGAAGGAGGTTATCCAGGCCGTGGCTTCTTGGGAGAAGTGGGCCGTGTCAGTCAGATGTTTGCAGAGGATCTTGTGGTCAACCAGATCGAAAGCTGCAGAGAAGTCTAGGAGAAGGAGGAGGGAGGTTTTGCCCTTGTCCATAGCCTCAAGAAGTTGGTTCTTGAGGTCAAGTAGCGCCGACTCTGTCCCGTGGCGGGGGCGGAACCCTGATTGTCTTTTGCCTAGGATGTTGTGGCTTTCTAGGAAAGCCTGGATCTGTAAATATGCAGCTTTGTCTAGACTTTTCAAAAGGAAAGGCACAGTGGTAATCGGGCGGTAGTTGTTTGGGGAGACAGTACTGTACCACTCTCCCATGGCACTGCCTACTGTTTGCGCAGTATAATGCAGAACATTCCTGGGGCAATGCCTGTAACTGTGTGCTTTACAGTACAGCATTCTCCAGGAGCACCATCTCTGCCTGCGTGCCCTGCAGAGTTCAGCACTTGGCTGGAGCACTTTCTCCATGTGTGTCCTGTGCAGTGCAGCACTCTTGGGGGCTCTGCCTCTCATTGCATGCCTTGCATGATGCAGCACTGTCTGGGGGCACTACGTCTCACTTTATGTCCAATACAGTCCACCGCTCTCCTGCTGCACTGCCTCCCACTGTGTGTTCGGTATAATGCAGCCCTGGCTTTCCTTGAGAACTACTTCGCACTGTATGCCCTGTACAGCACATCATTTTCTGTGGGCACTTCCTACCATCAATGCTCTGTATAGTGCAGCAATATCCTTAACATGTGTGTTTCAGGGAAAGTCAAACTTTGAAGCTGTCTCCCACAACCTTTGGGGCCTCCTTTGACTAAGATAAACCCAGCCCTGCCGTTAGGGTGGAAGGAACGGATGCATATTAGCCAGGTGCCATTGTCCCTGCGATCGAGAGAAGAAGAAAGTTAGAGGGAGGGCCTCACTAACATTATCCAATGTGATGACGGAGGCAGAACCGGAGTGTGTTGCTTGCATTTTAATTGAAGTTTTCCCCAGACCACGATCATCACCGGACACATCTTTATTATGCTGTGTTAAGTGACTTCAATTCAGCACTCCAACTAAGTCAATGCCTAGTCTGGGATGCCCAAGGGAAGCCCTTATTTATATATTTTTATGACAGGTTCATAGATCTGGATGATGAACCCTTGTATAACGCCCCTCTCTTTGAATCCCCCTGACCTCACTGAGCCAAGAAGTAGGTTTGTTTTGCAAATTAAAAGATTTATTGAAAATTAAACAAGATATATATCACACTTTTATGAATAAATTCATATTTGATGGCACTCTTATGAATATGACAGTGATCAACAATAAATAATCTCACAGTAGCACAATTCTTATTTACTTAGGAGTTGGTATAGAAAGGATAAGGTAGCTGAGAATACTTTTATGGTTTCAAGGAAATGCAATGATGGAAAAGAATGCAGCACAGAAATAACTGAGATGGTTTCCACAAGAGATAATATGATCACTTTTTCTTTTGACAATTCACTCCCCCCCCTATGCAAAGTAAGGAGATGGAAGCAGAGCACACAATTTTCAGGAATACAATCAATTGCAATACCAATTCAGTTCCCCCCTACTAAGCTTAGAGCAACCGGTATGCTTTTAAACAGGCAAAAATACTTTTACATGTGATTAGCAAAGAAGTGAAAAATATGCTAAAAATGATTTTAATTCCCTATAGGAGATTCAGGGTAGGTGACAGCTACTTTGAATTACTTCAGGTCAACGCTAGAAATGATTAATGAGGGATTATCAGGTTGAAAACAAATTTTAGCAATGGAAGCAAAAGACAGCTATTTTTGACAGGTGAGGAAGTTGAGTAAAATTGTAATTCGCGGCACTTTTTCCGAGTGCATAAAGCGCGATTACGGAAAAACTATAAGGAGTAGAAAGTCGGTTTCGGGCTTGTTGGAAAGCTGAGATTCTTAGCTTTAAGATGACAGTTAAGTATGGTTCAAAGGATACGGACGATTTTGTGGAGGTAGATTTCAGAAATGAAATAATGATTCAGAATGGCAATTGACACTTTCACAGGTTTGAATCACAGAACGGACACACAATTTCTTATGATGCAGTTCTGGACAGGTTGAAATGGTTTGAATTAGATTATTTTAAACTAAGAGATGACTATGCACAGTTCTGTGGGTACTCACACTATAAATTTGAAATAGGGCGTCAAGATCTGGTCAGGTTTGGGCTTCACTCGCCACGGACGGTCTCTGGTACCGGTTCTGCTCACAGCGATCTGGTCTGAGTCTGGTCTGCGGTTCTAGATCTCTAGTTCTGGTCTCGGCACTGCACAGCGGTCTGGTCTGGTCTCTGGTTTTGGCAAAAGTTCTTGGCACAGGGTTCTAGCCAGAATCGCACAGCTCGGCTGTTGAATAGTTTGGTTATGTTGCTGGATTCTGAGGCCTCTGAAGGATTCAGCTTGTGGACTGGGCCTCTCTGCTACAAGTTCTGAAGTCTGGATTCTAAGTTCTGGTCTCTGAATATTGTCTGGATTTGAAGTCTGGAGTCTCCTGTCAAAGTGCTTTGCAAGAAAGTGGAAAGTGCAGTCCCTACCTGGGTCTCAGTGGCTCTTTTTATGTCTTTTTAAAGTGGGTGGGAAGGCTGACTTTCTATGCCCAACCGTCTGAGGATCCTGATAGGCTATAGGATTCTCTGTCGCCTGACTGGGGAACTGAATTGTGAGTCATCCGGCATCTTTTTTATGGCATACAGAAAGAACACTGCCCTTGTCACTTTGCACACAAATCTATTTTTGACTTAAATGCATATTTATCTATGTACAATTTTTCTAATATTATATGTCCAGTTAACATATTTTCTGTAGCGCCAAACCATCCGATCCCTGTCTTTGTAAGATGTTGTGTTCACTTCTGACAGAATTCTGCCCTTTTCATCCAGAACACAACCTCTAAACCTTTCCAGAATTTACACAAATGTGCGTAAGGAATATGGGCATCAGATGATGAAGTGTCAGACTTGTAACATACACACATTTGGAGTAATACCCTATTTTCCGCTACTACCCCCAGAACATACCACAGAGTCCTAACACCTCTTAAAATGTGCACAGAAAAATCACAGGAATCATGATATTATTGATATAATTTTGACAATTATGTACTATGAATTATCCATCTTTCTAAAATTATGCTCTGGCCCAGAGGGGTGTGGTTTCCCAAAGCACATGGGGGGTTTTCTGGTTTGTCCACTTCCTCCAAGCTCAGCTGGCTCACAGAGGCAGTGCCCTTCCCATTTCCTTCCAAGAGGAAGCCATTTTTGACCCCCTGATTTAGCATTTGCCTGAGCCAAGGAAAGGTCATTGTTCTGTTTCCTGCAGTCCCAGGTATTCCTCCCCTGATTCAATCAGAGAGGTGTGATCTCCTTTTGGTGGGGGCAGCAGAATGCAGCCATGCCTGTGAATGCAGTTGCTGGGCAAGTTTCAACTCCTGTCGGGGGTAGTTGCGGGGCAGAATTCAATCCCTTTAAGCCAGGCTTCAGCCAAATGTCACTTTTGTTCCCATTTTTCTTCATTCAAATCAAACTTACAATTTTGACACATGCAGCTAGAACGCTGATTCTAAGTTCAAAACTATGACATTTAAACAGTTGCAACCTATGTGACACTCAAAAGTAGGTCACTCATTTATTTTAAACATTTCGATTTTAGTGGCTTTAAATCCCATTTCACTTAAACTGCTGACATCCACAGCTCAGCCAGTTTTGTTCTGAACATTATTTTAGGCTCTTCATCCTTCCAGATTTGGTATGCACACAAGGCTTCATTCTACTAGACGTCTGCTGGTGTTCAGTAAGATTTTTGAATCTTGCAATGTTTGAAATAGGCATTTTGAGCTTGCATTTCAGAGAAACAAAGGTGATTTCAAAGCGCTTTTTGAGCTAACAGGCACGGCTGTTTTTCCTTTGGCACCACGTTTCACTCATGGCGCTTCTGGCCCATCACGCTCGCACTGGAGGGTGGCAGGTCAGGCGACCATTTTGGGCTGTGCAAAAACTGCGCGGTTTTCCTGGATTCTGGCGTAAGTGTGGGCTTTTCGGCCATCTTGGATTTTCTAAGCCCACAGCACCAAATGTTGCAACATAATAACTTGAACGTGGGTCGATACACCTGACAGCTGGCAGCCCTCCAAAAGGGACCCGATGAAAAACTGAGTGCTCAAAGCGGCGGTTTGGCAGTGTTTTAACACTGCAGTTATGTAAGGCAGCGCTGGGTGAAAGGATTTAAAACTACTGTGGCATTTCTTTTTCTTTGCAAACATGCTAACGCAGAGTTTCTGGAAGCCGTTTTGCTAGTATTTGATGAGAACTAACGTGTAGCACTGGGATAAATGATAGCTTTAATGTCCAATGTTTGACCTTTGCATGCTACACGATCACCTGCTAAGATGCATGGTATATTTACCATTCAAAGATGGCCACCTTGTATACAGGGAGCTTCCTTAGAGACAGTCATCCAAGATGGCTGCCTCCATTCAAGAGCTCACTCAAAATCAAAGAGTTCTGAGATGGGCAGGAATGAGTGGAATTAGCCATAGTGATTCCATTGTCTAGGGGCAGGGAATGGGAGGGATTACAACTGTGTATCCCTCCTCGAATATCATCTCAGATGGAAGAGCATTACAGAACCACATGCAAAGACCATATTTGAAGCTCTTTTGTTAATGGCAATAGATTTGGATTTAAAAGTAGTGCTTTCAGCATTGCTTTTAAATCCAATAATAGCCCAAACTAATAATGTAATCGTAAAATTCCTCATAAAAAGAGCTTGTGTAATTCTTAAAATCTGTCGGCTGTGGGCTAAAATCACAAAGCGTAAGGGTAAAATGTTATGCACAAAAATTGATAATGAACTCCCAATGTTCACCATCATGTGTGTGCTAGTATCACAATTAAATAGTAAATCAAATGTTGGGAACCAAGGATAAAAACATCACTATAAGCAGTTAATATTGAAGTAATTCCAAAAATGATTAAACATCACTTAAACAGAGAATCAAAGATATACACAAAAATACAGAGATCTGTGATAATAAATTCAGATATAGTCGTAGGCTCTGAAATCTAAACTAGCTGATTCACAAAAAAGGCACTCAGTTTACATCCCTGGTATTGTGGGTGTAGCAGGGTTAGGTAATATAACGCAATCTTGCCCTATATGCACTCGTCAGACCATTCCCAACCGAGTGCACTGCTAGTTCATCTTTTGAGTTAACACACAATTGTAGGACATTGTTTAAAGTTGTAATCAATCTATACCGAAATAGCGTCTTGGGGTATCTCTTTCTAGTGTGTCGGTATAATGGGCAGATTAGAAAGTGAGTTACATTCTCAATCTCATTTTCGCATGACGGTCATTTTTTTGTGGAAATTGCAGTTCCATTTGTGCAATAGGTCTGCCAATGTTAGCGTACCAAACCGTAGCTTAAGATACAAGGCCCTGTTGAAAACCGCAATTCTCTCCCCCACATCTAGAGGAAAGACGTCATTCTTTCCTACAACTTCCAACAGAGATACAGCAACAACTACAGGACCTGCTGGAAATATCAGAGGTGGTCGTGCCCAGACACCTGCAGAAGGCAAGGTGGAGAATGTTTCTACTTCTGAGAGAAAGAACCAAAGAGATTGTGAGTGTTTAGGAAGAACCCACAATCTTGTGAACTGTGACAGGGGACACTTGAAATGGTTGAGCTATTGAGAAAGGGCTGTCCTGGTATTATATTTGTGTGGTTTTGACCATAGAAGGAGTTACTTCGCGTTTAGCAAAGAGGAAAGGGGTAAAGGCATCCAGGAGAAGAGGATTAGGTTGAAGTCCAGTCCTTGATATAATATTATTTGATTGTTTTCTGTTTTGCCATTGGTAAAGAATGAGCATAAACGCCTTTAATATTCAAGCCAGGCTGGTCTGGTCTTTCGATCAATGTACATGATATGACAGTGCATAATAGAGACCTATTCCATCCTGAAACACAAAGAACAATCTCAAACATGAAAGAGAGACGCAGGAAAAGACTTGTGAAATGCATCCTTGAAATATATCATAAACAATGTTGGTGCTTGAACCCCTTGAAAATGTTTGAGGTGGTTTCCACGCACCCCATGAGATTCTTACAGGTTGGAAACCTGCCTTGTATTAAGAGGGGGGTTTTGACTTCCACGATCCAATAAGGAGGCTCAAAACTCAAAAAGAGAGTTCCACCAGCCAATTATAAGCCTCACATTATCTAAGGAACTTCGAGGACCTGCAAAATGTCCACCTTCATTCCTGCTTCTTTTGTGAGTTTTGTTTGTGTAGCAGGTAGCTACCTTCTCACTAGTTCCCACCCCCTCACCATCGTCATAGTGGAATGGTCAGAGAAGAGCAGTGAATGGGACCCCTTGTGTCATTCCAATACTACATTGAGTGTATGAAAGACGTTGTGCACTCAGACAGCCATACAGAATGTACCCTAACGTTGAGCCAGTGGAAGGATGCCACATGGAAGGATGTCAGCAATCACATATGGACATCATGGAGTGTTAAGTTAAATCTGACAAGGCAGAGTGATGTCATAAAGAAGATATATGAACCTATGTTGAAATAATATGAAAATACTTAAGATTAAAAATGTAACAGAAGCACAAAGAAAACATGTACCCAAAGCTAAAGTAATCATGACTATAAAGAAGATAAAGTTACTTACTGATCAATAACTGTAAATACGCAATAATGCAAGGTAGAAAGGAAGCATATAGAAGCTTGCTAAAAAAAAAGGAATGTATAACGTGACTGGTACAGCCATGATAGGAAAATGTATGCAGATTCATGCCTGATACAACCAAGCTACCTCAAAGACAGAATAAGGCTGCAAGATCAGGAGACGTGGAAGAATAGTTCCGTGGGCAGAACCCACGATGAGTCAAGGTTGTCCCAGAATAAAGGATGCTATTCCAAGGAATAAGCATCAAGCACAAAGGGAGTTACATGGATAAGCTGTGAATATGGGAGATTTCTCATAGATTGAAGAATAAGAAAACATCTGCGAATGCCAACTGTTGGTCAATTAGCAGTGCACAAAGTCCATATGAGATGGAGTGAGCAAGTCTCTAGAGGCCAAGAGAAGCAAATGCATCCAGCATAATTAAATCAAATAGCAGAAAATAGAAGGATGAAATTGACAAATGTGTGGTCTGCCAACACGTGACTTCGGAGAAGAGAACAAGGGCTATTCATTAAGCCTCAGACAAAGATAGTGATGTGCTTATACTCTCTTGAATGTTCCAGGCCAGTGAGTATTCAACAAGGTCAACTACAAAATGAAGACTTTGACTTACCTACCGATGAGAGGAGATGGACTAATTGGAAAAACGGGGAGTAGTCTGACGGGAATCAAACACCTACGTTTTGTTTCACTTAAGTGCTGCTAAGGCCGGGTCTGTGGCTCAGTGGACTAATGCATCCACTACAGGGACCTGTGTTTGAATCCCGGCAGGTCCACTCAGCCCTTCTTCCTTCCGAGGTCGATAAAATGAGTACCATTAAGTTGGGTAACAATAAACATCTGTTATTATTAGCTCCAAGATGCCCCTTCAGGGGTGAACGTGCGCTTTACAAATATGCCTGTTATGTTATGTTTATGCTAAAAGAGTCCAAGGTTCAAGGTTGGAATGGTATGCCAACCAATCAGTGGGTTTGAGGGACAACCCCACACTGTTACAAATACAATGTTGCAACAACAAATCCACTGACAGTTTATCCATCATAATCAGTACTGGATGTATGTAGAGGTAGTTCAAGGTTCCCTACAGATAAGGGGTAGCCAATGATGCACTAATCTTTATATATTCTATAAGTAGATATGATCCCTTAACCAATCATTCCCCATGATAGGTTTTGTATTTGCAACGTAGAATGGCGTCATAGATGATGCATATTTGGGCATAAAGACCTCTGTGTATTGAAGCTGCTCTGTGAGAGTACATGCATCATTCCGATGTTTGTCTGGTCTCCCTACTTTGAATAAAGTAGTGTTTAGCCATATTCTTTGAGTCTGTCCAGTTATTTGGTCTGTGATCTTTATTTGTATTGCATCTAGCACAAAGGATGCCCCAAGGCGCTAGAGCACAAAGGAATAGCGCACGGGAAAGGCTCATGCATCTTATTGCTGTTGGGTGGGTTGTCATGTGTCTTAGGAGAACTTTGACGCACTTGAGAACTCTGATAGATTCTTTAGTTGTGTCTGGTGCCTGTGGTTCCTCTTTAAACACATTTTGCCTGCTCATGTGTAAGTTTTTAGGCCCCTTCTATTTTTTCCATTATTTACCATTACTCACTTGCAAACATCAAATTCAAAAACACAAAATATTTTACTTTCCTCTGCTCCTTTTTCCCTGTTTGTCACACAAAAACACAAAAAACAGTAAACATGTTATTTCCGTCTATTCTCCCGTATCTTTTCACCTTTCTGTCACCTAAACACATTTAAAAGAGGAAAAACATGTCCTAACTCCTTCCCTTTTTACCCCACCCTTGAAACACTAGAAACCGTTCCACGAAACAGAGACATCTACCTATGTATTGGTCAGCCACATTTGTTAGTGTGTGTGTGTGTACTGAGGAACCATTAAAATTGTAGGGCGTTTTTAACATGAACTAATTTGAGCCAGCCAGGTCTGTGACCAGTGGGGCATAGTGAGTTTTTGACGCATTAGAATTAATCAAAGTAGATTTCGTTGAATCTTTTTCATCAGATTCTGCCACAAATATGTGGGGTGTGGATTTAGGAGAATAATTAATGTAGGGTGGTAAGGAAGGTGTGCAGGGGGTTTCCCCCTTAAATATTTGCATCAAAATCACAAAACATAAATCGGCGAAATCTACGACAATGAAAAAGTTTCGACCAGATCATATAGAACAACCAGTGGGACAGTGACCATGTGAAAGAGGCTAGGACCATGACAATGGGCTATTCTGGTGGAGAGGTGGGGGAGGTTCTTTGGAGGGTGCATGTCAGGGCAGTGAGTGCTTGAGTGTAGGGGTTTGAAGGAGTTGACAAGGTGCTTGGGGAGTTTGTGGCTACCAAAGCAATTCAGGTGGAGGTTGTGGTAGCCACAGATACACTCCAAGAGTACCTGCAGAATTTGCACAAATATGTTGATATTGGAGTTTTAGAACAGATGATAGTGCACCAGAAGCAGAGACAGGTATCAACAGAGGTGTATAAGGATGAAAGAGAGAGGGAACAGGTGGTGGATGTGCTGTGGGATACTGAAGAGCATCAAATGGAGGAGCTAGAAACTGTTCCCTCAGCAGGTGGCCAACTAGATGACTGGGGCCATTGCACTACTGCTGGAACCTTCAGAGGGACCAAGGCATGCACAGGAGTCCTTTAGAGGTTTCAGGCATGTCAAGAGACATCCCATCCTACTACAGTGCTCATTTGCTCATGGGTCTAGTACTACACCAGCTTGCCAGCGGGAGCATCTCTCAGGAGGGTGGAGTGTGTGGTAGTATGCAACCTCTGCAAAAAAAGACTGGTGGAGTCACTGAACAAAGGGATCAAACTTGTGCACCAACTCAATGTTCAAGCACTTTAAAGCATGGCACAAGTTGGTGTATGGAAAATGCACAACACCTCCTTTTAACCCAGTCGTATTCATATCTTCCTATGCTGATTCCTCCCTTGAGTAGAAATCTGTTCCCGGGCCCCCCAGATCCCATATCTGCTTCACTTTTTTATTAAAAGCAGTCACCACACTCCCTTTTGAAGAGCCTACTGCCCTGGACATCCTTTGGACCCCCACGGGGGCCAACTGCACATGTTAAAGACCCCTGCTACTGCAGCATCCTTCAGCAGTAACAGTGATGTGGGAGTATCAACAAATGCACAATGCCATGCTGGATATTCCATAGCAAGAAACCTTCAACGCACCAAGACTTTGGGCCAACCCTAACCTCCCAAACCGCTGTGTCTGTCAAGTAGCCCATCCAATAGTTGGCCCACTTTGGCACCACCAGCACTGCCACAGCATTTGGTGGTGGTAGAGTTGAGGGTGTGGCGCCATTTAGGCAAGTGAGAAAAGCCAACTGTTGAGGCATGCAAGTACTTTCTGGCTGCATTGCCTGGTGATTGTTAGGAAGCTGGGGATCCTACAGCAATGGAAGATGTCACAGATTTGCACATGCTCCTGCACCATCATACCCTCTTGTAAGTTACTGAGTGAGAGGGTAGAAAAAGGGAGGCACGGTCAACTGAGGGAGTCCTGAAAAATAAACAGGATTGGCACAGCAATGGTTAGAGCCCAAAGAAACAACACCTCGATTTTGTGAGCTTAGAGAATGTGAGTAGCTCTGCTGGTTGTTAAAGCCAAATAAATTGAGGATAAAGGGAATGCTAAAGGTTTGCTATGTACTCAGCTACTGCTGTCAGAGATAAGGTCACCACCACCTTTCCCTGTGAACCCCCATCAGCGTGAGTAAAGCTGGCTTGCACACAGTCCTTCATGATCGGAATACGGAGAGTGGTCTTCCAAGGTATGGAATGAAGAACTTTGCTGAGCTTTGCCACTGTGAAGAAATCTAAAGTGGGCCATATCTGTTTAATGAGAAAAAGCTTGCCCTACAGCTGAGGTGATCCGCCACCTATCTGATCAAAACCTAAGTGAATTGAAAAGGTCTGGAACAAAAAAGCTGAACACAGATCTCCTGGACTCTAACCCCGGCCTTCCCATCGCTGAGGCCTATGTCAAAGCTACTTCAAGACAGACTTTCCCATACATCCTCTTCATGGTCCCCTCTTCTGACCTAGGAACCCCCCCATCTAGTCGCCACTCTTTCTCCTTTCTCCTGCTTACCCATTAATGGTGGCACTAGGTGGGAAGTTCTCCCTGCATACCAGTCATCCTCTGGGTGCATCATTAATGTCTATCACAATGGCACTATTATGGCCTAAGGTTCGCAACCTGCTCTTCTCCTCTTCAACCGGTGCATGCCTTCTCTCATAAATGTCCTCTCTTCTCCTGTCACCCCTTCTTCCCCTCCCCTCACTTCTCAACCACCGCTGATGGGAGTACCACACACACAAAGGTGGTAACCAGCTTCACTTAGCTACTCTGAAAGCTTGCTCTGCTGTCTCCTTCTTGAAGACCTTGACTTGGACTTCCTCGCTCTTACCAAGACTTGGTTCAATGCCAACTCTGTCACTGCTCTTGACACTCTCCTTCCTGAGAGCTCCAAAATCCTCTCCAAACCCAGATCCTGAGTGGGTCCCTGCTTCCATCATTCCTACTCAATTCCACTCCTCTTATGAATGCCTCATCTCTAGTCTAGGGTCTCCCACACTTTCTCTCTCACCCTCACCACTATCTACAGACCCCCCTGGCCCTATAACTCTCTTCATCTCTGAATGGACTGACCTTGCCTCATCTCTTTCAACCTCTTCTTCCAAACACCTCCACCTAGGTGACTTCAACATCCACATCAACTCTCCTGAATCATCCACCTCTCAGTTCTGTGTCTTCTGTGACTCATCCAACTCACTATTTTTCCTTCCGGCCCAACTCACTCTGCTGACCACACTATTGATACCCTCATCTTTAGTGACATCCTTATCTCTAATCCGGTCACCACCCTCCTCTCTTGGTCAGACCACTCTCTCCTTTCCTCCTATCGGAGGCCCCTTGGCCTTCTATCCGAGAGAGCCCCTGCACTGCCAGTCTCATTCACCGTCATTCGACCAATGAATTGAGTATCAGTTGCTACTTTTGCCTCCACCATCACCCCTCTCAACCCCCGCTTCCGACTCTCCCTCTGACTCTGTCCTTCCTAATCTGCATCTTGCCATCTCCAACATTCTCGACATCCTTGCCATGAGGATCCGTCTAAAACCTGCCACCAACAACAACAGCTGGTACGACTCTGATCTAGCATCTCTGAAATGCAAGTGCAGAGTTGCTGAATGGATATGGCAGACCTTGGTCTCATCCTCTGACAATCTGGCCTGCCACCTGCTCCAAAGGCAATATCGCTTCTCTATCTGCTCCAAAAAGTGGGCTCACATCCAAGCCTGCAACACTGGAGCCTCTAACAACAAGGCTGAACTTTTCAAAATCTCCAATTCACTTGCTGTTCCCACCCCTCTACATCCTTCCCAGGCCCTATGCACTGCCTTGGCCTCCCACTTCACATCCAAAACTTAGGACACCCTGTCCTCACTCTCCTCCACTCCCATCCCATCCCCCGCTGCTACTCCCCTGCCTCCCTTGTCCCCCCTCCTCCTACCACCTTCACTCTCCTGCCTCTTGCACATAACACTGGATGAGGTATCTAAAGTGGTCCTCTATATGAAGGCCTCCTCCAAATAAGTGCTCCTCTGCTCCTCCAGAACCATTAAGGACATCATCTTCTCTCTCGCCCTGTCCCTTACAGACTTATGTAACCACTCTTTCACCTCTGGCTCTTTCACTCTATCCCTTAAGCACTGCCTTGTGCACCCTCTCTCAAAGAAGCCGCCTGCTGACCCCTCCTGCCCGGCTAGCTACCACCCTATCTCAATTACCCCCTTCCTGGGTAAACTCTTGGAAAAGTTGTCCCTCCCCCAACTGACCCTCCACACCGATCTTGTTGCCCGCCTTCATGACCACCATTCTGAATTCCAGGCATCCAGAGTCACGGAACCTGCTCTCCTGAACACCCGTGAAACCATGCTCTGAAATCTCGACTCCAAGTCCCCTGCTGTTCTCATTCTCCTCGATCTCTCCTCTACCTTTGACATGATCAACCATTCCATCCTCATAAAATGACTCAGTGACACCATCGGCATCCCTGACTGGGCACTGGACTGACTGACTTCTTTCCCCACTAAACGCCCTTCCCAGTTGCAATTGGGCCCTTTGTCTTCCTCCACCATCCTCTGTACCCGTGTTGTCCACCAGGGTTCTCTCCTATTGCCCTGGCTCTTCAATATCTATCTCGCTCAACTGATCTCCTCCTTCTATCCTCATTTCCAGTGTTATGCTGATCACACACAGTGTTCCTTTAAACTTCCCTCATCTTCCCTCTCGTCCTCATCTCTCAACCCCGACTGTCTGTCCGCCATGCAGGTATGGTGTTCATTGAACAATCTCTGTCTCAATGACAGTTAGACGGAGATCCTTCTCATCGGGACACCTGTGCCCTCTTTTCCTCCTACCCTTTGGCCACCCTCCTTGGGCCTTCTACCCCCACCATCCTGTGAGGCCAAAAACCTCAGGGTCATCTTCAACTCCGCTCTCTCCTTTACCCCTCACATCGTGGACCTTACCAAAAAGGCCCACTTCCAACTCCACCTCTTCAGAAGCATCCTTCCGTTTCCTACCTTGCCCCAGAATCACAATGTCTCCAGAGCTCTGGTCCTTTCCAGGCTGGACTACTGTAATGACCTATTTCTCAATCTCCCTCTCTCCTCTCTTCGCCCCCTCCAGCTAATCCAGAATAAGTCTGCAAGTCTTATCCTTGGCCTTAAGCCCAGGGACCATATCTATCCAGCCCTAAAATCTCTCCACTATCGCCTGGTGGCTGCAAGGATCAACCAGCCCTACGCTCCTCTAATTCCAACTCTCTTACTGTCAAACATTTCTCTAAGCAGAGAGTGTGGGGCAGATCTCTCCCCATGGCTGGTGCCTCCCTGCCCTTCTCATATTTGAGCAATACCTCCTCATGTTCTGAAAACTGCTCAGAAATCTGCTCTTCTCTACCCCTTTCCCTCTTTCACTTCCTTGCTAATCACCCCACTGCCACTGTGACTGGTGTATTGATCCTTATGAGCCCCAAAGGCTCACAGGCCCTTCCTCCCAGTCATTACCAGTCGCCCCCACTGCATTTCCCTGTGGGCCCCTGCCTGTTGGTTCCACTCACCACCCTTGAGAGCTGCCTGTAGTAGCACTTAACCTGACAAACAAGCCAAACAAAATTGTCTGATATCATTTTCTGTATCCTATAAAGTTTATATAAAATTATTGGGGTTCAATAAAATTGCTATCAAGAACTTTGGGGGGGCTTATCAATTTGATATAAAATGTATATCTGCTTCCTATCACCCGGGGCGGAACACCTCTGTGATGTCAGCAACGCATCACTCTACAAAACCCTAGATAAAAATATACATTTGCTATAAAATTGATATCAAATATTTTTTATATCATTTTCATATCAATCTTATGTTAAGTTTATATCAAAGCACATCAAAAGGGGATGGGACTAAGACCGGAAACAGGAAGCATGTCCACTTGTCAAGATTTAACATGAGACAAAAGAGGGCTCCGACTAATAGTATGGCCTGGTACGATATTGTTTCATCACCAGTATATATTTTGATGAGTTTTTAGTTGAAAATATTTCAATGAAAAACGAATTGAAAAATATAGAGGGGGTGGCTAAGAGGATATAATGGGCAGAGGGAGGTGAAATAGAGAAAATGATAGTGGAGTAGGATTTGGAGGGGAACCCCCCAAAAATAAAATTAAAAAATGTTGATTCTTTTTTTGGTATAAAAAATTTTAGGAAAAAACTCAGAGAATAAATTACTATGGACATAACAACATAGAACTGTATGGCCTGGTGTATAAAAATAAAAAAACTTTGTGTTTTAAATATGGCTGTGGTTTTCAGCAGTGAAGACTAGGCATTCTGCCTGACCTTCACATATAATCTCTGGAGCAGATCTAATTCGCACTGAGTGTACTATCATCTTTTCGAAAAGAGTGTTTATAATTTTAATGGCACAGTACTTGTTAGTTATAATTATCAGTGTTCTTTTATTTATTTATTTAGTTGCATTTATAAAGCGCACAAGCGGCCCTGGGGCATCGTGGCGCTGTTACAAGAAGGGTTACTTAGTTACATAGGTAATAGACAGTACACTGATAAGAGATACATTAAAGAATACAGATCATATTGTTCAGATCATACTGAGCAATTCAAAAAGCCAGGTTAAACAGAAACTGGTTCCAAGGTTACAGGTGGAACCAAGAAACGTATGTTTTTTCTATGGTTGAATTTGCAGAAGAATTTCGTTTTGAGAGCTTTGCAAAAAGCTGTTTGAGAGATCTAATTTCTGAGAGTAGTGGGTAGAGCATTCCAGTATTTAGGAGCTTGGTATAGTAAGCTAGAGCCTCCCACCTTGGCTCTGTTTTTATAATGCGCTAAACACCAGAGATTGGCTCCTAAGCACGGGATCGGGATTCAGATCTATGTTGTGCTGCGCTGTCTTGCTCCCAAGACAAACGCTCCCAGAGCTATCCACCATAAGCAGTTGTGTCCGCAGAGAGCCAAAGGAGTGGATTGGTATAGTGCAAACTGGCTGAGTATATGTAATTCTCACAGTGAAACACATACATTGCTGTGGGGCACTGCAGTCCAAGATTTTCTCACATCATGAGCCATCCTCTTTTCCCGATGATATTTGTCCTCCCTCCTAAATCAAAGAACCATTTGACTGCCTGGTTCCCTTTGTTACGCAAATAGTTAACTCCTCTTTCACCACTTGTACTGGTCCTGTCTCCCTGAAAAAATGTTGGATCGCCCCTGTGATTAAAAAGGCTACACTTGATCCAGCTTCTGTAGGCAACTATCGCCTGATTACTAATGTGACTTTTCTGTTAAAGATTCAGGACAGGGTTGCACATATTCAGATTCAATAACACAGTGAAGACGACCACCTATGGGGTTCCCGTCAATCTGGCTTTCAGGCCCTTCATGGCACAGAGACAGCCTTGTTAGACCTGAAGACTAACTTATGCCACACTGCAACCTCGGGTCAGGTCCCTTTGCTGATGCTCCTGGACCTCTCTGCGGCGTTCGATCTTGTGGACCACTCGTTGCCGCTTGTGAGGCTGGGGGTAATTGTGAACTGTTCCAGTAGTGCTCTGCACTGGCTGGCCTCCTTTTTGGGTGCTAGATCTGCCCGTGTTGCTTCCGGTGGTTTCAAATCCCCCTCTGAACTTCTTACATGCGGTTTCCCGCAGGGAACTTATCTCTCCCCTACTCTCTTCAATCTGTACACTCGTCCTTTTTTCCAACTCCTTGATAGTCTCGGAGTAGATTACACAAATTACGCCGATGATACTCAGGTATTGATCAAATTAACTGGTGACTATGAGATGGACCTTGAAAAAATCTCATAGAAGAATTGATGATTAATAATTCCCTTGCACTTAATGGGAACAAAACCGAGCTCATACTCACTCGTAGGTAGCAATCAGCGGCTTTTGAAGCTGAATCCCAAATATGCCACTTTCGACATAGCTGGCTTCTACATAAAAACTAGTCCCTGGGTCAAGACCCTGGGTGTTTATCTTGACTCCTCATTAAATACAAGAAAACATGCTAGCCAGATAAAGGCATCTGTTTATTAGGAACATTAAACCTTTTTTATCTGAATCTAATACTTCTGCCCTTGCTGTCGCCCTGGTCAATTCTAAACTCGACTATGGTAACAGCCTATTGGCAGGTACATCAAAGTTCAACTTGGACATGCTCCAAGTTGCCCAAAATAATGCAGTTCGAGCTGTGTGTGGCCTCTCTAGAAGAAATCACGTCACTGGGGCACATATATCCCTTCACTGGCTTCCCATTAAACATTGTATTACCCATATGGTCCTGCTCCTCATCCAAAAGTGCCTCACTGATAAAGCGCAGGTTTATCTCAAGGATAGGATCAACCACTCCTGTATTTCATGCTCACTTCATTATAGCAATTCAAACGGACTCGAGCTACCTAGACATAATCTGACTCTCTTTGGCGGCATCAGTTTTGACTCCATTGCTCCTTGCCTGTGGAACCTACTAGCCACATCCCTTTGACTTTTTTTCGAAATACTTTCCTTTAAGAGCTCTCTCAAAACATTTATTTTTATTTCTAATGATAAGATACCCCTTAACCATTCATGTCCTCCTGGTTCTGACACATCTCTGTCTTGCTGCGCACTGAGGCCTTCTGGTGAGTTGCGCATTATAAAAGTTATATAACTATATCAATAACAATAGAACTACCATTTCAGTAGCTTTCAAGGATACTTCAGCTCCCCTTCCAGACCAGTATGACAGGGCCTGATACCAGTGTTAGAGTGACGGTGGGTGAACGCCCACCCAGTCCTGTGTTACCTGGAAGGGCTGGTCTGGGGGATCCGGCAGTCTGCGGAGCATGAGGAGAGAAGGTGCAGCCAGGTAACGAGACTCTCAGGCGAGCCGGCATCGTAGCCATGAGAAAAATGGAGTGGGATCCGCGGCGGATACCACTGCTCTTCGAGCAAGGGGAGCCGGCGCACCAGGAGCCAGCAAGACACCAGGCATGGAAGCAGAGTTGGTGAATCACAGTGAGAGAGAGAGAGGGGTGGTGCCAGAGCAGAGAAAGACACCAGAAAGGGCCTGCAAACCAATGCGGCCCTGGGCAAGGTGAGCACTGTTCCTGCAGATGGTTCAAGCAGTAGCCTACACCTAAAGTCGAATCCTCTAACCCTTTTTTATTAAACAAGAGGGCCTTAATAACCAGCGACAACAGTCCCTTATAGACTGCTTTGGTATTTGTTCCAAGAACGCAGTGACCCAGCGGGCCGAAAAGGCGACTGGACTTAAAGCCCTCATGAATCTTCCCAAGTCCTCACCTCTCACTCCTGCCAGAAAAGGTAAGGTGATTGGTTAGGGAGAGAAGGCCCATCAAGGGAGTGGGAGGGACATTTAAGGAAGACACGAGAAGTGTTCAGTGTGGGTTGTAAGAGTAATGTCAGGAGGTGGAAGGAGAACGACCAAGAGACCAGAGGAGGCCAGAGTGGAGTGCGAAGGTGGTTGGAGAGAGGGGATCTTTGGCGAGGCTGTGAGTAAGTGAGAGAGAGAGTAAGGTAGTGGTTGTGGAGTAGTAATGGAGGAGAGGTAGAAGTAGTCATAGGTAGTGAGTGGTAGTGGTAGAAGGAAGAGAGGAAGTAGTATTAGTGAGCAGTAATAAGAGGTAGTGGTAGTGAGTGGCAGTTGTAGTGGAAGGTAGTGACTGGTAGTAAGAAGAGAGGGAGCAGTAGTGATAGTGGTAGGAGGCTGTAGTAGCGGTTAGAGGAGATGTTATAGACATATTGAGGCAGTAGGAGCATAAGTACTGAGACGGTAGTAGCGGAATAAAGAGGCAGTAGTTGTGGCAGGGGAGTAGAAGTGGTGTAGGAGTGAAGTGGTAGTAGCAGAGAGGAGAGGAGAGAGTAGAGAGAGGAAGAGCAGAAGTACGAAGAAAATAGATATGGCTTTACATCTAAGGTTGGAGACAGGAAGGCGGCTTGTACAATTAAAGGGACATAGGAGGACCTGAGTAAAAGACAGGAAGGGTTAGCGATCCTGCCCTAGCACTAACTAGAGTTATGGATGCCTGTGATAGGGCAGGGCTAGCCCAAGGGAGACGAGAGAGCACCAAATCCCCCAAAACCCTTTTGGTCATGAGATTTCGGAGATCCCAACTAAGCACACCAGTTCTGTAAAACCTAAAATAAGCATCCTTGGAACAGAGTCTTTTGTCCACACAGCTTTTAGTGACGCCCAGTCGCACCAATTACTGACAATGACCCAGTCCCCCATAAAACAGTTTATTAAAAAAAATATCCTAAATCCCACAGTGGGAAGGTTGCAGATGCAGTCTTAAATCAGATGTGCTGTACCTGTGACTGATATTGTCCCAGCCCTGCTAACCTTCCAGGTTATTTGCATTTTAGAAAATCTGATTAGTCAGTTTATGTTATGTTATGTTGAATGTGTCTGCCACAGAGATCTAGGTTTAAACTACATGTCTCAGGCTTAGCCTGGTGAGCTATCTGTGGAATGCGCCTGCTATTGAAATGATTCACTTATAGATTATGTGCTTCAACTCCAGTGGCAATCCCACATCCTTAAACGTATAATAAACTGCAGTGGTGCAATGATTTTGTTGAGAATTTAGTTTATTTCAGATTCTTAGGGCCTCATTACACGGACGGCGGTGGACCAAGGTGCTTTTGGCACCTTGGTCCATGCTGGTAAAATATCGGCACCGCCGTGGTGGAAAGGGGAATTACCGCCCTATTCCAAGATTGGTGGGGCGGTAATTCCCCCTTCCCCCATTGCCTTTCCCCATTCCCATTTTTGCCCCATAGGGCATAATGGGAACGGGGAAGGTGCTAATTACGGCACCGCAAATTGCGGTACCGTAATTAGCTCCCTGGTCCCTTTGCGGGTTGGTTTTTAACGCCTGGAAAAAGCAGGCGTTAAATTCTCCAACCCGCAAAGGGACCTCGTAGTAAGGCGGTAAGGCTTTACCGGTACCAGTAAAATACTGGTACCGGTAAACCCTTACCGCCTACCGTGTAATGAGGCCCTTAGTATTATGCAATGCTCAATATGGCCCCATGACTGCTTCAATGAGCAATGTAGGCACTTCTCAAAGTGTTTAAAAGTGGAAGTTACAGTGCTTCAAAACATTGCTAATCTGATTTTGAATGGCCAGTATGGCCATTTTAGATAGATTTGTTATATATTTATAGGGAGACTACATACACTTGTCAGCAGGGTTTGCATGGCATCATTTGGCAGTGGCGGGCAGGCGAGGACCTAAGAAAGAGCCTTGTGGAACACCAACAGTTAGAGAAGTGAGTTGGGAGGTGTTGTTGTTCTAGGAGACAGAGAATTGGCAAGGTGGTAGGTAGGATTCAGTCCAGGCAAGGGTGTGATCGCGAATCCCAAGAAGAGAGAGAGTATTGAGGAGATCAGAGGGATTCACATTGAAATTCATTGCAATACACTTCATTTTCTTCTGCCGAAGAGGAGAAATTTAGACTAATAATGTTAATTGAAAAGTCTGTTTAATGTAATCACAGATTGGTGTTTTACATCAACACAACTTTAACGCTAGGCCAGACTATTTTCTTGTAAGGTTTCAGCTGCTTATGAAAATCCGATTTACCATAATTCCCAAAAGATTTTTTTTAGTGTGTTTTTAGCAGGGTCATTTTGCACAAGATTGTTGGAACGCCGAATCCCTCACCATTTTGCTACTATACTTTTGATATTAATTTACTGCATTCATGTAGTGTGCACACCAACAAGCGGCCACTTCGGAGTGCTTTAAAAAGTCAACGTTGAATGAGGGATGTGAGGAAGACTGGCACACAAGAAAAGACAGCTAGGGGCAAGTACATTGGGTAGGGACAGTAGGCTGAATGGAACTGAAGCGTCTTCAATACTCAATCAAAATTGGGGGTGGCAGAGAATCAGAGCCAGAGGTGTAGACAAGGTAGGGCCTGAGCGGGCAAGGCCCACCCAGAATCTGTACATGCCCACGCAGCAGTGCTGTGTGGACATTTACAGGTATTAATATCACTGTGGGGGGCCCAACTACATTAGCCTCAGGCCCCACTTGTTAGACAATCCTGGTTACACCACTGTGTTGTATAGGCTGGAGCCAGGGGTCCAAAGGGTTCTACACTTAAACTGGTTCTAGCTACTTAGGAAGGGAGCCAGTAGGCCTGAGAGGATGGCCCCGCTCTGTTAAGGCAATGGAGAGGCTTGAGTGTAAGCTTAAGTGTAAGGCAGCAGGCCTTCAATTCTGTGTGCTGTTTCGCAGGTTGCAAATAGCCAATGCAACCATTTGATTGTTCTTTAGATGTGCATGTGATTGTGTCTTTTCTGGCCACCAATGAGTTGGACCACAAGCCATTGGGCCCTCTAAAGTTTGTTCTGACTCTCATAAAAGGTGTCAGTAGTGCATGCCATTGCAGGAGTCAAAGTTAAATGTTACAAATGCAGGGCACACCACTATCCTCTGAGCAAGTAGATAGAAAGAGGCGGGGATCCACAGGGGCAGCACGTTTGGGAATGTCACATTTGTGGCAGCTTTTTACTGGAGGCTTCAAAGAGGGGTTGCTGTCAAAGCCACTCCAATGTTGCTCACCTTTTGCCACAAGGACATAGGGGCGAGGACTAATGAAGGCAGCCACAAAAAAGATTAATAGAGGGGAGCCACCTGGCTTGCGACTCCCAGTTTCGGAACCCTAAGACAGATGGTTGTCATTAATTTCCATCTATGCAGAGGTCAGGCATGCTGTTTTCATGACCTTGCTGGGAAAGTTCCTGCAACTCACAGTGTTGCTTAGCATTTTGGTATTGGTTACTGATATTGTGCTTAATGGCGGGCCAGGCAATGACCCCATATTGCACAACATTGACCTGTTCCCAAGGGGAATGTGTTGCCCCTGATCTACCGTCCTAGCTTTATCGGAATGCGTGGTAGTACTTCAGCATGTGGGCTTCGGTGGGAGGGGCGGGAAATTATCATCTAGCGTAGGTGACAGGCACGTACAATAAATGTGATTTTAAAACATAAATTCGACTTCGGGAGACTTTTCTTAGTGGTGATTGATTCACAGGAAGGAGCCCAGCCACTTCATTGAGGCCTTGCGCAAATCTTTTTTTTTTGTGGTCGAAGGAGGAGGATGTGGTGATCATCCATTTTGTATTGTATTGTAGCAGTCATTTACATAGCTCCTTTTACCATTATTATAGTCTCAATGCGCTGGTTGTGGGAATGCCCTCGGGGACCAAAGTCCAGAGTGTTTGCAGGTCACGGAGTAAGATTAGAATGCATATGTGCATTTTGCCAAATAAGGCTTAGCAGGGCTGGCCAGGCTCCGGTAGAGAGCCACACATGTGGGCGGGCATATCAAAATGGCTCACAAGCCAAGTGCATAATACAACTGCACGGCTCTTCTCAAATGGGCTACTATACTTTACAGTATAGAAGGATTACAATTATACAATTGCAAAAGCACTTCTCAGAAGGGCTGCTTTCCCTTCAATAGTACAATACTGGCACCTGTGTCCTCCCCAAACAAGAAACTATGGAATTAATGGGCATGGAGTCTGAACTCCTCTTTTATCCTCATGTTTCGATCATAAACAGTACTGCATCTCACACCCTCCCTGTCCCTCTACCCGGTGCTTGAATTAAGCCGTTTGGAGCATTTCCAAGCACAAAGGCAAGCAATTTAAATCCCAAAACAGGGGCTAAGAAGTCAACCACTCAGATTGTGCAGTGTTTAAATTATGACCTCCGGGTTTGGTGCCTCAGAGGCATTCCTTACCATTGAGCTGGTATTTTTATTTTCCTTGAACTTTTCCCAGAGTCCATCTCTCCACTACCCTGCAGTCGGATTAGAAATTTTAGAAATACAATTGCTACAGTGTCTTCCGTTGTGTTTCCGAGATTGAAAAAATATGTGTCAGAGGATTGGCATTTTACCAAACGATTCCATTGTATTTTATCCGCCACAGCAGGAATTTGCACTCAAGATTTTAAACATGGAATTATTTTGACTTCTGAAAACACGGGCAGAATTGTTTGACTTTCTCTCCCAAAATGTTAGCGGAAGTGTTTCCTGTAGCATTTCTTAAATGCGCACTGCAATGTCTTACAGCACTTTCAGAAACATCATCTACTTGGCAATACACTACTTTTCCTCCTGGAAGAGCTGTTTGATTTCCCTACGATGCGCGATTAACATTACAGATTGCGTTGTAGTTTTTTAAAGGGCAACCAGCACCTGAGGGCAGCTTAGCCCTATCGCGGAGGAGAGCAGAAGCAACCATTAAACAAGCATTGGCAAAGCCAAACTTTTCACAGTTTATTGCTGTTGTTTTCATTTTGCATTCATAGGCCCCGGGCCAGCACAACGCATGGAGGGAGGATGTAAGAAGGGATGTAAGTGTGCACGAAAATGAGAAGGGGAATAAGGAAAGGAGGAAGCCATCAAAAGAGGAAAAGGGAGCGAGAAAGGGTGAGAGTTGGCGGTTGATAGAAAAAGTGAGTGTGAGAGGAAAATGAATGGCTTCAGGTGAAGGTGAGAGTCAGAGATGGAATGAGGGTGCAAGAGACCTTCCCTCATCCCCTGGAGGTCCACTGCCGTCTTGTCACCTTTCTGAAAGTTAGTTACACTTCCTACTCGCATAGTCTCAAACAAAACGCCACACCCACAGCAGCAGCGACTGTAACCATCAAACACTGATACCAGAAGATGAGTACATCCCATTCCCGAAGCATCCTCTTTGGAGAAACCCCACAATCCTCCACGTGCGACCAAACTGTACTGTGATCTTATACTGTATACTAAATGGCAGAGGTCCAGGCATTTTGGACAAGCATATTAGATTGAATGTCATTCCAATATCAGAATGTATAAACCACAAATACTAACTTACATTACGAACTGGAATCTCCCACTTTTTCCGTAGGAAGTGTCCCGAACCAGCTGCCTGAAGAGAAGTCTGATATTAGCCATTTTCTCAGGCACAAGCGCTATGCAATACTAATGGCTACTACCCTAAATAAACTCGACCACCCTTGCCCCGGGCACTACCTTCAGATGCTTGCAACCATTGCTCACCCTGAATTCAATGTGCCCTTTCCCATTGGTCCAGCTTCACCATCATTACACATTACAAAAATCCATTGGCCGAGCTTAACCCCTGGGCTACCCACTCTTTGCATGTTTTGTGTAACTCGATGTCTTCCTCCCCCACTCTAGTGAATCGGCACCGCTTTGCCGAGCCAGAAAGCAACCATGGGGTACTCGACCAACAACTAAAACAAGGGCAGACACAAGCGGAAAGGTATACAAATCAGATGCGTCTAGTTGGCATCAAATCGCAAAACACTGCAAATAGGTAAGCACTAGGTACTGCCTTTAGCACAAATTCAAAATTATTATTCTGGGGTGTAATATTTTGCATCCATGGTCTGGGCGCAATACTCTGTGCAGCATTATTCTACCCCACCTTATTGTGGGGGACAGTAGTCCAATGCACACTACTACTACGCTGCACTATTTTGAACCAGAACACTATTTTCGAGGCAAATATGTTTTCTGGTGTACAACCTGAGGCTTCCCAGAGGTTTTTGGACTATGACTCCCAACATCCCGCACCATTCTCAACGCTGGCTGGGGCTGATGGGAGTTGTAGTCCAAAACATCTGGAGAACCGAACGTCGCAGACTTTTTAAAACATAACACAGTTGTCTGATCCGCATTTTATGATTCACACTAGCTTTGCGATGGATAAAGAAAGGTTCAGAGGGCACAATGACCTTTCTTGCATTAACATGTTCCTGTCTTGCATCTAGGGTTTGAACTGAGCTAAAGTCTGCCTGATGTGAGTATGAACATGTTTCTCTATGGGCAGTGGAGAATGCAATCGAGGGCACCGTAGGAAGTGGAATTCTGGGAATGCCTATTTGGTTTTGAATCAGGACAAATTAAGTTAGATAAAGACGTAACATTTCCTCCAGTAAGACTAAATCAGATGCCCATACATAGCTGCTTGTGATTTCCCAAGACTAAAGGGTCAATCGATTATAGAATGCTCTCTATGAATCACTACTTCTAATGATAATAACTTTATATAGCGCCTTTATCCAAAGCACCTTACATAGAACATATTTACATACATTATTATTATCCAATTGAAATTGGTACTCACTTTATCGACCTCGAAAGGATTAACTTGGACTTGAACCTGTGATCTGCAGATCAAGCACTGATCTCACCAACGAGCGCTTAACTCACTGAGCTATTTTAGCGGCTTTCCCACTGTAACCAATGTTACCCATAGGCGTGGAAAAATATGCTTTTGAATGTACGACAGCACCCTTTCCAAAACTGCCTTGAGCGATTTCTCACTCTAGGCCTGCTCCCACTGAATGGGGTTTGCTCCTGTGCTTGATCAGAAACATTCAGTATTTGCATAACTGTGTTGATTTTGTTGAGGTGACTTCACTTGCCCGAAAACCCACTCTAAAAAGTGTTCCAGCATGAGTGGATCTCAGGTTTTCTCCTCTTGGTCCATCTGTTCAATCATCTCTTAAGTGCATCCTTACACATGTATAGCATGTCCTCTTGCAAATGACACCCCCGAATGTTCTACTAATGGGGAGAGCGGGCACCCACTTGTTGAAAAATAACTCCAACAAAAACACTGTCGATATTCACTTCACACCAGAAACCATCCAGCACACAGAGAGTTACAGAAACCAGAGCATAGACCTAGCAGCCTCTTGCGAGAGACTGGGAGAACCCTTGTAGAAAACCTCACAGTATTCAATTACACCAATACATTCACAATGGAGTCCGTTCTGTAATGAACTGGAGCATAATTGGAAAGAGTAAAATGCATGTATGCTTTCCTTTTATGCTCCAATTCCTTCCACAGCCATCTTGTCATAGGAAGGCGGCAAAGGGGATATAGCATCGCCGCTTTGCTTTCCTGCAATGTCTCAAGAGATCATTTGCTTTCATGCCTGCATGAGATTTTCATGCATCCGTAAAACCAAAGATTCCAATGAAACGCACCTTGCTTTTACACCTGGTGTAGAGCAGGTGGATTCCATTATACAATGGGCCTCATTACGAGTCCGGCGGTAACCATGCCGGAAAAAAAGGACTCCATGGGGAATGGGGACAATGGAAACACCGGTTCCGTCTATGACGGAGCCGGTGTTTCCATGTCTGCCTGCAGGCAGGTGGTGTAAATCCCGGCAGGTCAGACCTGGCGGGAGTGACACCTCTTGCCTGCAGGACTCTTAATCAGCTGGTCTGGAAACAACTATGGCGGCGGTGTTACCGCCACCGTTTTTTCCGGACTGGCAGGGTCGTAATGAAGCCCAATGCCTCGAGCAAAGCGTATTTGATTTTGATTTTGATTTTTGTATTTGTAATGCGCGCATGACGGAATGAACTGTATAGATTTGCAGGAAGTGTTTTATTTCTCTCAAATCAGAGAGTAAAGGTAATCTCACCTTGCTTTACTCCTTATTTTACACTCTGTTTTGAAAGTTTTTAAAATTGCATGCAGCAATTGCATGCAGAGGACTAGCAACACGTAGGTGTAAGTGCCAGTGTTCCCCTGCATGCATTTACCATATTTTACAAAATGTCTGCCAAAGTATTTTAAGCTAATGCATTAATAATACCTGCTGGAAGGCCAAAAAAAGTTTCCAAAATTCTCATGATGTTTAGGTTCTTTTAATTATAGAGACAGGCACAGGCATACGCCCAACGCATTTCAGATGTAAATCCTGTGTCAGGGAAATGTCTGCAAACAACTGTGGAAAATATATCATTAAAGTGATATCATTCTCTGTGCAACTTGCTTATCTCATGTAGACAAGTTACTATGAGACAGATCCTACCTGCCTCAACTGTATCTCTTCTAAAAAGAATACAAAGATAAACAAACAGAGGTGCTCAATATCACCTACATTCCAGAAAATCACTCCATCCCCATCAACCCCACTGCCCGCCAGTGCATCCACAGCTACCGCCCTTATGGCTCTCATGTATGAGCGTACCCCCCGCCTGAAAACAGTAGAACACATCCTAATAAACAGGTACTGAGTGCTTACCACTTGCACACATCAACCCCACACATGTTCTGTTCCTGTCTACCCCACTATCCCACTAACACTACCCTATCCACTTTTTATTACAGAGCCATGCACAGCAAGGCCAACAATATTGGCAGAAGGGTGGTATAAAACTGCTTACAAGACCCTTGCCACTGTATGCTCAGACAAAGTGGGCTCAGATCTTCTGGCCCGCACCATCTCATCGTGTGGTGGGTACACACTTATGTATTGGCTTGCCACAAGTTAGAAGACGGGAAAATCAGGGCATATGCCTGGTTCTGTCCACCTCAAGGGAGCTGCAGCTTTACATTGATAGCTGCCACAAAGCCAAGTTGTAAACCACAGTGAGCTAATGTCCTGCAACCTCCTTTGATAACTCTTGGAGATCATTACCCCAGGGACGTCATTTCACCAAAATACCAGTGGTAGCGGAAGTGACATCACATGACTCTTGACCTCTGATGATATCACAGGAAGTGATGTCATTTTGTGGGATATATTGACCCACTCAACGGCATTGCCTCACATCACTGATGTGCCTGTGTGCAAGAAATAGTAACCTGGCTGCACTGGTTCCTGTGTGCACCAGGACCTCAAAACTGCTTTTGGCGCAACAACAGAAAAATGGCTGCACCATTTTGCCTCACACACTTCGGGCAAAATGGAACAAGGGGACACACTGAAAAATAGGCCAGTGTGTTCTGACACATGTATGGAATCAAGTGAAAAGGAAAGCCTGCCATTGCTGCAAAAGCCAAAACCCCCTTCTAAATGAAACCATTTTCACCCTTTCAAAATGCTGCTTTGATGCCAATTTCATCTGTCATTCTGAAACCACTGTGAGTAAAAAGGCCCAGTTAAAACCACTCTCAGAGAAATCAAAAGCAACTTCATGTTCACTCGCACGGGAAACACACATTTATTTCTTGACAAAATGTATCCAGGCACAGCAGTTCAAAGGGACTTTTTACCCTGGGAGCCAGGTCAAGGAGAACTGTATCTATACTTTTGATAAGAGTCCTGCTGCAAGAAAAATGACTACAGCTGCCAAGACAGTGGCAATCCGAGGAGTTGCAAACTGAATTAAAGAAATAAATGATAGGCTGGAGTTGCAAGCTCTCAGAAACCTGTAATTCCAGTTTCCAGTTATGAAACTCCTCCTAGGAAAGGAGATACACCCTAAAAGCAGGACACTTAGGTGCAAAGTACCAGCTTGAAAAACTTTGAATGGGATAGGACAATGACAGTTCACATGCTCATCAGACATTCGTCTTTGCTCCAGGCTGGGACACTCCTGGGATACTCACCTGTCAAGTGTGAAAGGGCAACAAAACCTTCGATGAAGACTGAAAATCCCCTTGCCTGGATGTAAATGACAGCTGCTTGCAGTTGAAGGAAGGAAAAAAAAAACAGGATCAAATAAAGGGACTGCCTTCTGGTGTCAGAGACTGTATTATAAAGAAACTTTAAAGACTCTTATTTCTGTAGCAAGAATTAGCAAAAATTTTAAAGTTTGCAGTGTTAAATCTAATTTCGTGGGCCATATTTTAAAACTTGGTAGAACTCATTGCTGCATGGGGAACAGAGTTACGAAATGTGACAAATTCCCAATAAAGTATTATTGTGGCAAACATAAGATTTTGTACATACATCCCTGGGGACAATTCACATTTGTGTATAAAATTGTAGAATTTTAGGGCAAATCTTTAATGTGAGAAATTACAAAAATATGTCAGAAAGGCGAAACAAGGCCGCACAGACTGGAGGTATGGACTAATCTGTGCTGCACATCATATGTAACCTGTGGGTATAATTTGCCAAGATATTAAAAGTAAAGAAATGCATGTTTTTGGCAAAATCAGATTTTAAGTAAAATAAATGTGGGAGTGTTAGAAACATTGTACACCTCACATCATAAACATGACATCATCCCCTTAGAAATCCAACCAGTAGAGCGCAAGGTGGAGATTTCTACCCTAGCCCAATCCTGTTATTGGAGGCGGGCGTAGTGAATCCTGCCCCTGTCAGATGCTGTAATGATGTCATCTGGCATTATAAATAAGGGCCCCTGACTAGCACTCAGGACACACACTGATTCCTGATTCCTACGCCGGTGTCCTGTTCCTGTCTGTTCCTGTCTTCATCTTGCATCTATCCATCTAAACTCCAGATCCCAACCACATGGCCAAGCAATTGCTGATCCTGCTTCAGCTAGGCCTCAATTCTAAAATAATCCCCATAACCAAGGGAAGCGCTGTGGTGTTTTGGGGAAGCATCCTGAATTTACCTGGCTTGCTGCCACTCACTGCTATCCTGCTATCCTGATGCCCTATAGGATCCAGTAACCCGAACTGCCAGTCCAGAAGAACTATCCTTTGCTATCCAGTCCCTGCCCAACTGACTCTGCCCCGCTGAGTTTGTCCGGCTGCCCTGTCTTAGACCAAATCCATGTGGTGATCCAGAGCTCTGACTGTCCAAAATCCAAACTAAAAGTGGACTCAATAGGAACCATAGAAAACCTTGCCTTGCTTTGTTCCATCCCAATCTCTAAGTCATCCAATCCTTATCCTGATAACTGTAATATTGTCACAATCATTCTTGAAACCCTCCCTTTGATTCCTTGCGCTAGTGCTAACTTCTTTAATAATTTTGTCTTGTGAAATCCTAAACCCTTAGACCTCCCTCGGGTGATCGGACTGGGTCCGCCAGGGCGGGCACAGAGGTGCTAGGGTTGATTAAGCGGATCAACTCCAGAGCTTACTGTGTCTCAAGCTGGTAGCCTATCCTAAATACCCTACCGTAAAGAAAAACTGTCCTTGTCAAAATTGATTTCTGTTCCTTTTTCGCACCTTTATTTTTTCAAAAACGCACCTCATTCTATCTGGCATTACTCACTCAATTTAACAGCTAGAGACCTCTTTTCACTTTCATATTGTACCTACGATCCATATCTACCCCCAACCCAAAAACAATATTTCACCCATTTTTATTCAAAACCATTTTGGTAAATTCAGGCGGGATTTGCAAAAGTGTGTAATTTTACATGTCATTTTGGTTATAAACGGTTTTCAATCTTCCATTCAATTTCGAATTTGTATGCTTTTGCTCAATCCATTGCTTGTGATTGCTAGTATCTTTCAAGTGTTGCTCCAGTAAAGAATTGCTTTTGTTTCAAGAGTTTTAGACACATTTATTGTTTATCCATCCATTTCTGAGTGTCATTTTAGCATTGCCAGGGTTTAAATCTGTTTTTCTCTCTTGTTTGGGGAGGGAAAGTCAGATTTCTATTCTGTTTCTTATTTGTCGTTCCTGATTACCTGCTGATTCTGTTTATCCACTTAGAATTGATTATTGGTGGGTTCAGGGAACATTGCAGGGGGAAATTCTAACTCCTGTGCTATCTTACCTTAAATCAAAAGTGCTCCTATTCCCTGGCGTTTTGTAGTTGTGTTAATAGAAGGTTAAACTAAGTGTATTGCTTATATTCATATTGTTCTTATCACCCCATTGGTGATTGCTGCCCCATATATTAAAAAGTGTGTGCTTTTCTTGAATTTCTAAATAAATAAATAAATATTACCTTTACCTACCAGCCTGGTTCCTGGTCCATTTTGACCCAGGGTATTTCAAAAGGGGGTGTGATATGAGTGGTGTATCTTTCAAATATTGAACCTATATATAACAAAATAAGCATTTCAGTTGTGCACTGAATACTGAGCTGAGACCAGGGTGTATCGCCTGATTGAAATCCTTAACAATTTGACCACACCCCAAAGTGACATCACAGGAAATGATGGAACACAACCGTTCACCCCTGGAAAAAAGAGAAAGTGGCATCACATAGCATTGTTTCTAAGTACACTACTGAAAATATGGTTACAATACCACTGTAAAGTGATATACATTTCATACAAGAATGGACCACCATATGTGTAGTTAATATCAGTGTGTATAGGCCCATATTAACAAATTACTGTGAATGAAAGGAGACGTCCAAAGCCAAGTGAAAATGATGTGTTATTATATAGCACTTGCACTTAAGCACTTCTTATAGAACAAATATACATACAATATCACCCATCCTGTATTTGTACTCATTTATCAACCTCAGCAAGAAGAAAGGATGAGTTGACCTAGCAGGGATTCGAACCTCCAACCTGCAGATAATACACACATTGCAGCAGCAAGCACTCAACCCACTGGCTATCCTACCGGCTATAGCTATCAGAAAACCAGATACAAAGAGCAACATGCTGCTGGCCACAGCCCAGGAGCCCCAATATTTTTAAAAAAAATGTTTTAGTTTTTTTTGTTTCCTTTTTTAAAAATGTTTTTAGGTGTAGCAAGGGAGACCACAGGGGAAGCAAGGGAGACCTCAGAGGTCGCAAGTGGGACTCCTGGCGACCCCTAAATGACATCCCTGCATTACCCTGTGGGACTTCCTGTCATACCCTTCCATGCACGATGTGGCCTGCTGGTGAATGGCATTCTGTGACTGCTCCCTTGGCTATGCGGAAAGGTGTTTGGTGTCGGTCCTGAAATCCATGCCTTGAACAATGGCTCACATGTCCATTGACAGCTAGACTTTCCTACCATCACAGCGGTCCAGTGCCATGCCCGCGCTTCCATAACATGGTTGTAGAGGGATTGTACTGAAGTGCTCATGGCACTGTGGGTATCACCCGTTTATTTTGAAAAGAAAATGCAGAATGTGCATTTACTGAGCATTCGGCATCAATGAAAGTGACCAATCCCGTTATACCGAATAGGAGGAGCAGGCGTTCAGGGGGTGTCCTACGCTCCTCATTTAAGATATAATGGCATTCGGGGGCTACGGGGGTGTCCCCGGCAGACATAGAAAAGAATGCACAAGAAAATTAAGTTTTGGGGAAAAAAGGAAAAAAGAACCCTGCTATTGAAGTCACAACTCTCTTTAGGGACAGGAACCATCCGTTACAGGCAGATGGGCAAGACGGGATGCCAGAGTGAAGGTAGCTCCGCAGACAAAAGGTAAGTATAGATAGACGGGTTCTGGGAAGGGGGAATACGGGACCGTGTGATCTATGTGATCACTGCGCGCCGCCGTTTTGGGATTCAATATTTTCGTCATCAGTATTAGGGGGCGCCCAGTGATCACACAGATCCAACAAGTGCTGATACAGAATTTCCCACAGGGACTGCTGATGCCAGGAGCCTTCTAGAGCCATGTTTCTCAACAAAGGAATTGGACAAAAAGGCATCTGAGAACATTCTGTCAAGATAGTCATTGCATTCACAAAGCTTTGCCTTTTGTGATATTTGGTAACACGCTGCAATGCCTGAGCAACTGGGGGCTGGCGCACTGACAGGGACATCTGCACGACGTGGGCTCTGCAGGCAAAGATGGTGTTCTGACAGGACCTGTTCAAATCTGGCAATCTGCAAAACCTGCTGCAAATGTGTCCATTGCTTGCAGTCCATGGATAGAAGACCGGCCTGTCACCTTTGGCCAAGCCTGTTGATGCTGCCATCTCATGTGGGCACACATGAAGAAGGCTGCCAAATTGGTCACTGGAGTCCCTCAAAAATCACTCCCTCTGCATATGTGGCAGGTGGCAAGATCAGGAGATGGAGGATAATCTATGTCATGCTCTTCATTGGAGTGTGGACTTTTCAGTAATCACCCCTAGAGTGCCCTCATTGTTGCTGCTGTGAGGTCATCTACTCTCCTTCTTGTGCCTAAAAAGCTGGAGGATCAACTTCCTCTCCCCTTTCTCCTCCTTCTACCAAACTTTACACTCTGTTGCACGATGCAAGTCAGACAGTGCTTGCATGCACAATGTCCTTTCTTCTAAATGCACTGCATTCACTTGAGGCGGATTCCCCCTGTTCTTTGCAAAGGAAGAGATCTGCAGCTACTCATCGGTTGACAGGGCCGGCACATGCACCCATGTAGTATCTAGACTTCTCTAATGCATGCAGCCACTGCTGTAGTAGCTGACAACCAGCCACAGATACATTCCTACGCCACCCCCTGTCAGGTTTGGGCAGTGTAGGAGATTCAGACATGTTACTTTTATTCACCGCTGCCCAAAATTAGTAGACTGTCCAACAATGCTTTGGTCTTTCTCTGCACCTACAATATAGATGTGTATCTAACAGAGCCTTGGCTTCCTTCTTCGCCAACAAAACACACATTGGCCTAACACTTCTTTGCTCTTCTCACCCACCTATAAATCACTTCTGGGGTTTAAATGTATTTGGCCTTCTTCACTTACGAAACACAGCTGTTCCTAACACTGCTTTTACATTCTCCGTCTCTGCAAAATATACATACAGTTCTGCCCCGCCCGAAAAATGGACATGTGTCGAACACAGCTTTGCCTTCTCCTCCACCAACAAAACAAAAGTGTGCTTAACGCTGCTTAGACCGTCTTCTCTGCCTACAAACATATGTGTGCTTAGCACTGCTTTGGCATTCTCCCTGCCTACAAAACACACAATGGCTTCTCACTTGTGCAGCCCTCTAGACCACCTATAAAAGGCACATGACACCTATCAATGTTTTCTCATTCTATCCCAACTAAATAATGCATGTGGCTATTGCACTGCTTTGGCATTCTCCTCTCTCCGCCAACAAAACACACACACGTGCTTAACACACTTTGGTCTTCTTCTCCTCTAAAACACACATGCAGTTCTCACTGCTGTGTCCATCTTCTCTACTTAAAAACCAAAGGCATTAGGAGTATGTCTCTGGTAAATGGTGTACGGTACTCCCCGCGACCCCCCCTGAAAATTCGGGACTGTGACTCTCACGGGACTGTGACTCTCACTTGTTTGGAGTAATCCTCCTTTGAGCCAGAAATATTGTGCCCTGTAACCATCCACAAAACTCAATCTAAATTCCCTAAAGCTACCTAGGCCCTAATACAAATGTAATTCTACTCTAGCCTACTCTGTTACTACTACCCCCTAGCAAAACAGATTCTGTTCCCAACTACTCAGTGTGCCTGCCTATTTAACTGTCCATCACTAAGTGTTCCAAGTTTCCCCCCACCTGAATTTATATAGAGAGGAGGTCGAACTTGGTTGGAACTCATTTCTGAAACCTCAAAATAAGGTCCAAAATGTCGACCTGTTACAACCAGTTGAAATTCGAGAATGATTGCGAGTTCTGCTTGAACTGTTTTGCTCGTGCCTACTCCCCCAAGGAGAAGCAGGAAAGCATAGTGAAAATAATCTAACGCCATATAAAACCCCCAGGCCTATCAAGCACGATGGTTTCCTGTCTTAAATGGTCTCCCGCGTTACTTTATCTTCCTTTATTAATCATAAACCCATAAAAACATGTAAGAAATTAGCAAGACTTGTTCACGGAAAGTTAGGTGCATAAAAGCTCGCTTCCAACCCCAAACTACCACAGATAATATCAAACAACTCTAGCTCAACACAAAACTCTCAAAAGCCTTGAAAACAAAATCCACAAAATTCCATCGCGGTGCACAATTACAGCGGCAAAAGAAAAAAAACAGTTGAAAATAAGCACAGCATTCAAATAAAAAGAAACTTCAAGACATGTCAGTAAGCAGAAATCATCTCGTTTCAAACCAGGTCACAGATGTGAAATAAAAATAAAAATAACAGGCACAAAAAGAGAAGGCAGGCGAGCCCGTGAAGCAAAGTTGAAAGACTGCTCCCGCTCCACAGACCCACAGAAGGATGAAACTGAGACAAGGCCCTTTGTAGACATCTTGACGAGACAGGTTCCAAAACAAATAGCAGAACCGAGAATCCAGCAGGGACTAGGTACACTGAAGTGTGCGCCTTCAAAGCCATCTGTTATATATTGCAGAAAGCACAAAGTAGCACAGATAGCATATACACGTTAAAAGATTCAGTACATTAAAACAGAGGCCGGCTATAACATGCAAAAGACAAAAAAGCCTACACGCAGGACCATATGCCGTGCACACTTATGTGATAGGTGTTGTTCATCAAGGAACACAATGGCCCAACATCTATTGTTATTTCTGATTTTGAACAAACATAGTGCTATGATGCAAAGCCATCAGAAAATTGAAGGTTCCGTTTCTGCCCAGCCAACAAGCATCACACATTTAGAAGCAGTGGCAGCTTGTGAATTATTTAATTGAAGGAATGTAAACATTTCCTATGAATGTGTGTAAGTGATCGAGCATAGCGAGGGAGCCCCAACCAACAAAGGGGAGAGAGAATTTGCTTTTAAGTAACAGGTTAAAATAGTGCATTTCACATTACAGAATCTATGAAAAATATATAGTTTGCACTTTGTTTTGTAGGGCAGCACATGAAAAAAATCCAATAGATGCCAGGTCACCACAATGCAGAGGAGCATTTTCTAATACATTTTCATGATATCTTTGCCCACAGTGAGTATCAGTATTCTGCAATTTGCAAAACAACATGTTCATGCTGACTGTAACAATAAATGCCAGTTTCCCCGCATAAGAACATACTCAGGTTTGCTTTGCCCATAATGGCAGTAATAAAGCTATAAGAAAGGTTTTCCATGCTGTCTCTATTTCTTTAGACCATTTATCCCACAACATATCACACTAATGATTGTTTTTTGCATAATAGGAGGGAAAATGTCAGCCCACTGTAAGAAAAAATGTTTATGCTAGCTGCACCAATGGAAGTCAGCATCCCCATGCAAGAACACCAATAATGTTGGGTTTTTGACGTTAATGCCAGTAGAAAATGCAGAAGTAATGTCTACAAATGTGATATTGTCTGTGCCCTACTGTACATACATACTGTACTAATTCTATGCACTAAGTTTTTTGGCACCTTCAAGTTTATGCCATGTGAGTTCTGTACTGTGGCTTTACTCTACTGTATTCAGACTCCCACACTAAACTGCTGGAAAAGTGTTGTTCTACAAAACTATCGTAATATCATGGGTAATTTATTTCCATTTTCTTTATTCTGTGACATTAGCTGAATAAATAAGCTAAGAGTCACCTGTGTTTTATTGCATCATTTCTTTATACCTCTGTACTGTAAATAGCACAATCTCACAGTCTCTAGGATACAAAAATATGTGAAATGAGAAAAGTCTCACAGTAA
Organism: Ambystoma mexicanum; assembly: GCF_040938575.1. Taxonomy (NCBI): domain Eukaryota; kingdom Metazoa; phylum Chordata; class Amphibia; order Caudata; family Ambystomatidae; genus Ambystoma; species Ambystoma mexicanum. The sequence goes on along the minus strand of NC_090933.1, from coordinate 248,242,273 downwards.
TCAGAAAAACAAACAATTACTGTATGATAAAACATATGTGGCAGGACGCCACCCCTTTGTTTCCAATCTCTACAGCTCCCAAGTCCTACCACTCTCTTTGAGCAGTCCCTCCAGTTACGTAACTTCAGATATAGCAGCAGCTATAATAGGGACACCCTGACTAGTCCTCACTAGAGCCATTAGTCTGACTCCCTCCCAGGCTACAGCCTGCCCCTAGCTTGCAACTATTTCACACACTGACAAAACCCCAACCCCCCCCCCCCCCCCCCCTTTTCCCCACCCCACTTCTAGCCTTGATTCCACCATGGAACATATCCTTAGCTTTTCGGAAGAAGAAACAGCAGACATTATTCAGGGCCCCACTCTGTTCAATCTGGATGGAGCCCAACAACATATTGCCGCCACAGCATCTGGTGATGACTTACTTAAACTTAAAAAGAAATGTTTCCGCACAGAGGTTCATGGACACTTCTTGAGAGAGTATTTACGGGTTAATATGGTCCCACTTGGACTAATAGTCCGTAATGAACCAGCACTTTTTCTTGGAGATAAAGAATACATGACCGGCTTTAGTCAAATTTCAACCAAATGTTCAAGGGATCTAATGGTATTAACTATCAGTACAGCAAAAAGAATCCACGCAAAAATGCAAATCGAATTGGCAGCTGAAGAAGAGAAATTCCTTACTAATGAAGATTTACAAAATGCCCGAGATAAGCTGAAGGAGATCAATTCAGGGTTCGATCAATTTATGGCCGCAACATTAGAAAAAAAGCATAAGAAATTGGCCAAAGACATTCAAAACTTCAAAATTGAAAACGTTTATCCTTATTTAGCACCTGATTATAAAGAAAAGAAAGAGAAAGAAAGAGTGATTAGCCAAACAGGCCCAAGTAAAGGACGTAGAAAACGGGTCACATTTTCTGAGACGTCCAGTTCAGGCTCCTCGAATGGGTCACCTCAAAACATAGGGAGACAACAACTTGGAGGTCAATCCCTACCAACACCACCCCCTCAGGTTCCTTTTTTAGGCCGGGGGGGCCCCAGAGGCCGTCACTGGGGCCCAACACCACCAATGAACATACCATTCTACCCATACAACTACCAGCAGTGGGGCCCACCAATGCGGAGACGACGCAACCAATGGAGGTATTAGATAGCATCCCCATCTTCAACTTATCAGGAATAGAACTTACCAGAAATGAGACTGCGGTCCTAGCTAAAGGTCTTTCCTTTGTCCCCTCGAACAAGACCAATTGGTTCAATTTGGATCAAGAATTGTCCACATTCTTCAGAACAGTAAGACGTAAATTCTATTTTAAGGACAAGGAGCCTCTATCAAGGGAGGTAGATTCAGGACTATGTGTCCCCTCTAACTTCAATCCCAGTGAGAACGAAGTATCACCATCTATAATAACCTTCGAAAAATGCATCAGGAATGAGATGAGAAAACTCCAGGATAAACAAGAGGACAAAAGGAGAAACCTATCAGTGGATGAGCACAAGGCATTGAAAGATCTCTCCACTAACAAACAAATTGTGATAAAAACAGCTGATAAAGGAGGTGGCATAGTCATCCAAAACATAGACCAATATAAAAGCATGGTCAAATGTCTCTTGGACGTCCCAGCCAATTACAAGAAATTGAAAAAAGACCCCACAGCGGAAATCAAGTCTAACATTCAAGAAATTGTGACTTTTGCCTCGGAACATGGATGGATCAGCGAAAAAGAAGAAATGTTCCTCACTACATCAGAAGGTAGAACACCTGCCTTCTATGCACTCCCCAAAATACATAAGGATCAACATCAACCACCAGGAAGACCCATCGTATCTGGATGTGGGTCTATCCTTGAGCCTATCTGCAAATTTGTGGACTACTTTTTGAAACCTCTGAGCCAAGAGACACCCACATACTTGCGAGACACAATGGCCACCATTGCACTGTTTGAAAACCAGCCCTTTCAACCAATGGATGAATTATTAGTCACCATGGATATTGCCAGCCTATACACAAGCATTCCACAAGATTCTGCCGTTGAATGTATAAGACAACATCTGACACATAACATGAAACAAACCCGAGTACCCACCAACTTCATTGTAGAACTCCTTGAATTGGCACTTCGCAATAACTTCTTCACATTCGATGAAACATTCTATCTCCAGATAAGCGGCACCGCCATGGGTGCGGCGTTTGCACCCAGCTTGGCAGTCATCTTTATGTCAGAATATGAACAGCAACTCATCTTCAACACTAATAATCCTTTCCATGAGAAAATCTCTCGATGGTTCCGATATATCGATGATATCATCTTTATTTGGAAGGGCGATGAAACAGCCCTAGATAACTTTCAGGAGTGGATCAATAGCCAAACAAGTGAGATTCAATTCACTTTAGAAAAAAGCAACCGAGATATCAATTTCCTGGACTTAACTATCTCAGTAAAAGAGAACAAACTTATGTGCTCCCTGTTCAAAAAAGAAACGGACCGTAATACCCTTCTACATTACAGGAGCTTCCATCCTAACAACCTACGAAACAACCTACCGTTTGGACAGTTCCTTAGAATAAGGCGCAACTGCACAGAATTGGAACACTACAAAGAAAATGCGGTCTCTCTACAGATGAAACTACGAGACAGGGGGTACCCCAAAAAATTAGTCAACAACACCAGAAAAAGAGCACAATACATCCCGCGGGAAACCCTCCTGACGCCAAAAATACGCAACTCAGAAGTAGATCAACAAATCACCTGTGTCTCTACCTTCTGTCCGGACACTACTCACCTTAAAGCAGCCATTAGGAAATTTTGGCCACTGATACAGATCAGCCTTCCAGAGGAACCGATACCACGCATGGCATTGAAACGGGGAAAAAACTTGAAAGATATACTTACCCATGCTAGGCTCAACAAAAAACCACAAAGATCTGAACTTTGGAGCCTACGTGAAATTGTGGGACACCACCCTTGTGGTACCTGCAATGTATGTAAACTAACAAAAAAAACCACTTCATTCAAAATCGAACAACAGGATTGGAAACTAAAACACTTCTCCAACTGCAAAACTCCTAATGTAATCTACGTTATCGAGTGCCCTTGTGGTTTGAGGTATGTGGGACAGACCAAGAGACAAGTAAACAAACGAATAGGGGAACATAGATCCCGTATACGATGCAAAACCCATACAGCACCCTTGGTCTCACACTACCTGGAATTCCAGCATGGAGTCGATGACATGAAGTGGTGGGTGGTCGACATCATTTTTAACAACACCAACACTACAAACGCTCTCAATCATAAGGAAGCCTGGTGGATTTTCAAACTAAAATCCATCACCATTGGTCTGAACGAAGCTGCCCCCACCACCTTTAGTTGAGCACCCCGCCCTCCTGCGACAATATCGCTACCCAAGGCCATCTGGGTCCTTCCAATACCTACACAAGTTCCCCTTTCAGAGCCAGGTCTCAAACACTCCACCGAAACAACGAAGTACAGCGGAGACCATGCTCTCACCTTCAGCACAAAACTACGAGCAGTTGAAGTCTCCACAGTAACTCCCTCACCCCTGTTGCATACCCTGTTTTGCTGCAAATATATATTTTAAAAAATAATAAAAAAACAAATAAAGAATAGGACAACTGAATACTATCAAGTTTAATATTATTCTGCATCTATCAGCAGCATGCCGTGTTATGTATCTCTTCTAGGCATGCACATGCAATTTTCTTTTTTTCCCCCGCTTGTATACACTATTGCCTTCGATAAATGTATATATGAAGATGACGCCGAGAATAACATGCAAACAGAAAAATGTGATCCCCAGTTTTGATGCTGTTATAATATGTACATATATACCAAATCGCAGAACTTACGGTTTTTTGAATGCATTTTGCAAATATGTATCTCTCTTTTGCACCAAACTAATCTGCCTTTGTGATTAGCAGTCCCAGGCTCACGTCACCTTGCCAATACGGTCTGGTTCCTTTTCGATCAACACCAAACAACCCATACATTGAGCCCAGGCTATTTTACACCTAACAAGTACATAACAAGGGGTCTACCCATTTCGATGAGCCCACTACACAACCGCACATGCGCATTTGCAAGCGCCCGGACGGCGCTCCCCCGCACACATTAGAGAGCATACTGTGGAGCCCCGTCCCCACTACACGCATGCGCACAAGCTGAGGGGGCGTAGCTCCACACCCCTGCGCAAGCGTAGGGAGAGTTACTACACAGCCCCTCCCAGCCATATACGCTGCACTGTGCAGTTCACATCGAGCTGCAACGGGATCCTGACGCTGCTTCACTCGCGCCCGACCCCTACCCGAGCTGCTGACAACGGTCACAATTTCTAAGGTAACGGCTTGAGTGGCAGACAGTGTCTCTTGCTTTTCCGACACCCAACCACTCCCCTCCCGTTTTTCAGCCACTACATTGGCATCAACTTCAGCGGCTTCTTTTTCAATCCAAATCGCTTCCCGGCATGTCCTAAGCTTTATCCATTCTCTACAGAATACAACCGCACACTCTGCACCTTTTGACTGCAGCAACAGACGGGTGTCCCCGCTGGGATTCACACCAGGGTGTCCCGCCACCTCAAGCCTCAAGTTGCCGGGTCCTTCAATACCCCCAGCACAGAAACAGGTAACTTCTATCTACTCTGATCTTCTGTGGCCCTCCCAGCCACTTATAGGTTTTCACCTATTTCCACTACACGTACCCGAGCATTTACCTAATTTACTTTCCGTGTGTCAACGATCTTTTTGTCTCCATTTCATTCCCCAGACACATGTTCGAGGCCCATCCGGTACTAAGTAAACTGTGATTCACGCCATCAATTACGGAGGTTGTCTAACCACTTTCACCTCCTCCAGGCCAACCCCTTTCAGGTCAGTGTTTTAGCCAGTGCAAGCCCGACATTTGAATATTTGCAGTCCAATATTCTTTATGTCCAGGGGATAAACCCCCCCCCTTTTTTTAAATTTGTTTTCACGCATACCAGTATCCTGGTTTGTATGACAACACCAGAGTGTTCTTTGAACGCTAATTACGTCCTTACTCTATTCCCGTTTGACAGGGAGACTGGGTCTAAACCCTTGAAGAAGGCTTTTTGACGCCGAAACGTCCAGGGACCCTCGTTACACCCAGGCCAGCAAGCCAGTCCCTCCAAAAACATCTGATAAACATCTTGACGTTGACCAAAGACTTGGTTTTCTCCTCTTCGAAAGACATCCAATATACCATTTGAAACTAATATTAGGATGATGTTTGTAAAGAAGTAATGTCTACAAATGTGATATTGTCTGTGCCCTACTGTACATACATACTGTACTAATTCTATGCACTAAGTTTTTTGGCACCTTCAAGTTTATGCCATGTGAGTTCTGTACTGTGGCTTTACTCTACTGTATTCAGACTCCCACACTAAACTGCTGGAAAAGTGTTGTTCTACAAAACTATCGTAATATCATGGGTAATTTATTTCCATTTTCTTTATTCTGTGACATTAGCTGAATAAATAAGCTAAGAGTCACCTGTGTTTTATTGCATCATTTCTTTATACCTCTGTACTGTAAATAGCACAATCTCACAGTCTCTAGGATACAAAAATATGTGAAATGAGAAAAGTCTCACAGTAATCAGAAAAACAAACAATTACTGTATGATAAAACATATGTGGCAGGACGCCACCCCTTTGTTTCCAAGTAGAAAATGCAACGCCATTATACAAAAGCCTGTCCTGCCTGGCTGCACCAATGTAGACCAACATCCCTGGATAAGAAATTCAGCATGTTGGCTTGGTACTAAGTGAAAAGATCTTTTTCAAAATATATTTTCACTTAAAGACAGATTTAGAAAGACTGCTCCGTTACCGCATGGAGCAGTCTTTCTAAATTGAACTGTCACGCCCCTGCCCCACACAAGTGTGCACTTGTGCTGTCAGGCTGGTCGGGACCCGGAAGCTCACGACCATGAGAACGAGTAAGTGTGTAGCTGCATGTGTGTTGGTGTGTGGTGTTTTGTGTGTATGTATGTGTTTTGGTTTGGGGCGGTCTCGGTGGGGGGAGGGGACTGGGGCTGAAATCCAATAGGAGATAGTGGGAGAAGGGGAGGATGCAAGGAGGAACAATAGGGGGAGGGGGTGAAACCACCCGAATATTTTTTAACACATTTTAAAGGTCTTAAGAGAAAAAGACCTTTACAATGCTGTTTTTACAATCAAAAGAAACTCAGGCATGGTAAATCAGGCTTTTTCTCTCGAGACCTTTAAAATTAGATCTTTTGACATAGAACCGTTGGCTTTGCTGATAATGCCAGTAAAATGTTATGCCATTGTGAGAAATATGTCCATGCTGGCTGCACCAACGCAGGCTAGGTTGCCCACTTAAGAACACTCATCATGCTGGCTTTGGCCATAATGCAGTCACATGTCATATCACTGTACGAAAACAAATGCCCACAGTGACTGCCCCGATATAGACCAGTATCTGCACTTAATAATAATCATCACAATGGACATTTCCCATAATGGCAGTAAATATCATATGCCACTGTAATACACACTGCTTTATCATGCTTTCCTTCACACACACACCCATACGCTACAACATACACATTGCACTCTCATTCACATGCACACCTACGCAGACCACGATCCTCACACACATTCACATTTGTATACATACATACTCATATAGAAAGGTTTGTTTCTGTCCCTACCTGACTGATGCTGACACCTCAGCACTCTAGTCGCTACCAGGAATGTGACACATGCTGCCTGCATGGGCCTCCTGTTCCCACGCACATTGCACACAGAAACCAGTCGAAGGTGACAATCAAACACGTCTTCTTTTCTTGTTCCTGGCTTGCTTAGTGGAGCTAAAGCACCTCCAATTCGCAACCCAGGCCATGTAAGTGCTCAAGTAGGCCTAAGAGCTCTTTTTATCCACTGTTGGGCATGCAGTTCCCCAACCTGACATCCAATGGGTCATGAAAGGCGGGGGTGGGGGGGAGCAAAACGAAGCAGGTATTTCATGGCCCATTGTTTATGTGCTAGTGGGTCTGCTGTAAGCCAAGGGAAGTCACCTTTCCCAAAGCGCACCAGCCCTGTAGCACATCCATAGCTACTGGCTGCAGCTGATGGAGCACTGTGCGTTTTTAATGGGCTGGCAATTTTAAAAATGTGAATGATTCATTTTGCCCTTCCATAATTCGTGGTGTTTTGGCACCCTGTCCCCCATTTTTAATGAACCACCACTATTAAGAAGACTGACAATGAAGGCTGTCTGCATCATCTCTTTCACCAGCCAAGGTGTTCATTGCAATTGATACTGCAACTCCCCACCACCACCAAATGCACTGTGAAATTTACTTTACAGCAACATAAACAAAGCAATTACCATCAGCCATGTATGCAACTGCCGGATACTACTGACTACATGCCACATGTAGGCAACGCAGAACAGACATATTTGGTGCATCACAACAGGCAGAAAAGCGTGGACCAAAGAGGATTGATAGCGCTTTACATGAGTTCTGATGCAAACCCTGCCACTTGCAAATGACACAGTGCCATATATTGACCATTTCCGAGCTCGATACTGCAGCCATTAATTCATTTTTCCGAGAAATATATGGCATGGCAACTGTAATCCAAATGTTAGCAGACAAACTGCCATTCCACTAATACCTACACTGACGTGTATCTGACGCTTCTTATTAAGTGTTGACCCTAACCCACAGTGGCCATGTTTCATGGTTTATCATGGTCTAACATTTCAAGCCTCCTCATGCATATCCTGGAATGTCTTCTACACAGGTAGGGGGGGCTATATTTAGAGGATGTTTTTTTTAATTCCAGTAGTATTTCTTTAGTGTTTGCTAAAAAAACGTTCTTTTGTTACTGTATAATGTAACTGCATTTAAGAAGCAGACCTACAGCACTGTTTTCAGAAGATCTACTAGAAGACATTTACAGTTATGTAAAGTACAAATATTTCCCCAATTACAATGGTTTTAAAGATATACACAGCTAAGTGAGCAGAACATGTTTCTGGTGTTTATAGAGCATGGCAGCATAGGGTTACTCAGCGAATGCAGCAACATGACTAAGACTCTGTTCTCTTGGACATGCAGCAGGGGGCATTAGGTGACAGGGATGCATGCAGGTCAGAGTCTTGCAACCTTTTACTCTGCAGATGTTTTGGATTACAACTCCCATGAGCCCTAGCCATCATAGTCAATGGTAAAGGATCATAGGTGTTGTAGTCAAAACCATATGGAGGATGGCAGGTTACAGGACCCTGATACAGGAGCTACAGGAATCTGTCAGGTCAGGAAAGAGGAAAAAGAGGACATTCAAGCTATCCAGGCATATTAGAAGAGCAATTGAAGTGTAGGGGCAGTGCTGGCTCAAGCCTCTCTCTTGGCCCATGGTCTTCTTGGACCCTACTCTCCACTGCCTCCTAAGAGGGACACTTAACTCCTATCCCTTTTCAGGTTGGATTAAGTGAAGGGATAATATTTGCCATTCGGTCCTTTATAGAATTGTGATTTTACATCACATCTTTGTGGGGAGAATTGCGAGTTATATTATCAATATGAGCTGTTGGTCCTGTCCCTGACGGCACACATGAGGCAGAAACACGTGTCTGGTACACAGGTCCAGAACAGATATGCCTGGCATGTGTCCCTGTGGGACAGATCAGCCTCATATACATAGGGCTTAGAGATGCACAGTCACGGAGTTCCTGCTAAGTGGGTCACAGCTCTAGAACAAGCTCTTTAAGCGTGTGTCCCTTCCTATTTGAGGATTTCACACAATGCTGGTTAGTGTTCTAATACCTCTGATAAAAGAAAACTGCACGCTGGAAGAGACAGAGTAACATCAAAGCAGCCTATTACCCAAAGACAACTTCATTTAAAACCCGCTGTTTATCTCTCTTAAATGCGTTTATGTATTTATTGACTTATTTATTTATTTAATGTGGTTTAGTTCGAAATGAACTTTTCACATATTAAAACATTAACAGTATGAATAAATAGTTAAAACGAAAAGGTTGATCAAGGTACACAAAGAAATACAAACATGCTATTTCCTTATATCAGTTTTTGAATTACAACCCGCCAATATCCATAACATGCTAGGTGCAGAGACTTATTTTTAGAGCTCAGACAATAATTAAAAAAATTATCTTCTTTGATGGAATCATGTTCATGCACAAATTCACCCAATAAACACATCTGAGTGGTTCCTAAATTCTTACACTCTGTCAACACACGTCTTTCAGTTTCAGGAACGGTGTCAACCTTGCATATTCTGCAATATCTTTTATCTGTAGCCAATATCTTCACAGGCTCATTTACAGACAACACTGGTAAGCAGCTTGTACGCATTAGCAGTCAGAACGGACGGGTGGAGATGGACAGAGCAGTAGATATGGTTGTGCAGGTTTCTAACTGTATGTCATACTGGCAAGAAAAGTATACTTCTCAATTTCGTCAAGTGATCAATGTTTCGTTACCAATCCCATTTCTCAACTTTCTTAACAAATACATTTCTAAGCTCATATTATTCGTCCGCCCAATCAGGATGCCAGCCGATCAAGATAAAAAGCTTAGTGGGCGATTTCACATTATCATCACTTCTTCGTAGCCTCAAGGCAGACCCAAGTGAAGATAGCAAAACTAAGCCCTGCTTCATAAATCCATCTATGCAGTTGCCCCCATAGAAATTAGACCAAGTTCAAGTCTTAACATTTCCATCAGTACACACAGAGGCAAACCGAGAATTTGTTTAGAAAAACTACCCTCCATCACATGGAGCCATGTTAAATCATTCAAAGTCAAAGCCGCCAAGCCATAGAGAAAAGCCGCACAAAAACATGTTAATATAGGCAGAGAATACCATCTAAGCTAAAACCAGCCATATATTAGGAAAAAGTAGCTATTCACAAAATAAGCTGAGCAGCATTCCTTTTTTTAAAATCAATCCAATCGACATAACCCTGGATGATATTAATCGCAACTCTCAAATATTTATAACTCAATATATTTGATGACACCCTCAAAAGTACAATCGTCGCTCTTTTAATCAGTTTAATGGAGAATAGCATTCTTTTCATCGTGTCCCTGTTAATGACTAGGTGATTATCCTCCGCATATCTCCACAATTCTCTGGTAGTTCTAACAAGTCCAGAGAAAGTGTGATCAAATGTCACCAAGTAGTCAGTTTACGAAAGACAGACCACATGGGACGAGACAACATTAGAGGGACAGTTTGAAATCTGTCCACGACAAATTGGTAGATCAGCCAGATACAAATTAAAAAGCAGGGGAGCCAAAAAGCACCCCTGTTTCACCCCTTTACTGGTAGAAACAGGGGACATAATGGCACTGGTTTCATCATGTAGCAGTTTCAAGAAATGCAAAATATGGCAAGGACAACCGTATGCCGCTAGCTTATGCCAACGTTTGCCTCTGTCAAGAGAGTCAAATGCGGCTTGAAAATCAACAAAAAGGGCATAAACAGCTGGAGAGTCCTTAGGCATCACCCTTTCCATCAACATATCCACCAATCTTAAATTCTAAGTGGTTGCTGAACCAACTCTGAAGCCAGTTTGATATTAGTCCAGAGGCTCGGCTGATTCTGACCATCTGTACAACATGGCAAAGATCTTGCCTGTGATGTCCAACCTCTCTCTCGTAAATTGCTGCAGTTCTGCATGTGGGGTGGCGAAGGACATTGATAGCTTCCTGCAACCAGGTTTACTATCAAGAAAGTTAAAGCAGCAGAAAGTGTACGCCACAGTAACATGCAATGAGAAAGCAAAAATGACACGCAGACATTGTAAAAATAACTGGGCTGTTTTCTGAGGAGTAACCACAGGTGAGCATTCCCAAAAGTGACTGCACTCAAATTTGTGGCTAAATGATCCAACCTTTGGTGACCCATGAGTATGTCAGTCTCTGTTAGGATGCAAACCGGCACCCGGATCCCATCCGAGACACCTCTATGCTCCCCTCACATCATGACTGGGATGGCCCCAGGAACTGTTTAATCCTTTTTAGTTGGGGCTATTAGTTGTCGCTTGTGACACCTATAAGCCTAAACTATTGCTTTAGAGTACAGAAAGGGAGAAATGGCATATGAGAAGGTGCACACCACTTTTAGGTGTTGTTTGGTTATTTACCCACCCATTGACTGCCCATGGCCAAGCTTCTCTCTATGGCCATCTCCACCCGATTGTTGCCCCTCCCCACCCAAAACACATCCTCCTTGGAATTATTTTTTATGATACCCAACTCTTCCTCTCCTTCTCTTTCTCTCCAGACATCCACCACAAGCTCTCGTCCTGCCTCTCTGCTATTAAGTCCTGAATGTCCTCTCACTTCCTTACTCTTAATGCTGACAAAACTGAAATCATTTTCTTCCCTGCCAACACACTCCCTCCTTCCTCCCCTCCCCCTTTCGTTCTCTTTCCTCCCTCCCAACTCTCTGTCTCTCCCCATGGCCGTAACCTTGGTCTTCACATTGCCCCCCCACCTCTCCCTATCTCATCACATTTCTCTTGCTGCCAGATCTTGCCACTTTCACCTTTACAACATTCGTAAAATTCGACCCTTCCTAACCTTTCACGTGACTAAACTAGTAATCACCTCCCTCCTCTTCTCCAGACTTTTCTACTGCTCCTCTCTTTTCTTTGGACCCCCCTCCTCTCACCTCTCCTCACTCAAATCTGTCTACCACTCTGCCATCCACTCCCTCTGCCTTCTCTCTCCTCATGACTCCATCTCCTCTTCTCTCACCTCTCTAGGCTGTCTCTCATTTCACTCCCAGCTCAAATTCAAGTTCCTCTGTCTAGTCTTCAAATCCCTCTATGGTCTTGCCCCCCCACCTCTCCTCCCTTCTCACTTTCTATATCCCTTCTCGCACTCTCCTCTCTGCTGATCTTTTCCTACTCTCTCCTCCTCCACCACCCTGCGCCCCTTCCTGCTTCTGCTCTTTCCAACTACTCACTCCTTTCCACTGGAACCGCCTCCCCTCCACATCCGCTCTACTCCCTCCTACCCTACCTTCCGTACTTCTCTAAAATCTTATCTCTTCCATTCACCTCCCTACCACCTTTTCTTCCTCTCTCATCTATGCTTCTACCTCTACCCACACCTCCTACTCCCTCTCTTACTTCTGTACCACCTCACCCTCTCCTTCCTCTCTACTCCCTTCTACCCTACTTCCTGCACTTCTCTGATCTTATCTCTTCCATTCTTCTCCCTTACACCTTCTCACCTCCTGTCTTACTTCTGCTTCTACCACTAGTCTTACCCTCTCACACCTTGGTCCCTCTCTACGCTCGCCTTACATCAGCAATATTGTAAATTGTTCCTTGTACTGTTTTCTGGTTGTGATTCAATTGTTATTTAATGCTTGTTGTATTTTTCTTGTTCCTCTTGTAAAGCACTTTGGATTAAAGTGCTATATAAATTTAATAAACAACAAATAAAATACAAAGATTTGAGCTTGCTTTATACAAGCCTTGCCATCAAACTTGACACTCAAAGTGCCTGCCAGTGTTTTTTACAAGCGACTTCTCAGAGTTAATGACTTAATTGGACTTGTAAACACCCTACTGGTGTAATAAACATGTCAGCCAGGTCTGCCTCAGCTGCTCGATTTATAAGCACCTGTGTCCTTCACTGAAGTTCTGTTAAAAACAAGAATTGGCAAAGCCAACAGTTCTGACTTGCATACAAGAATTAGGTACTTGCCAGGCACTGTTGTTAGAAGCTTAGGTACCCATATCATGTTACACCTGCTACCATCAATGGACAGTTAATACAATTACGACTCTGCCTGGCAGGTTCCTTTCCCATGCCCATAGAAAAACCCAAACTGTTGCCTTTGCCAATGCTTGTCTAGAATTACCTGGGAAGTGGGGCATGTTAAACCTTTTTTTTATATATTCAGCGCATGAACGCTGAATATACGTAAAGGATGTAACATGCCCAACTGCCCCGTGGGGGTCTCACTCCAGTAAGGCCTTTGATCAAGTTATAGGGCCTGCAGTGAATGATAGCAGCCTGCCCTCCCTAGTTGGGCCCTACGTTCTTAACCGTGAGGAATCTCTAATGATGCGCATGTGTGCTGGTCCGAGCCCTTACATACTTCATAACCTCTCCTCCCAGCTACATTTTCATACTCATCCTGATGGCACCAGCACCAGGAAACCTCAGCATTGTTCTTTTTGATTGCACTTGTTGCTGAATGTACCATCTCCAAAACTGGAATTCGTCTTGACTGTCCATTCTGCATGTGTATGGGGGGGCAAGAATCATACATATGCTGCATGGTGAAATGCATACATTATATGCAGTCAGATCTTTTGCGGATTGAATTATAGATATGACTAAGGTGCATACCCTAACTTAACAGTCCCAGGTATCCAATCCCACCAAGCAATTATGAGGCAAGAAACAGTCTGCATTTAGAGTTTAAACTCGAATGTATGTATATAAAAGAAAATCAATGGTGGTCCCCAAGCTTTCACCATGTGTACATTGATAGCTGGATTACAAAAATAAACATTGGCCTTCCTGTGCAAGTCTCAGTAAGGTATGGTGCACAAACGCAGTCCTTCCATCAATCAGATTATTATACGTTTACATATCTGTAAAATGGCACCCTAATTTCTAAACAGCACACTCTAAGTCCATAGTTACACGCCACTTATCGGTCAGTGGATTCAACTACTTTGTAAAACATTTCACTGGTTTTCTTTGATAAATGGCAGATTAACACCCTTATCAAGCATGAGAATCAGACAATGATTCCCTAGAAAAACATCATTAATGTGGAAAACATTTGAAATGAATCCCCCCTATGTGTAGATGTGGTGATGTGGGGTTCTAGCATGTACATATAGCTAAATACAAGCTATGGTGGCTTGAACTAAAATGTATAAGCTTGAGTTTGGAAAGGCTGGACTATCAATTTCGAATGCACAGAATATTTATTTGTCTATACTATGTATCCACCCAGGATTATGATTTCCTGAAAGGACAACAACTGTCCCCATACTAATTCCCTTGGATGATTGGATATACCTTATTTGGAGTTCTCTCATCGCTACCCAAATTCATTGGTGAAATGTTGCTGTCCACTTGAAGTTGCATCTTTTCTATTTAGATGGAAATGCCCTAGCTAAGTCCCATGTAATGTTGATATGTCTCTTTTGTATGAATAGGCTTTCTCCGGTCTTTATTTACTAATTCACTATCGGCTGTACCGTGTTGCTCTCTGGTTGATAGCCCCAGTTCATGACTACACCTGTGAAAACCCCAGTGTTTGATTTATTTAGCTATGATTTACAAAATGCTGCACGCTTTGCACTCGGAAATACTCTCTGTTTTACGATGGACGCATAGAACAGAGAAACGAAAAATTGCTATTTGTTCCTATTTAAATGTAATCTGTCTCAGCTTTCCATACCGTGAAAGCAGGATGTAACTCACACTAACAAGTTACAATTTTCTATTCACATTCTATTGTTGATAGTTTATCTGCCAGTGTGAAACATGCACAGAAAAATATGTGTTTTACAATAAATCAGATTTCACTTGGCCTTAATATATATTATAATGTGAAAGCAATTCTCCATCCCAAACTGAAATGTGAAAACATTCTATTTGGAATGAGCCCCCCGACCTCTCTTTCAGTGCGCCCTCTCATGGGATCTAGCAGAGAAATAGTTCTAGAGGGCCGATATCAAACTACATTTGGGGAATTTACATTCTCACATTTGAATAATTCTTTAAGGCACAGAGTGAGCAAGACCCCTTCGGAATCCCTAGGCAATTCTGAGTCAGCTAGGCCTCCTTCTGGTCTGTAATCTCTCTCGGCTTCAGGTCATATCTGCTTCAGACCTCCTCATGAATAAGGCCCAATCATCTCCATATAGCATCCATGCTCAGCACTCATCTCGACAGAGAGGGGTTCCCCTTTCAGCGGAATTCACAATCCTACAGAATTCCCACACACTCCACAAATGTTTCTGCATATATAATGTGTAATATTCTATCACAGATGGCACAGGGATAATTTCAAGACTCTGAGAAATGTCAATGTTTTTTACGGATTTTACAATGGTCCCTAAAGCTGCCCTCTCTCTCTCATCTTTGAAAGCACCTCTTTCCTAACCCACGTGTCCCTAACCCTGGTTTAGTAGATACAAAATGCTAACTCCTACTATCTAATCTCTGCCTTATGCTGGACGTGAGGAACTGAAGAGAGACTGCCTTTCCTTTTCTAACTAGAATGCCCCAGGGACTTCCTAAGACTCTCCCTGTTCTGTCCATTGATTAGTGTTCTACGGGAGTAGGGAATGCACCTTTGCAGATACCCTGTACGATCTGCTCCTGAAACTATCACCCTCTCCTTTCCCTTTCTGTACCTATTAATACCCTCCTCCTCAAATTCCACCTACCTCTATTCTCTCCTCCTTCTACTCCATTCTCTTTCCATTGTCTCTCACTCTCTCTAGGCCTTCCCTCCATCCTTTGATGTTACTCCACACTCCCCAGCACTACTACTCCCTCCACCAACTGCTACTCCTCCCTCCCCTCTCCTACACCTCTAGCCTATTACTCCTCCTCTCTTCAACTCCCCCGCCTCTCTTATAGTACTACTCCTCCCTCTACTTACTAATCCTCCTGCCAACTATCACTCTGTAACACCCACTTCACTGTGACTGTTTACACTATTTACTCTAACCACACTTCCCACACTTACATGCACATTCACACTGCAATACCACTTTCACTCACTATCCAATACCTCACCTTTTCCAGAATTTGCCTCAGAATCCACTGCTTCTGCCTTCCTTCAGCTGGTATCTTGCCCCACCACATCCACCTGTTTTAACTTCACCCGAACAACCAGCATACTGGCCTTGCCACAATTCCTGCAGGTTGTTATGGTGACCTCAAATTTTCTGATTCGTCAAGTCTTTCCATTGACCTGTTTAACAGATACTCAAAGAGAATACACCCCTTAATTTTAAAATGTTGGTCATATTTCTGAACTTGTGACTGTTTGGGTTTTAGAATTACCACAATCAAGTATGTGCAATGATATTTGACTTATTAATATCACAATATCTTATTTTATAGAGGAGAATCTCACGGTTTCTAAAGCTCATAGTTGGGAGTGTTTTCTATGCCCCAATGAGTTGATTGAAATAGTCCATTTTAATTATGGTTTGTGTCAGCAAAATTAACCATATGAGCAGCTTTCAGAGGCCCCTTTTAGAAACATTCAATGATTGATATGCATAACTGACATGCCTCTTTTGTTTGAGCTCCAATTAGAGCTAGAAGGTAGATTTCATTCTCAAGCTAATGTTAAGCAGTAACATGTTTAAGTGAATGACAGCCTTCTAAGCATTGGCTCTGCTAAACAGAGCCACCCTATATCATGTGCTTAGATAAGATTTTATCTCTTGAGAGGATCATAGATTTGGGTCTGCTGGATTGTAAATATGTATTTTTCTGAGACTATTTTTTTCGTGAGATGAGCCCATCTGAATGGGTAACATCCCATTACTCAGAGACCCTAAACAGAAGGGTCTTTGCCATAGGAATTGTAAATTGTTTCTTTGACCCCATGCAGATGTTTCCTGAAAAGAATGAGCAAACTTAACAAAATTAGCATTGCCAAAGACGCATTAGAACACAAATGTGACCATACAGATGTAAACAGTAATTTATTCCCTATACTGAAGTCTCACATATAGCTATACCACTTATTGTATTTACAATATGTTTCTTCTTACATTTATACATGCATCACAGTATATTTCTGACATATGCTATTAACAGGCTAGTCAATTCAATGAAACACAAGGCACTTTAGTTCATTAAATTATAGGTAAATGCTTTAAGTTCTTTTTTAATGTTTGACAGTGTTTTCTGGGTTATTTAAGAACTGGCACCGGTTCTTTGATTTTCTCACATTCGTGTATCAGGATAACATTGTTGGTGGAAACAGAAAGTTGCATTTAGGAAAGGGGCTTTCAGCAACCTTGCTGTCAATTTCAAGTTGGTCACACCCAGTCCTTGTGTCTTGAGTACAAATTTTCGACTATGCAGTACTAATATTCACTCAGATTTTGTGAAGAAAACCTGAGCCATTTGTCTGTTGCTGTCTCTCATATAAGAAGGTAACTACCTACATTTTACAGTTGTACCCTTTCTTGTTATTTTAAGGAAAAAGCAACACACATGAATGAAGCATGTTACCATTCCATCATGTATGACTTAGCATCAAAAAGTCTCAATTTCTCTTAATTTCTTCTACAGAATTCTCTCCCTCAGACGATTGTCTTGAGAGGAAGGACATAGTTCCAGGGGTTATAGTTTCTATGGAGAATTTCAATGTGCTTTTACTTAAACACAAGCGTATTGTTTTATGCCAAAAGAATATTAATCTCCACCTCTTCTTTTCACATATCCCGACAGACATTATCAACCTTGAGTGCTTTGTTTTCCTCTTTAGACTAAAACGTCTTTTCATGGGAAAGGATTTTGGGATCCTCAACTCCTCTTTTCCCCTGTGACTGGGTTGGGGGATTTAGCACCTTTCCCTCCTTTTTCCCAGTTGTCCATCCTTGAAATATCTTCAAGTTATTTAAATAAGCAAGGGGGTACAAAGGCTAGTTTAGTATAACATTGTGACGATTTAAATATTACAAATTCCTTTTACATACCACTCAATTCTTTGAATCCATTACGAGCATTCCAAATTCAAAATGTTTTTTTTATTTATTTAGCATCAGCCAAACATTCATCCTTTCATGTAAACATCTGCACTTATCCTGACACTGAAGCACAGATTCCTTTTAATTCAGAGGTCATCTCTTTGGGAGGAAGACTAATTCTTGAGTTTGATTAAGGGTCATTCCGGGATGACAAGTTTTGAGCTGGTTCACATGGAAACAATGTTTTAATGTATGTCCCCCTTTTGGTATACTGGTCTAGTCTATGATCTCAAAGGCCATTCACCAAGATGGAAGGAATTTCCACTCTTTAGACTGGTTCTTTGGAAAATTATAGAGGTGAAGTCTATCACCTACTTTATATACCTTTTGGAGGTCTGAAGATCACATTGAGCAGATTTCTCCAGGTTCCTTTGGGTGTACACAAATTCATGTTGAAACTGTTTGTAAAGGTTTCCTGTGATTGGCACAACAGATGTTGAGGGAAGACCATTTTTCTGCTAGTCATGACTTCAAAATGAGTTATGATAGTAGCAGAACTAGGAGTATACCTTAAAGCTATCAGTACTAGTAGTAATTGCAAGTCTCTTCCAGGTCCAGAATCCAACATAAACCTCTTTAAAATTCCCACAATGGTTTATTTAAATTGCTCTACCCCCACTGGATGGTGGGTGGTATGCAATATGTACATTTTGTTTTACTCCTGAAATTTGCAACATTATGGTCATTACCTCACTGGTGAAATGACTACCATGGTCAAACCCAACCCTTTGCAGAAGGCTGAAATGAGAAAAGATGTGATTGATCAATAAAGTAGCTGCAGTCTCCACTGTGCCAATCAGGGCTGGGAGACATTCAATCCATTTGAATAAATAGGCGTGCAATAGTCAACATGTATTTGTTGCCACCTGCAGAATGAATCACTGGGCCTACTGCACTGAAGAATAAAATGTTTGCTTTCAGCTTGAGTTTGTGATCAAGTTAATGCTATTTTTTGTATTTCTCCAAATAGATGTTCTATTTAAATATATTGCCCGAGTTTGGTCAGCCAAATTGTTTCATGTCTTATCGAACCCTCAACGTTTAAATGTTCCTTGATTATCTTCCAAAATAGGGTCATGTTGATTGTCATCACTAAATCATCTATTGTTTGGATTCATTTCCCATGTCTCTGTGTCTTGTTATTGGCACAAAGCATACCTGTTCTGTCTTGATAGTCGTGCAGATATATGGAACCTGCGTCCCCAAGTACCACATGAGAAGAAGTGAAACCACTACCCGTGCAATCTTTGAGGTCACAGGTGTAGAGTGCCGTCAGCCTGGAACCGGGAACGCCGGAAGAACCCCTCGACCACTGTAAAGCAAAGAATGGTTATGTTACACACAGCGACAAATGAGAGGTACACAGGATGATCAAGGTTAGAACCAGGGGCTTACCTAATTGAGATGGAGGGGCAGTCTGAGTAGTAAAGTGAAGCAAGAGCTTCTAATTAGCCAGCGGCAGCAGCAGGCTGATACAGATCTGGTAGCACTCTGGGAAGTACCTGAGTCGCTGCGCAGAACAGCGTGGTTGATCCTTAGGCAGTCCAGTACACAAACCAAGGTCGAGAGCCAGAAAAATGACAAAGCCAAGGGAGTCCAGTTTCAGTCCAGGTAGCAGTGCAAAAGGTTTAATTCCAGAAGACAGGTTGGTACTGAGGAATCCAGGGGACAAAACAAAGGCAGTCCGTGAAACGTTCCGTGGTCGTGAGTATCAGGAAATCCAAGAGAGTTCAAGACGCCAAACAGAGTTCTGAAGAACAGCTGTGAAGCGTTTCTTCCGCGTTCTCCTGCTCTATTTGAATGCGAATCACGGTCACATGACGCGGGTCACGAGACCGCGAGCTGAACGTCACATGACCCGCAATGTAAACAGAGGTTGCTTCCTGACCACGTGACGCAGGGAGCTCCGTGCGCCCGTGTAATGCCAATCGCCATGGGGAAAACACCACGGCAGGTGCCAATGAAGAAAAGGCTGCAAAGACCCTGGTTTGCCAGCTGGGAAACCCCATTTCTGGCGAGCCGCTGCCGCCGCCGTCGGGTACGTGAGTGGGAACGGGCAATGCAAGGAGCTTGGTGGGCAGGTGATGTGGGTGCAGACATGACAATACCACTTGCTTCCCAGTTTGCTAAGTGCTCAACAAATCCATTTCATACATT
The DNA here is from genome assembly GCF_040938575.1 of Ambystoma mexicanum. Classification (NCBI taxonomy): domain Eukaryota; kingdom Metazoa; phylum Chordata; class Amphibia; order Caudata; family Ambystomatidae; genus Ambystoma; species Ambystoma mexicanum. The sequence continues at coordinate 248,222,295 of NC_090933.1, read as the reverse complement.
GTGGAAATCAGTTGGAATGGCTAGTTCCTGGAGTTGGTGGGTGATGAAAGTAAGCACAGCATTATATATGGCTATCAGTTCTGCCACCTGAATACTCAGGGTTCAAGGATGTCATTCACCCAAGCATTTCTGACACCAGTGACTAATTACGTTTTATGATTTTCTTTAATATGGTAGAAGCATCCATCCACATAGCCTCTGGGCATTCCCTGACAGATGCTTTCATCATTCAACTTAAGAGGAAAAGCTAGACACGGCTCCATATTATTAGTTGTTCTTCATCTTCTACACAGTTATCTTAGACACAGTCATGTAGAATGCTAACCCTGGTGCCAACAGACTCTTTTCATTTTACCATATATGATGTCTTTTTTATAACATTCTTCCCATGAATAAACTGACAGTAGTTTTTCAACACTTAAACGTTGCCAGGAGTGATTTCTTGCATTCATTGAACTTGATCTCAATGGGTGATAAAAGTGTACTCTTGTAAGAGATCACTTTATTAACCTGACCATGCTACTGATACCGGACCATGGTTAAACAGGTGTTCGAAAATCCTGTTTCCAGTAAAGCGTATTTCTTTTTGATAGATAAGCCAAGAAAGGTTCTGGGAAAATTGTCATCTCATTTGTTCCACAGCCTCTTTTGAGAAAGAGGCTATGAAAAACCACTCCCACTTCAATCCACCCTTTAAACGATGGACCCAGGGTTGAGTGATCTCTGGGCAGTTCTCTATACATTTGTGGCTATTGTTAGCAAATCCTAAGAGAGTTTGTAATTCCCGTAGAGTTGTGGGGTTATTCAATATAAATAGAGTTTCTCCCCTCATTTTCTGGGGATTAAGGCCCTCAGCTTTGATTTCATGGCCTAGTATGTTTACTTTTTACTTTTCTTAAGGTGGAAGAGAAGACGGGAAGACATTTCCCCAAATTGGCTCGTTACTATTATATTATTTGTGTATTCCGTCAATAAAAGTGTGTTTTAACCCCTTCCCCAAATACCATGATGATATACTTTTTAACTTTGGGCTTTTAGCTACACACGCTGAGTTCTGTGTGCAGGGATTCAGTCTGTTCTCACTTGCCACTTGTTAGCGGTCACGTGATTACTGACACTGGTTTATGTGTCTACGCTAGACAGTGCAGCGGACAGATGCAGCGGGCCCTCCTAATGCGTGCCAAAGGCACACAAAAGGCAAGCCCGTCTGTGCACGTCCGTGCCTCGAAGTGCCAGGGATTACAACACTCTCTAATGCTAAGCCATAAAATTCATGCACTAATTTACTAAAGCTGGCTCCTCCTGATAATGTGTTCCCAATGGGTTTTGTGCAAGCACGAGGGACAACTACTTCATCAGCGCTTTCTGTTAATAAGGTTTTTGGCTATCTTCTGTATAACGCCCGCTCTTTCCCGGCACATGCTTTGGCAATTCATTACCTTTTGCAGGAACTGAAGCCGGCGGTTGACTGTGTTACTGAAACCTGGCTTTGTAAATCCTCAGGTCCATATATTATAGAGGTACTTGCTGCTGATTACTATACATTGCACCCAGATCGTGGCTCAGTCCACCCGGGTGGGGGGGTTGCATTCTTTTATCAATTTCACATCAAGTTATGCTTCTGTCCCTGTCCCATAACACTAATATGGAAGCGTGTTTGGTTCGTCTCTCCATCTCCCCTACTGACACCTGCCATGTGCTTATTAGCTAATCCCCTGTGTGCTATAATGCCACTTTTTGCAATGTTTTTTTTTTAAATAGCAGCAGAATTGCAATTGTTATATTCTATCTGTATTATTGTTGAGGACTTTAATTACAAAATGAATGATACCACATCTCACATGATTAATCGGTTTGTGGCAGCAGTGCACCATTTAGGGTTTTTGCAGCAGGTATATCAGCCTACCCAACAACATGGAAACACAATCGATTTAATTTTTGCTTCTGCTGTCTAAGTGTCAGTGTTACCAGTTTTTCCGGTTTAATGGTCCAATAACTTTGTTGTACCTTTTCATAACAATAGTAGGATGCAACCTAGCCGAGTTCGGGTGTTAAAACTCTCAGACGTTGTTGGGGCTCTGTTTATGATTCTGCTATTATTGCGCAAATTGAACCTGGGTGTCTGAAGACTCAGTGGGCCTCATTATGAAGTTGCCGGTACACTTGCCGGTACCGTTGTCATCGGACCAGCAAATTACGAGGTCTGATTGCGGGTGCCTTTTTGGCCGACCGGTCTGACCTAGCGGGCTGACCGACCCCCACGGGCAGACCATGTCGGATGTACCGGCACCATTCATGAATGGTGCCGGTGCATCCGGCCTCCCCATTCCCATTGAGCCCTATGAGGCTCGAATGGGATGGGGAGTATTTTTTTTCTGGTGCCCAGAAATGGGCAATTACTGGGTCACCCGGGGCTGTACTGCCCCGGTAATTGCCCATTCCCGGGCGCCGGAATAAAATGACTCCGACGGCAGCCATGCTGGTTTTACCCGCACAGCTACCGCCGGAGTCATAATTAGACCCAGTGTGTTGATTTGACTTGTTTAACACAGATATTAACAGCTGTTGCTGACGACTTGCCTCCTCTTAAACTTTCTACTACCCGCTCTTCTTCTTAACCTTGGTTCACTGGTGATATTAGGCTCTTAGATGTAGGGAGGCTGTAATTGGAGAACATCCTGTTGTGATGTGGATAGACGACTTCTGCGACAAGAAACAAATAGCTATCATAGAGCTATCTGTGAGACGGAACGCCACTTTTACACGTTGAAGATCCAGATGACTATTAATCAGCCAAGAAAACTTTTCAGTTTTGTGCACAAGGGGCCTCATTATAACTCAGGTGGTCTGGAAATAACGGTGGTGGTAAACCTGCCGCCACCGTTGTTTCCGGATCGCCTGATCCCGACTCCTGCAGGCGGGCGGTGATGTTCCCGCCAGGTCTGACCTGGCGGGTTTAACACCGCCCGCCTGCAGGCGGATGAGGAAACACCGGCAGCATTACGAGATGCTGCCGGTGTTTCCATAGGACTCGATGGGAATGGGGATTAACACCATTCCACCTCCGTGATTCCCGGAAAACCGGGGTTGTATGCCCCGGTAATTCCGGGAATCACGGAGGCGGAATGGTAAGACGAGTCCGGCGGTAACCAGGCGGTTTTACCGCCGGACTCGTAATGAGGCCCAAGGTCTCATCTCCTTCCAATGCCCAGGCTGAGGTTACCCCTTCACAACTTCTTTGTGACTCTTTGTTCCAATTTTTCATCTAGAAAATTGTGAATATTAGAGATAAAATGTCCACCCCAAGCTTCAGATCTGGGATTAGGCCTCCCCTGATTCTATCTGCAGGCCCTTTGCAGTTATGGTCTGCCTTTCTCATCTTTAGTCCTGATGAAATAGTGGAGGAAACACTGAAAATTAGGTATTCTTCCTCTCTTGACCCTATCCTTCTAAAAGCTCTGATGAATACTCTTCCTCAGACGGCTTTATGACTAGCTCAGGCAGTGAACCACTCGTGTAGCTCTGGAGTTATTCCTAATTACTTAAAGCACGCTTTGGTGATTCCTCTTCTTAAAAAACCTTCTTTGGACCCTTCGGTTCTTGGTAATTTTCACCATATATCTCTCCTTTCTTTTTCTATGAAACAGCTTGAATTACTTATATCTCCTTTACTTAGTTCCTTTCTTTAAAAAACTGGTTTCTTTGATCCATTTCAGTTGGGCTTTTGCCCTGGCCGGGGTACTAGTCTCTGTTGTGTATTTTCTCTCCTGGCTCTCTGACAAGGGTGGTTTTGGTGCATTGATCTTTTTAGACCTCTCAGCTGCATTCGACACTGTCAAACATGCCATCCTTGTTGATCAGTTAATAGAGGCCCGGGTGTCTGGTCAGCTGCTGGCATGGCTGAAGTCTTTTCTTACTGGGTGCACTCAACCACTGTCCCTTCTACTTTTTGGTCTGCTCCTCTCTCTCTGTCATGTGGTGTCCCACAGGGCTCCACCTTGTCCCCTACAGTTGCTACTCATATGCTGATGATACGCAGATAATTGTGCGGATTGCTGCATTGTAAGTTTGTGGTTGTGTTTGGTTGGAATTTGAGAGGTGTATGAAGTGGGGGAAGTTGTTAGTGGGTTGGTTAGTTGGCATTCCTGTCTTGAAGTGAGGCACAAAATTTCCATATTTCTAATCAGGTGGAGTGTGTAGGCGTCTCCGTGTCTATGTCCAGCTCAGGGGCATTACGACACTCACGGGCCATTTCCAATATGGCATCCGTTCATAGGCATAACCTTGCCCAAGTTGTTGCAACCGGCTGCCTACATGGCCCCTGTTTGTATGCAGGGCGGGCAGGCATTTGTGCTTCCCTTGCCAACTAGCCCAGGAAGCAATCCTAATCTAGTAGGATGACGGCATCGGTAAACCCGGGTTTTCTTCCTCCATGTGTTGAGACCTGCTCGGCCTGTATCATCTTATTCGGTTGTTTATTCATGTTACCACTCCTACTCCTTTGGTGTGTTGCAAGACTAGCACTTGCACTTATGTCCAGAGGTGGCCTCTGCCTACATTCACAACTCTTTGGTCCATTCCCCTGTCAATGTCCACAGCTTAATTAGTATGGCAAGTGCTAATATTTACCCATCTTTATACAGGTATGATCTATACTAGCATCTATCGAGCCGGTGAAGGTTGTTCACTGGGAGTTGTCTAGGGACGCTGGATATTGTCCTTATGGGTGTCGCCTCTCATGTTGTAGTAAGAGTTTCTTTATTCGGTTCTAGATGTTGTCAATGTCTACCTAGGTTTGTTCACTGGGAGTTGTCTAGGGACACTGGATTCTGTCCTTATGGGTGTCGTTTGTGTCTTATTAGACACAGTCTCGTCACTCTTGTTGTAGTAAGTTTCTTTATTCTGTTTTAGATGTTGTTATTGTCGTCCTAGGTTTGTCATCCTTTTCATTGTGTTTCCCGTTTGGTGGTTTTGGCTTTTCAGATTGAATTTGTGATGTTGAAGAGCCAGGTTTTTATTAATTTTCTGAATTGTAAGTGGTCTTTGGTTTTTCTTATTTATTTTGGGATGTTGTTCCAGGTTTTTGCGGCTAAGTGGGAGAAGGAGGAGCCCCCAAGTTTTTTCTTAAGGTATGGTTTTTCTTCCAGATCGTTTCTTGATCTGAGGGGTCTCATTGACTTGTAGATTGATAGTTTCTTTTTCAGGAATTCAGCTCCTTGTCCGCTGATTGCCCTGTGTGTTATGCACATTTTTTTGAAGGTGATCCGATGTTTGACTGGAAGCCAGTGCTGAACTCGCTGACCACACCACACTACCATGTCAGTCAATGCTAGTTGACTGTGGCAGGCTTCCCAGGCAAACACGAGCAAATATTGAGTGGAGCTGCTTCTTCGGGAGCTGCCCTTAGAGGGGGACTGTCCTGAGTTGAGTCCTTAAGGGGTCCTAAGGCCCAATCAGACTGCGTGGATGGGAACAGTGGTGGGCAGAGGGAGAACCAGGATGGGGGAATCAAGTTAACAGCGCCAAGGTGCACGAGATATAAAGAAAGATGATCGGAAGGCCAAGACATGGGCACTGGCCAAGGGCTATAAAACAAACCCCAGAGGCAACCTTTATGTAGTGGATAAAAGGCCACATGGCATAATGCAGTGGCATGTTACCTCATCCAGATTGCAAAATATGTGAGTAAGGCAGCAGGTCACGTACATTTAATTCATGAGGATATACAAATAACATACTCCTTTCATTGGGGCCTGTCACCCGAGCGTGGGAGCATAGCAGGCAGTAGGGCCTTCCAAGATATAGGGGGTCATTACGAGTTTGGAGGTAAGTAACTGCCCTCACCGGCATGGCGCAAATAGCATGTCCGTGTAGACAAGAGCCCGCTAATAGAGGGCTATTACAACTTTGCAGGCACAAGCTTTGCGCCATGCCGGTAAGGGCATTACCGCCATGCCGTTAAAGGCACGAAACATGCCCTTAGTGGCATCATGCATAGCACAGATTGCACTACTGGCATGAGCCAATGCGGCATTCGCGGCCACCGCTAATAACGGTCACTATAAATAAGCAGAAAAGGAAGTAGCATCATCGCACAGGAATGGGAAGGAGCATGGCGGCCATCTTTAAAAACATAATCCATTGCCATCCTCAGCACACAGGACCTGTGGGACACTGCTGTTCATGGAAAATTATCATCCAAAACACCATAATGCCAAAAAGCTACTAAGAAGGGCGCCTCCCGCCTGTGCAAGGAGCGCTTCAACGAAGACGAGTTGGAGATGCTAGCTGGGACCCTGCAGGAACATGCAGACATCGTGTTCGCCCAGAGCATGAAAAGGGAGACCATCATAAGAAAAAAAGAGATCTGGGCCCTTGTGCAGCAGAAAGTGAGCGCAGTCGGCAACACCCCACGCACCATAAAAGACTGCAGGAAGCGTTGGGATGACTTGGGGCTGTGAGTATGGAACATACTCTCCGTCAACAGGAGCCAGACAATGGCAACAGGCGGAGGAGCCAGCTCCCCCATCAAGCTGTCCCCATGGGAGGACGTCTGTGCCAGCCTGATTGGCATTGAAGGGATAGAAGGTGTCAGAGACTTGGAGTGTGGCGCCACAACATCAGCGGATGGAGGTGAGTGTCCTAAGAAAACACTGTAATGCAGAGTCTGATGAAAGTCAACCAATATTTCTGTCCAAAGAGGCAAGCCATGGCCCAACACACACACACTCCCAGCACTGTTGTCGGACGCATCACAAACACATGTAGATGCAGCAAGGCAATGCCGTACATGACGCGTACCACACAAAAAGTAAATGCCATACGTCACAATGCATGCAGGCCCCAACAAATATGCATGTCACATACAATAGGTCTTGCCTAACATGAGTGACCCCGACGTATGCCTGCATCACCCACCCATGTATTAAACAACGTGATCATCCAAACTCAAATGCCTATTACCCTCAATTGTGTGGATGATCAATTGTGCAAATGTATGCATGATACCTATCAAAACATCACTCATGCCGTCCCTCTCTTCCACCCCCACAGGCTCAGACCATGACAGCGATGCCCAGGACTCAACCCCACAGAAAACAACACCCAGGAAGAGGGCCCGGGATGAGGCCAACTGGTCTTCAACCTCGAAGGGTCAACCCAAGGCCCGCCGTGCACCACCAGTGAAAACACCTCAGGTTGTCAGGGCATCGGTGCTGCCAAGGGCCGTTGAGGAGGAAGTGGCAACACCTGTTGCACAGCCACAAGAAACAGCTGAGGTACCACACTCGGAAGAGTCCAGTCTGGTTGGGGTGGTTGCAGCCACAGCACCCCAGGCTGAGGAGGCACAGGAAGAGGTATGGGTGCCCATTGAGGACGATTCCTCAGAACTGCCCCGCACGCCCAGTCCACTGCCATCTCCACAAATAACATCACTTGAGTCTGACCACGCCTCCACCCCAGAGCAGTCTGGGGGGGAGCTAATTCAAGGAGACATTAGTCCCATAGTGGAGAGCAGTGAGGCCGAGCATGACACACAGGCACCGTCCACCTCCACAGGTGCACCTGCAGGGCCACAGCGTTCTTAGCAGCTGACTGTCCTTGTGCGGCAGTTCGTGGATGACAAATGCCCAGGCAATGCAGGAGTGGCGGGAGAACATCGCCTCTCTATGCAAGACAATCACAGACAACACCGCCTCCATGGGCAAGATATTTGCAGAGAAAACTACCCGCCTGTGCGAGGAGGTATCCGCCCTGCGGCAGGTACTCAGCCGCATAGCCGATGCCATGGAGTCGGGGCATTGGGCAACCCAATTTGAGCAGGCGGACACACCATCCTCGTCAAGCTCTACCCAGACCAGCCCACTCCGCAGGTCATCCCGCACCCTGCGCCGGCCAGACATGCCACCATCAGGTCCAGGGAGTGCTAAAAAATAGTCTGGGAAGCCTGTTGAAGGCATTTCAGACTTGTTGGGACATGTGTGGGGGAGTTGTGGGGGGAGAGGGTGAGGGTGTGTGGGGGAGTTGTGGGGGGAGGGGGAGGAGGGGAGGGTGTGTGGGGGAAGTTGCGGGAGAGAGGGAGAGGGGGGGGGTAAGGGTGGTGGAGGGTTATCGTTTTCATTGTTAAATTCACCCGTTGTGTCAAAAGCAAGACTTGAGTAGACATTCATCATTGCGCATGTGTCATTTAATCATATACAATGGATAGTGTGCATGTACCCCCACACCCAGTGCCCTCTGTCAAACTATCATGTCACCCTCTGCAGCCATGTGTGTCAGTGATATTGTGCAATCACTGACTGACCCACAGCACGTCCCTCCTGTGCATCGCCACCGCAATGATGTGCAGCCACTTCTTCTTCATCCCCTTCATCATCACCAGGTGGTTGCAGTTCAATGTCAGGGGGCAGGGGTAGGTTGCGTCGGATACACATGCTGCCAGATTATCGTTGGCCACATGCACATGTCCCTTGATGTATGCATGCCATTTTTATGCCCTCAATGTGTCCTGTGAATAATGGTGTGGGTTGCATCTTCAAGATGATACACGGTGTGCTCTGCCGTCTTGTTGCTCATGCATTGTGTACATATACAGCTGTGTTCGTGTCCATTTGGTGATATGTAGCGCTCTGTATGATTTTCTGAAGGGGAGCATTGGCAGTAGTCTCTGTAATGTTAGGCATTCGGCGCTGATTTTTCACATGGTCATGCAGAATTCCTGTGGCTGATCCGGGATATCGGGCACAACAATGTGTGATGATCTTTCTGGCGTCGCCTACCATCTGCACCTTGTTGGAGTGGTATTGCTTGCAATTGCGGTAAACCACCTCCATGGCATGCAGGGCCGCCAACTCCATGTGGGTGCAGTCAAGGCCACCTATACAATTTGGCATGCCTGCCAGTGCATGGAGGCCACCTTTTGTATCAAGAATCTCCTGGGGAGTCTGTGGTAGGGATATGTATTACGTTGTGTGCTTGGGGAGGGCATCCAGCACTTGCTTCAGGATGCAAGTGAATAAGGGTGGTGATATGACATGCATGTGCCCCACTGTGTGCTGGTAGGTGGCTGTGGAAAGGAAGTGGAGCACCGACACTACCTTCAGTAGAGGAGGGATGGCGGTGCGTATTTCAATGAGGCTGACAATCATGTATCATGTCCACGATGGTGTTGATGGTGTCATGGTCCAGACGGTACAGGGTATGGTTCTGCTCCAGGGTTGGCTTGAAAGGACTGGCTCTGATGTTTGGGATTCGGGGCTGCATCCGTGGTTACACTGGCTGCACTGGTGGGGCATGCTGGGCCTGTCTCACCCTCCTTCTCCTGCTGCGTCTCCTCTGTGGTGCCTGCTGTTGCTGTTGGTGTTGTTGCTGGTGTTGCAATGCAGGCATGTCCTCCAGCTGAAGTATTGATGCTAGTATTCGATTGATCTTGGTGTGGAAAGGGGTGTGGTGTGTGGGTGTGCTCCTTTTGTACAGGCCCAGACTCCATTGCCTCCACCTGTGCTGATGGTTTGCACCTGTGGCAGTTGGGAACTCTGAACATGGCATTTTACGGTTGGTCAGCCATGCCTGTATTTACAGCATGCCGGTATCCACTTTTAGCGCATTCATGATGCGCTATTTGCATGTCCACTTGACTTGTGATGTCCTCCAGTTAACTGCATTCCGCTATTGCCGGTATGATGGGCCGCGTGCCCGCGCCCATGCCGCTAATAGAGGCACCGTTATTGGTTGGAATAGCCCGGAGCGGTAAGCGATGCCGGTAATCCTTTACCGGCATCGTTTTTCTCTTACCTCCAACCTCGTAATGACCCCCATAGATAAGTTATACCCCCTTCTCAAGGCCCTACACCATTCAGTCGTTTCAGCTACAGACCATCTCAGCCAGTTGGTAAACAGGGGTAAATATCAAGCAAACATTCTGCAGTGATCCAGTTGTACGTCAGTACTCCTGCTTTCTCCAGTGTGAGTTGGATCTGGTGCCAGAAGGAGCGGAATCTATGGCACAGCCAGAACACGTGCCCAAAATGTGCAGGTTCTCCTCTGCAGCTTGGGTATCCAGGAGATGTCTGTTTATTGTAGCTTGCCACTTTCGGAGTTCGGATGTATGTTCTATAGAGGACATTCAACTGTATCAGGTGAAATCTTGCATTTCTTGAAACCTTGTTAATAAACAACAATGCAGAGTAAGACTGTCTATTTACTATCGCATATCCCAAGTCCTCGACCCATTTGCCCAACCTTGGTGCTCGCTCTTGCAAGTAGGCCCTGATATAGGTGCGTTACAGGTTTCCACTCATCATCCATTCCATACAATGTATCCACTATATCTTCAACTTTGGGTTCCTCAGCCCATCCAGGCCACTGTGTTTGTAGCAAAGTTGGTAAGTCACGTATATGCCAAGAAATGCCCTTTCTGAATCCCATATTCCTCCATTGCACCTGAAAAGTCTCTAAAGACGCCATCTGAAAAAACATCTCCCCAGGTAGCAAGGCCCATCCTGTCCCAACTCTGAAATAGGGGTAGTTCAGATCTATTTCGGCATAGTGTAGCCACCAGGGGTATGTTCTTGGAGTATGCTTGCCCCTCATTCAGCATCATCCTTATCCTGACCCATATTTTCCTCCATAGATCTAGCATCCATGGGGCTTCCAGTAGACAGCAATCTGTGACACATAGAACCTCTTTCACGAATATCAGCCTTATAGCACCGTGCATGAGCGAGGCGTCCAGCAATTGTTCATCTGCCAGCCACTTAGCTACATGCTTTACTTGTGCTGTGCTTGTGCCTGCTTGTGCCGCCAAATAATATAACTCAACCAAGGTAGCTGGATCCCACCATCCACATGTTTGAGCCATAACACGGAGAGCGCAATCTTGTGGCATTTCCTTCCTCAGAGAATCCCTTCACAAGCAAATCCAGCGACCTAAAAAAGGAACGCGGGATCATGTATGCAATTTTTGGGAAAAAATATAACAGTCATGGGATCACCACCATCTTAACAAGTGCAGCCCTTACTATAAGCGAGAGTGGCAATCTGTCAACTCTTGAGATGTCTGTTTCAGGAGGAACTGGAAGCCTCTCTTCAGGAGAACCCTTCTTAGTGAAGAGATAGGGTCTGTTCTGGGAGCTCGCCACTTTTGTCGGGCTGTGTAACAGTTCCAATACAAGGGCAAACCCCCTGCGCAGCCCTGTATGGGGAAAAAGCCTGATGGCACACAAAAAAACAGGATACGACAGATGATGAAGTAGTCAGATATGGCTATAGTCTTTAGAGCTGTGGACAACTGAAAGATCACTTGAAGCCTAGTGGGTCTCTGTAGTCTGAGTGGAAGGAAGGGCTCTGGAAAAGGATTGGTAAATGAGAGCAAGAAGAAGAGGCTTGGTGTTGGTAGTAGACAATCACAGTTCCAACTTGTCTCACGTGGATGGGAATCAGGGGACGCTAGCGTGGTCCAACAGTAGAACTGCCAGGAGGAAGTCACAAGGAAACGAAGAAAAAGGTAATAACGCGGAAAGTAATAGAGAAAAACGTACAGGTAAGAGTCAGGTTAAGCACCCATAAGAAAAGGGTCAAAAGGCATCAATACGGCCAGTAGCCGAAGTGAAGTAGAAGATACTTCAAAGGGAAGAATAGGGTCTGCGAGCCCGTGGAGCACGAAAGATGGTGGAGGAGGAGCTCCCATGTAACGTGAACACACAAAGTGTAAATGAAAGGACCCAAACTTAGCGAAGGATAGAGGAAGCGATGCAGCCGTCGGAAGGGCTGGTACAGAGAACCAGATGGACGCAGAGTCCTTGAGAGTGTTGTAAATGGGAAAAGGACAGAGCCCCTTTAAGAGGGAAGCCCAGGACTAATGGGAAGGAGCGGGAGGCAGGAGGAAGGGGAGGAGCAAGGGAAGGGAAACGGCAGTAAGAGCATGGAGGAATAAAGGAAAGGTTGGAGAGGCAGTGGCTCCTGTGTCTGTCATTCAGTGTGCGTGTGAATGGCCCACCTCAGCAGTATAACAACTGGCGACGAAGCAAAACGTCCCGCACCGTGGAGAAAATGGCCAAAAGATGTCCATGGGAACAGGAGCTGTACGGCCAGCTGGCAGCAGTGGTGAAGGGCCCGTGTGCCCAGCAGAGGTGAAGGGCCCATGTGCCCAGCAGTGGTGAAGGGCCCGTGTGCCTGGCAGTAGTGAAGGGCGTGTGCCCAGCAGTGGGGAAGGGCCCGTATGCCCAGCAGTAATGAAGGGCCCGTATGCCCAGCAGTAGTGCAGGGCCTGCGCGCCCAGCAGTAGCGAAGGGCCCGTGTGCCCAGCAGTGGTGGAGGGCCTGTGTGCCCAGCAGCAGTAGTGGAGGGCCCGGGTGCCCAGCAGCAACGGGGGCCGTGTGCCCGCAGTGAAGACAGACGGGCCTGCGAGCCCAGCAACCAATGGTGGACGCGTGTGCCCGGTAGCTGCCGAGAGCCTGTGCGCATGCAGTGAGGAGGGGCCCGTGTGCCCAGCAACGGAGGCAACGGAGGACCCGTTCGCCCACAACAGAGGGAGACCAGTGAGGAGCTCTGGAGGAGGGCCCGTGTGCCCCGCAGTGAAGAGGAACACAAGGAAAGGACCCGTGAGCCCTGCAGCAGGCCTGCGCGCCCAGAGTAACGGGCCTGTGTGCCCTCGTAGTGGGCCCGTGTGTCCTGCAGTGGGCCCGTGTGGCCAGGAACAGTGGTGGGCCAGAGCGCCCTGAAATTACAAGTGGGCCCGAGTGCTCGCAGTGGGCCTGCGTGCCCAGCACCATCGGGCCTGCGAGCCCCATGCGAGCGGCAGGGCCCGTGTGCCCAAAGTGAGGTAGGGCCTGCGCACCCGGCAGCAGAGAAGGTGGAGGGCCGGTGCGCCCAGTAGCAACCGGGGCCCGTGTGCCCGCAGTGAAGAGGGGCCCGTGCGCCCAGCAGCGGAGGGAATGGAGGGCCTGTGCGCCCGCAGCAACACAAGACGCAGCAGGTATGAGTGGCCCTGCTGTAACAGACGGATGTCGCGGGAGCCCACCCCGACAACAGTGAAGACATCGCGGGAGCCCACCCGGACAGCAGAGAAGACCGCCGGACAGGGCCCGGCAGCAGGAGAATATCGTTGGAGCCCACCCAGCGACAGAGAGGACCGCTGGACACAGCGCAGCAGAAGGAGGAGCCGCCACCAAGAGCAGCCCCAACGGCGAGAGCGAGATGCAGGGAGTAGTACACAGCTATTGCAGGTACCAAACCCCGCATCTCCCGCACAGTGACAGTGGGTAAAAAGAAAGGGGAATCCCTGTGTCTACCCACACGTGACATTAGAGAAAAAAAAAGACCATAGAGCTACGCTGCGGCAAATAAGGGAAACCCTGTGTCTCCCACATGTGACACTACATAAACAATAAAGGTAACACAAAAAGGGAATCCCTGTGTCTCCCCAACGTGAAAATATATAATACAGCAATAAAACCGAATGAGGTTAACCCCGCGTCTCCCACCCAGTGACACTCAAAATACAAGGAGGGAAAACCCGTGTCTCCCACAAAGTGACATCACAAAAGTATCGAAATACTAGCCAATCAAAAATAACCACGCGGTCCCCACCAGTGACACCCACTGAGAAATAAATGAGTAAATAAATGGAAAGAAGGAAAGGCGATACACAACAAACGTTGCCAGAACGCCACTGATGAAGGCCACCACAAACCTCAAAGGTGTCCCACCCTACCAAACCAGCTAGCTGAAGCTGCCCAGAAGGAGAGCCACATCCTGGCACACCAAACAAGCGACCACAGTGCCCAAATTGACATTGAACGCTTTGTAATACACAGGAGCCTGCCAAACTGCCAGCTGTCCCATCTGGCACTAGCATAACGAGGGCAGCACCACTACCAGAGCCAGCACAAGAGTGCACCCACCCTGCCAACACCCAGCCACCCTGAACAACCCAATACGAGACGGGGGAAGCAACGGGAGGGACACGAGAACGCAGTGGCACCCACGACCAGCCACGCCAACACCACCACAAGGACACGCACAGGAAAGAAAGAGAAGACAGACATGAAAAGCCGCCCAAATTCATCTGTACCAGCAGCAGAGAAGACCCGTACCAGACAGGACCGGCAAAAGTAAAAGCAACGCCACCCATACAAACCAGAGGATCAAAACACAACGATCTGCCGCCAAAGATCACACGCAAGCGCACCGTGACTCCATACCCAAACTAAACACCGGCCACCATGACTGACCCAGCGCAAGCAGATGCCGACGCAAGTGCGCAAGCCCTAGCAGACTTGGGCCCCACTTCATATGCCACCATCATGAGAAGGCCCAACCCATTCGCCTTGATCCCGCACCACGACCAGAGAACTAGATGGGAGGAATGGATCGAAGAATTTGAGGACTTTTTAGGTGCAATTGGGAACAAAGACTCGCCCAACAAACTCAGCATATTTAGGAACTTGGTAGGAAAAGAGGTAAAGGACATCATCAAGACAATCCCAGCTACAGACAAAACCACGTACCAACGTCTCCTCGATGCACTAAACGACAAACTTATAACAGGATCCAACAAAGACTACGAACGCCTTGCATTCAACCAACAAAGGCAGCGTCCACACGAATCGATTGGGGAGTTCATCATACGTCTCCAGCAGAAGATAGGAGACTGCGACTTCGCCAACTTCAATGATGAAGAAGCTATAAGACTAAGGATCTTAGAAGGGTGCACCTCGTCAACGTTCAGGAAACACCTTCTCATAAAGCCCTTACCCCTAGGGAAAATACTGAATATGGCAAAAACATACGAGAGAGTTGAGGCACAGGCAGACACCATTGAAAGGAAAATGGAACGCGACGCCATCGCAGCCCTCACGGAAGAGCGACCGCAATACTCTGAGCCCACTCGACCCTGGAGAAGGAGGAAACCGAGAAGACACTGGCCAGAAAGCCCGGACACAGAACAATGCCACGGGCGAGGGTGGAAACACACCCACAGACAACCATACCCAGGCTTTGGACGAACATGCTGGCGCTGTGGCCAGGAAGGTCACCTTCAGAGAATGTGCAGGACAAGACCACCCACAAGCTCGACATGCCAACCCACACCCCAGGCAAGAGTCCGGAGTACACCTAGAGCACAGTTAGACATCAGAAAAGACATCACGATTGTGAACACCAGCCCACCCAGAAGTCTCAGGAATGCACAACCCCTCGACCCTTACGGACCAGCACTTGGCACACGAACCCCACCCTTCCTGCGACAGGACTATGAGCTTCGCAACCGCCCAGTGCCCTTGGAAATATTGTACGGGGGGGAAATAGAAGTCACAGAAAACTGCAGTACAAAGCAACCGTACCAGACAAGGGTGGAAGAATACCCCATAGACAAACCCCAAGACCATGCCGCCCAATGGAGGACAGCACAGACAGAACAGCCCAAAGGACAGTCACGACGTGACCTGAACCAAGGAGACCGCAGAGTGCCGGACACCATCCGCATGATACCGAGTCCCGCCAGAG
The DNA here is from genome assembly GCF_040938575.1 of Ambystoma mexicanum. Classification (NCBI taxonomy): domain Eukaryota; kingdom Metazoa; phylum Chordata; class Amphibia; order Caudata; family Ambystomatidae; genus Ambystoma; species Ambystoma mexicanum. The sequence continues at coordinate 248,206,791 of NC_090933.1, read as the reverse complement.
GACACAGCCGTCTCAGTCACTGGACAGCACTACAGCACGCACTCATCAGCGTCCACTACAGGTCCTTCAAAGTAACCCACAAGAAGGACTACGTGCCCGAAGAGCGGGTGACAACTATGAGAGAGAACCATGGCAAAATGACGCCAAAGGACTCCCTCCTCCACGAGCTATACTTTGAAGAGCATGAACCAATGAAGGGAGAAGAGATTGAGAGAAGGGAAGAGGAGAGAGCAAAGACCTATGAAACACTGCAACAAGAGAGCGTGGAAGAGACCCACAAGCAACCAAGCAGGCCCCACCGGGCCACGAAGAGACCCCAACGTCTCATCGAACAAATGTGACCCGGGAAGTCTCATGTTAAGCAAGGGGGAGGTGTTGTAAGTGGGAAAAGGACAGAGCCCCTTTAAGAGGGAAGCCCAGGACTAATGGGAAGGAGCGGGAGGCAGGAGGAAGGGGAGGAGCAAGGGAAGGGAAACGGCAGTAAGAGCATGGAGGAATAAAGGGAAGGTTGGAGAGGCAATGGCTCCTGTGTCTGTCATTCAGTGTGCGTGTGAATGGCCCACCTCAGCAGTATAACAGAGAGGACGAGCTGAAAAGTCCCAAAACAGGAAAGAGGACGGCACGCTGCAGGGAGGCAGATGCGTGACACCTTAAGAAAATACAGAGAGAGGAGACAAGGCTGGAAAACAAGCAGACCCCGGAGTGGGCTGTGGAAAAGAATCTCAGGTGAATTATATTGCTTAGGAGCGAAAAGCTAGTGAGCAGGATCGGAGCAGAAAACTCCTAGAGTTGCAACACGCCGAGTGGGTGGAGCAACAATCCGGATATAGAGGGGAAGAAAAAAGATTAGAATGCACATCCGCGCTTCCTCAGAACATTAATGATGGATCTTCCACCAGTTACAGAGCCTCCATAATCCTGCCCTCATGACACAATCAGACCCAAAAGCGCATGAACGCCTCAAACCCTGCAGAGCATGCATCGTGTTATCGGCATGCGTTTGGTTAGCCTTGTGTCATATGTTGACCCCCGGGTACTTAAAGGAGTGGATTTCTCATTTGAACCCCATCTGCAGGAGGTCCTCCGGGCTCATCTTACAAAGCCCAGCGAGCGGGAAGATGCAGGAATTTTCCCTATTGAAAGTAATGCCAGTAAGCTTGGCGAAATTGTCTAATACCTCTAAGACCATAGGAAGGTTCTCTACAGGGTTATTTATATACAAGCATCGCCGATAGGGGGCAGCCTTGTCTAGTACCTCTGCCTACATTCCAGACAGCAGATGTATATTTTCCAGTGTGCACTCTGGCTACTGGTGTAATATAGAACCGCTTGACCTGTCGAGAGAATACAGGACCGAGACCAAAGCCTTCCAGAGCGGCTTGCATCCACTGCCAGTAAACCAAATCAAACGCCTTAATGCCATTGAAGAAGAGCGCTGTATAGGGGGCATTGTGTGACTTAGATCTATCAATGATGTAGTTGAGTCTGCACAAGTTGGAAGTTGTGTTCCTATTTGGAACAAACCCTGTCTTGTCACTGTGTACTATAATTCCAATGATATGTATGTGTCTTCCAGCAAGTAGGGCAGTCAGGATCTTCAAATCTTGATTTAGCATTGGTAATGGTCTGTACAAGTCACAGAAGTAGTGTGGCCTCTGAGACTTCAGGACCGGCACTATCACCAATTCAGTCATTCAATGAGACTGGGAGCCAGACTCATATGCCTCTCCAAATACTTGAAGGAGTACCGGTACTAAGGTATCAATATAGGACTTATAGAATTCAGCAGTTAATCCATCCCCACAAAAAGTTTTGCCAGCCTGCAGGAACAGTATAACACTTCACAGTTCTACCTCATTAATGGGTGCTCCCAAAGCAGTGGCTTGCTCTGCTGTAACTCTGGGTAGGAGAATGTGTACTAAGGTATATTGTATTTATTTCGGCAATATCTAGTTCAGCACTGGGACTGTAAAGTCCATGATAAAATGCACTGGAAAGATCATTGATAGCTTATTGGGATCTCCAAGCCTCAACATATTAATCTCTGACTTCAGTAATCATGTGCTTTGGCTGATCACTTCTACATAGCCACGCTAGCATCTTGCCTGTTTTATCCCCTTTCCCATGCCTTCTAGAGATATATACCCTGAAGGCAAATTTCCTGAGACAATCCCATGCCTCATTGCATCTTGTGCGTATGGGTAGTAACACCTCCCTAAGTGGTGCCTCATCCCGCACCCCCCTTCAATCATCTGTATATTAGCCTCCAGTTTTTCCAATTCAGAAGTCAGGGTTTTCCTAATGTCTCCCGCTTTAGCTCTTACTTCACCACGCACTACCACCTTAAGGGCTGTTCTGCTTAATTTATGCTTGGTTCAAAATGGCGCGGGCGCGCAATGCATTCTGGGAGCGCTCGGAGCCATGTTGTATATTTACTTCACTCCGCAGTGAAAGGCAGCACACGTTTTGCTGAAGTGTTAGATTCACAGTGCTGAGACAAACATGCTTTTTCAAACTTGGTATACAGTCAAGGCCATTTCTGCTGGGAAAAGCTCATGTTGTTATGACTTGCTACTGTTCTCCATGGAGCATGTTTTTAGAGCAGGGAGGCCCTGCGCTCCTTGGGGGGAGCTCTCGATTGACCCAGCTGGCAACCGACGGCTGTTCCTCAACTGCGCAGGTGCAATTCCAGAAGGTTCGAGAATGAACTCCCCTTTTGTGGAGTTCCAATATATGCGGAAACCCGGAGGGGTCAGGTGAGACTTCAGCCAGAGAAGGATGCTCCGTCTGGCCTTCCTTTGAGCTGTAGCACTCTCTTCCTGGCTGCCCCCCGGAGTCTTCCAGCCGCTTCTGGACGAGATGAGGACAAGAATTACGCTCACGGTGATGTATTTCTTTTGACTTCTTTACTTCTTCTGTGATCTATGTCCATGTTAGTTTTATGAGTTATTTCTATGTACTTGTAATCTTTGAATAAATAGCCAAAAAGAGCTGATTATCTTCTAAAGAGTGCGTGGCTGTGAGTTATTGTGTCTGTCTGTTTATGGGTTGAAGTATTTGCTCTATAATTGCATTGGTGATTTATGGTAGTTCTGTGCACTGTTCAGGGGAGAGCAATACAAGGGCTTCCCAGATCATACTCCATTTGGCAACACTATCTCCATTAACTTCTATATCATTCTGTATGGCCTCAGCTAGGTGCCCTTGAAAGGCATCGTCCATGAGAGCATGCATTGGCATGCACCAAGTTGGGATGGGGGCACTGAGCCCCAAGGGGACCAAATAACCATCAGCAGTGAGTGGTCAAGGATATTCCTACCTGTGCATTTTGCACTTACAAACTCAGCCAGGTGTTCCTTTCCAGAGAAAAGGTAGTCGATTCTATTCTAGTGTGGACTTTGTGTGGTGAAGAGTAGTAGGAGTAGCATCATCTGTTACCATTAATAGCAGGTCAGACATTAGTCAAAGACAAGTCCTGCAGAAAGGTACGCAGGGTCTTGGAAGTTGGGGAAGGCGTTATAAATTTAGCATCTGACCTATCTAGCATGGGGTCCATTGTGCAGTTGAAGTCACCCCCCCCCATATCCAAACAGATCCCTAACATGGGTCAATCTGGTATATAGGGAGCAGAAGTAAACAGAGGCATCATGGTTAGGCACATAAGAGTTCACAATGCAAATCTCCCTATGTTCAATAAAGCCTTGAACTATCAGCAATCTACCCTGGTCATCTGTGTCCACCTTGACCAGTTTAAACGCCACTGATCCAGCCACTCACACCATGGCGCCCCAAGCATACATTGAATTTTATTTTGTGAGCCGTAACTCACCCCTCCCCCCTTAGAATAAGGGGGGGAACAAAAATCCCACTCCCGACTGGCATCTGCCTACCGCTCTGAGCGCAGGCCCTATCCGGCATCATTAATACAGCCAGTGCGTACAAAATCTTATCCCTCTCATCCCACCTGTCATGCACCCCCTCTCTCCTTATGTCTTGCCCCTGTAAACTTCCAAACATCTAGACCCCAGCCTCGCCCAACATGGACATGTGTAAACCTAACTGACCACAAAACAAAACAAACTTTGTAAACATGTGGCTCAACAGGGAATCTACGTTTGAGCCTTCTCGTCCGAAGAGCAGCGGTGTGCCAAGGGTCTGCATGTGTGGTGGAAGCCCTCCAATCAGGCTCCACCAAAGGCATATCTGCCTCGGGGTAGTGGCCGCCTGAGCCCTGTCAAGAATTGAAGTGTCAAACAGGAGTCCTTGAGGGAAGCTCCCTGAGCAACGTTACATCACATTAACATAGTACTAACCTTCACAGAGTCAACAGTAGTGGCTGCACCTGTGTAGCAGGGTGTGTTCTTTTAGATTGCAATCAATCCTAAATCACCCAACACCAGAGGCCCTTTGGCTCCCCTCTGGACCAGGTGCCATGCCGCATTCTTCCATCCACTGATTGGCCTCTTGGGGATGTTCATTGTGTAGCACCTTAAGTTTTGCTGGGTAGAGCAACATGCTGCAAAGCTGCTCTTTGATTGGTGCAAACATGTTCCTCTTCATTTGCATCAGCCGGGTATAGTGTGGATAGATGGCTAATTCAGATGTGCCACGTTTGATTGAGCCTTCTTCTCTGGAGAACTCTAGGATGATCTCCTGGTCCTAGAAGTTGAGAATACAAGCTATGATCAGACGGGGTGGGGCACCCGGGGTGAGTGGCGGGCCATTGATCTATGTGCCCTTTCCACAGTGAACCCTTGGGACAGTTTCCCAGCACCTATTTCATGAAATAAGAGGTTTTCAATGTGCACCATCGTATCTGGGACCTCTGCCCCCTCGCTGAGACCCATTATGCGTACATTGTAGCTGTGGGACCTTCCTTCAGCATCCTCAGTTCATTGTGCCAGGATTTTATTTCTGCATAACAGGTCTTTCACTGTGGCTTTCAGGGCAGCCCTCACAGTAAAAAGTTGTTCCTCTGTATCTGCAACTCATCCTGTTGTAGTAAGTTTCCATCTATGTTAAAATCCTCTATTTTGAATTCTATGGAAGTGCCTAGTGCCGCAATGGCAGCCAAGACCTTGTCCTCTAGTTCCAGTGGATGCGTCTCATCCCTTGGTGTTACATCATCAGAAGCACATGGGGGGGTCACTTTGAGGGGTTATAGGACCAAATGAGTCCAGAATAGTCTTCTTATGGGATCCTTTCATCTTTGTGCTTGGAATGGCGAGGGTGCAGTGGTCCTACTAGGGCGTCACCAGCATCACTGCAAGCTCAGTCCAGGATTCCTTGTCAGCTCAGAAGTGTGATGAAGTATCTATCAGCTCAAGGCATCTAGAGGTTCATTTGATATCATACCAGGTAAGAAGGTGTGATGCCTCAACACAGCCCACAACAAAGGCCCAAAGGCCCTGTCTGCTCCCTGTCCGCCACCGGGATGCTGCTCGCTGCCCCTACCCCCCCTCGTGCTCCCTATGATACGTGTATGTGCCCCCAAACTCCTCTTGCCTCCCTTGATGTGTGTATGTGCCCCCACCACCCTCTTGCCCCCATGATGCATGTATGTGCCCCCTACCCCCTCTCCCCCATGATGTGCGTATGTTCCCCCACCCCATCTTGCTCCCCATGATGCGTGTATGTGCCCCCCACTGCTCTTGTCCCCTTTGATGGATGTATGTGCCCCCACCCCCTCCTTTTCCCCGTGATGCATTTATGTGCCCCCACCCCCTTCTTGCCCCCATGATATGTGCATATGCCCCTCACCCCCCTCTTACCCACCGTAATGTGTGTATGTGCCCCCACCCCGCCTTGCCCCTGTTATGCATGTTTGTGCCTCCACCCCCCTTTTGCCCCCCCATGTTCGTGTTTGTGCCCCTCGTGATGCATATATGTGCCCCTCACCCAATCTTTTCCCCTGTGATGCGTGTATGCGCCCCTTGTCCCCGTGATGTGTGTACATGCCCCAAACCCCCCTTTCCCCCGTGATGAGTGTATGTGCCCCCACCCCCCTGGTGCCCCCCATTATAATGCTCACCTGATATCCAAAGGGACGCCACTCAGCCTGATTGGACCACTCACGATCTCAAACCCTTCCCTGGAATCTGTTCGACTGGGGACTGGGCCTGAAATACAGGATTTCCAGATTTTAACTTATTGTCTCTGGTTGCTTGACCCCCACCTCCCTTGAGGACCAAACCTTCCCCTATGTCCTCCCCTCACCTTGATTTCTTGTATTGTGCACTCTCTGTCCCGCTCCTTGGTTCAGGGGACGTTCTCCGTCCTGCTCCTCGGTGCGCTCACCGTCCTGCTCCTCGGTGCAGGTGTCGTTTGATGTGGGCATTGCGCAACCTAGTTGCTTCACTGGTGAGGGCCCAATGAGTCTGGGCTTGCTGTAACTCCAGCCCAACAAGGTAGGTTGTTGATTTTGGTGAACTGTCCTTTTCTTGTCTCTTGCCCACCCTAATAATGTCTCCTCTTTCTCCCTTTAGGTGTTGGAGGGGGTCGTTGATGGTGACATGCTGCTTAGGGGAGCCGAGCACTAAGCAGTGAGTCAAAGCGTGATGCATGGCGCTATTCGTCTATTCTTGTGCTGACCTATGTCTCTCTTGTCCCTTGCAGGCCGCTGCAATGCCCAGTATGGCTGCGGGCTGAGAGAATAAGGTGCGGTGAGTAAAGGGCAATGTGCCGCGCCTTCTTGTCCTTTCTGTGCTAACCTGTGTTATCTTTTCCCTTTGTAGATCGATGGCGTGCTCCGGAGCTGAAGTTACCATGAGCGGCTCGAGTCCAGGTAAGCGTGTGACTCTTCTTGCTGTTTTAGAGGAATCGGGATATGAAAATGCTTACTAATGTCTCTTCCCTTCGTTCTTTTCTTCCCAGGATGCGGCGTTCCGAAATGGAGATGGCACCGCCGAGATGCTGTCCTCAGGACCAGAGGAACGATGGATGGAAGCAGGATTCTCCTCAAGGTTAGTGTTGTGTTAATTTTGTTCTTGTTCTTTCAGGTACGCAGGATGCGGAGGAAAGGCGAAGGTCTTCAGGAGACCGATCCGAACATGGTGAGTGTCACGCTGCAGATGCAGAGTAACGCAAAGCGTGTTTTTCTGCCCGGGCATGGTTTATATATCCCCCAAGTATCCCAGGAATCCCTAGGTCGAACCACACCCAAAAAGCTAGACCGCATAGCTCAGTTCATGGAACTGAGTTATGTGGGGGCATCCATATTGCACAAAGTGCATTACCAAGTCCAGTTCCAAGTCTGTCCTCTGAGTCATGTATGAGCCTGGCACCATAGGTCTGACTCCAAGTGGGTATCAGATAAGATGGGGAGGCCTTTAAGATCCATGTGGGGGATCGTGGCCCGGCTCCAGTGTTTTGCCTGGAAGGGCTAGGGACAGGGATCATGACACCCATGATGCGTGTATGTTCCCCCAAGCCCCTCTTGCCCCCTGTGATGCATGTATGTGCCCCCACCCCCGCTTGCCCCCGTGATGCATGTTTGTGCCCCTGTGATGTGTGTATGTGCCCTCCACTGACCATCCCCCCGTGATGTGTGTACGTGCCCCCTTGCCCCTGTGATGCATGTATGTGCCCCCCACTCACCCTCCCCCGTGATATGTGTACATGCCCCCAAACCCCTTACCCCCTGTGATGTGTGCACGTGTCCCCACACCCCTCTTGCCACTCCTGTGGTGTTCATGTGCCCTCCAACCCCCCTTTTCCCCCGTGATGCGTGTACGTGCCCTTCCCCCGTGATGCCTGTCGGCGCCCCCCTCTTGCCCGTGTGATATGTGTATATGACCCCACCCCCCTCTTGATACTTTCAAGCTGGACTTCCACTGCATGTTGTACTCATGGTGGCACTTGAATTATGCTGTGACATTCCTCATCTAGAAGGCTGGTTTGCATTTGATTGTTCTCCTGCATCATTATATATTATTTCTAATTCCTGCAATTGTATATCACTCTCCCCTCTGGTCCCCTGTGAATGTCCATGTGCCTCCCCCACTCCCTTGGTGCCCTGCAGTCTTGTGATGTCCGCCCACTTCTATCCCTTTATCTCTGTCCCCCCTCCGCCACCTCCCCTCATTGTGTCCTTAGCACTTATGCTAACCCCCCCTCATTTGTTCTTTCCTACCTCTCCCCCTCCAGGACTATCTGTAATGTGGGCAGGCACAGTATGAAAGTCGCTTGTTTTGTTCTTTTCCTTCCCCTGTACCCCTCCCCTTCCCACACCCCTACCTGTTGTTAAATTCTGGCACTACCTCAATTGTCACATGGCATTGTAAGGTAGCCGCCTGTCTTTCTCATTCACCTGCTCACCCCTCCTCCGGTCTTCATCTATTTCAATACCTCTTACTCTATCACTAATGTCTCCGACCCATTTGATAGCAGCTTGTCTGTCTCTCCCTCCCTCCTCATTTGTCTCTCCTAACTCTCCCCCTCCAGCACTATCTGAAATGTCATCAGGCCTAGTTTGATTGTCGCTTGTTTTGTTCTTCTCCTTCTCCCTCTCCCTCACTCCAATCCCCCTACCCCCGCTCTTGTTAAATTCCGGCACTACCTCAATTGTCGTCAGGCATAGTAATGTAGCCTATTGTCTGTCTCATTGTCCCTCCTCCCCATCTCATTGTCTATAGCACTTTCACTATCTGAAATGTACCCAGGCTAATTACGATAGATACATTTTCACATTCTGATTGTATTAAGGACTTGTAAGAATGTCACTGTTTTCCTCCCATTTTCCCTCCCTGCCTTGAATCACTTGGAAACACATTGTATATAGGCGCTATATAAATAAACAATCAATCAATCGAAACACAGGACAATAGCACAGCTAGGCACACAGAGTATAGAGAAGGTGCTGCCCCTATTCAATTTGTTCACCTGGCAGCATTAGCCACTTATGTGGATTGACAGTACCATGTTGTAATAAGCCTGGCAGGAATCGCTCAGCAGAGTCTCCTAACGTAGCTCCACCATCAGGGGGGAGAATATGTTAGAGCCAAGTATTTTCTTAAAGGAGCCCTCAATCTCATTCCGCTCCATCCTGATCATTCTCCACAATCTACTCTCAATCAAGGCTACTCATGTACAAAGTCCAGGGTAATCCGGCAGTTGCACAGAGTCCCAGGAGCCCTTAGCCGCTATGGCAGTTTCAGCAGCCGGGGCCTCAGACGCTCGTGCACCTCCACCTCTCCTGTGTTTCCAATCTATATGCGTGCACTGTGCAGCGCAGTTGACGCTGCCTTCCCCAGGATCATGGAACCAACCTGCTTCAACATCAGCGTGCGCATCTATGTCCATCTTCTGGGACAAGTCGCAGTGCTGATTCGAGTCGCTCCACCTCAGCGGGTGTAGCTCAGTAGTGGGGGCACTGCTACACAGTCTTCAATGGCCCAGGGTGGTCACAGCCTCCACTTCATCACCCGCCTCAAGAGCATATCCCAGATTGCACAGCCCACTCCGGGCAGCATTGTAGCCTGTTGTATAGTCTCCCAGGCGATCTCAGCAAGCGTTGCAATTACAATACGAACGTGTACAGAGCCATTGTTCATTCTGGCAAAGCACAAGAGTCAATCGGCATTACATTGGTGGGTGGTCCAAATCCGCTGTTGCAACCCCTTGAGGCAAGGGGCATGCATTTGATATCCCTGGGAGTTACACAGCCACCGCAGCGGGGCTCACAGCGACTGCCATATTGAATGTACGGCTCCGTGATGTATTTAAGGAATATCTCATTGCAACCGGCACGGATGAGCACCAAGGTTCAGCAGCCTGCTCACAGCACCTTCTAACGCCATATATTTCAAGATCTACAGTGAAAGGTTAGTAGGAGCGCATCAATAGTAGGATCGTGCTCAAACCAAAGGCTCTTCACGGCATTGCATCAAGCCATGCCCCCCTGAATTCCACCTATATTTAGATGTGGTGCTGTGGGTTTCTAGCATTTAGCTGTAAATTAAATACAAGTTATGGTGGATTGCACCAAAATCTACATGCCTGAGTTTAGGTAGACTGTGCTATGAATTTAGAATGCACAGAATATTCAGCCTCATTTTGTCCCTGCCAGTATCCTGGTGGTAGAGCCACCAGGATACCGGCATTTGGCACTTACCTTTACCAGCAATCAGTCCGGCGGCATTGTCGCCCGATTATGAGTGCAGGCAGGACAGTGTTCATCCCCATTCATGGAGTCCCATGAGGGGATTTGCTGTCATTAATGCCACCGACAATGCCGGTTGCGGTAATGAAGACTTATATTGCTGCTATGGTGCCGGGCTAACTTCCAGCTTTTAGCTGGAGGTAACCCAGGTACCCCACCAGCAAACCTCTAGTCGAGCGATCCGGTAAAGTGCAGGTATCCACAAATACCAGCACTTTTTTTACCAAACCGCTTGGCTAGCAATGAGGCCCATTGTTTTTCTACACTATGTGTCCAACCCTGGGTCATGATTTTCTATAAATACAAAAATGATCCCCCAAGTTCCCCTGAATAATGTGAGTTTGCTCACATCTACCCAAAGTCATTGATGACATTTTACTGTCTACTTGTAGCTGCATCTTTTTCATGAAAATGAAAATGCCCTAGCCAAGCTCCCTTTCATTGCAGTATGTGTCTTTTTAAATGAATCCACTGTCAACGTTTAAGCATTGTGCATTGGTTGATAAACCCAGTCTCTGACTACACTGGCTAAAACCACAGGATTCAATTTATTTAGCAATGATTTACAAAATCCTACATTCTCAGCACTGGTACATGCTCCTGGTCTTACACTGCACACATAGAGCAGAGAAAGGCAAACATGCTCTTTGTTTTTATGTAAATGTAATCTCTCTAAGCTTTTAATATAGTGAAAGCAGGGTATAATTCACACTAAGAAGCTACAATTTCCTATTCCCATTCTGTTGATCATAGTTTATCAGTCACTGTGAGCCAGGCACAGTAAAATGATATGTGTTCGTCAATAAATCAGAATTCACTTGGTTTTAATATAGTGAGAAAGCAATGTTGTGTATCACACTTAAATGTGAAAACATTCTATTTGGAATGTGTACTCCTAGTGGTAATCCCTTTCAGTCCACACACTCCCAGAATTTATCAGAAAAATCATTCTAGAAGGCCTATATGAAAATATATGTGGGGAATTTTCATACTCACTTTTGAATAATTCTTTAGGGCACAGAGCCAGCAAAGGCCTTCAAGAGTTTCCAGGTAATTCACATAAATCTAGGTTCATTCAGGTCTGTAATCTCATTCTAGGAAACTGCCTGAGGTAAAATCTGCTTCAGTGTCAGATTTCCCTGATGTTGTTCCATATGAGTGAGATGGTGCATGCATCAGACACCAGAGCCAATTCCAACATGGTGCCCACATAGAATGTATGCAGTGATGCAGGGATACCAGAACCACTGCACACTGTGCCAACAGCCATAAGAAGAAGCAACACTGATAAACGAATGAGTCACAGCGTTCTCCCTTGTTGCTACAAAAGTGTTTTGCTTACATTTTTGACCCTCCTTCCTGGTTGATCTGTGCGAAGGCATCATGAAGTTTGACACAGACAATAGATTCAAGATTTAAAACAAAGTAATTTATTAACTCGAAGATTTTTTTCTCTTCTTAAGCTTTCTATTTGCTTTAACAATGGCTTGCCAGTTTATATCAATTCACGTTTGCAGTTTAACGACATGCACAATGAGTTTGCTGATACTGTTGCTTTAAGGTATCACGCCCACGTACAGAGCTGCTCTGTGAGTCCTGTGTCTCTGAAACTCACCGGCTCTTGAGCTTTTGGATGCACACACAGTGTCCCTGAAGGATTCCTCTGGTTCAACTGCTACATTGATGGTTAGGGTCTTCAGTCTGCCCCTAAGATTCTCCGGCATTGCTCTCACACCCAGTGTAAACAAGTACCAGTCTCCAGGATTAGGGAATCAGTCCAGCACGGCACTTCTTCCTGCTGGGCAAACTCTGCACAAAGGGTTAGGAGTTTTAAAGACAGTCTCAAGACACTTTGTCTCGGGGCGCTCTGCTCCCCACAGTTTGTCAAGGCTCCTGCTGTTCTTCTTGTTCTGCTGCTCCTGACACAGGTGTCCCTGTTTTCACTGTTGCTATCTTTCTTGCTGGGCTGATCTCTTTTTATACACCTGCAGCCCCTTGGCAGACTGCAGGTGTGCATGCGTCATTAGCCCTGCCTGACCATAATTAAAGGAGCATGCCTAACACTCACAGCTCTTAGCAGGCATCTTCCTCGTCCAGTACCAGAGTGGTGAAAGTGTGTAGTGTTCATTTCTCTTAGTTGCCTCTTCTTCATCCCAATACTGTCTAGAGTCAGTTAAGGAGTTACTCAAGGAGTTGGTGAACCCGATCCCCATAATCAACCCAGTCCAACCAAGTAAAGAATGGTGCACCACCATCCAAGATGCGCTGGCATCCAAAATCAAACTATTATCAAACAAAATCATCTCCAAAGAAATCACCTCTCCGATAAGCCGTCCCCGTCTATCCAAATTTCATGAACATAGTAGACACCACCCCGCTCTTCAACTTCTCACCTGTCTCACATAATGTAGTACTTAATACCATATCTAAACTTAAAGCTTCAAATTGCAAAGGAGACAATTTTCCAGCACACCTTATCAAGTTATGTGCCCCTACTCTCACACCCATAATTCCCAATTTCGTGAATGCCTCCTTCCATACCAATCAGGTCCCAAATAGCATTAAAGTGGCATGGGTCACTCATCTAATAATAAAAAACACATTAGATCCACTAGTGCCCACGAACTACCGGCCCATAATGACTGTCCCCTTCCTACTTAAAATGATTGATAAAATAGCTTATAACCAAATACAAACCCATCTCGAACAAAACAACTTACTAGGAGCCAGACAATCTGGATTTAGGCCCAAACACAGTACTGAGACTGCCCTCTTGGATTTGAAAATTGGATTCTATCAGAGACTCAGGCAAATTAGCCACTCTTCTGCTACTGGACTTATCAGCAGCATTAGATCTGGTAGACCATGACAAACTTTGCGACACACTAAAAAAAGACTTTAATTTCTCTATTAACGCTACTCAGTGGATCAACTCTTTTTTAACGGACCGCACATCCAGAGTTGCCATCGGAAACTATGCAGCAGACCCTATAGTAGTTCCCATAGGAGTCCCCCAGGGATCCTGCCTCTCGCCCACCCTCTACAATGCATATACTAAACTCCTTTTCTCGGCTCTTGACGATATGGGTGTCATCTACACCAACTTTGCAGATGACACCCAGATCCTCATCCCCATCACAGGTGTCTACACCCAAGACACTGACACTATCAACAAAGTTTACTCTATAATCCAAAATTGGATGGCCCTAAATAGTCTCTGTCTTAACGATGAGAAAACAGAGGTCCTCATCATCGGCTCCCAAAAAAGAATAAGCACCCTCCACTCTAACTACTCCCATATCAACATTGGCGGTACACAGATCCCAGTTCTCAAACAAGTTAAAACTCTTGGTGTATATATAGATGCCAACCTCACTATGCACAAACAAATAGCAGCCCTCTCCTCTTCCACAGCCTACACAGCAAAACTTATTGCACTCAGCCGCCAATTTCTCACCCCCACAAATTGCATCACTCTGGCCAGAGCTCTGATCTTAACGAAACTGCATTACTGCAACATCCTCTTCCTAGGAACCTCCAAAACCAGCTTAAATAAAATCCAACTATTACAGCACAAAGCCCTTAGAGCGGCTCTAGGTATAAAGAAGTCAGAACATATATTTAGCTAGCATCAGAAGAGAAAACCACTGGCTGCCAATTGAAGCAAGAATCATTTTCGAAACACTCAGCCCCGTCTATAAATGCATCACCAACAAAGCGCATAGCTACCTCAACAATACCATCAAGAAAAAAATCTCCTGTAGGACACTGAGATCTAATAAACTGACCCTCTTGGAAGTTCCTCAATATAAATACAGTAGAGTAGGAGGAAGTAGCTTCAAAGTCCTAGCCCCATCGCACTGGAACGCACTACCCCTTAGTATCAAAAATGAGGACCCCCTACTAAGATTTAAAAAAGCACTGAAAACCTGGTTATTTAACAAATATTAACCTAACAGTATGCTTCTGGTTTACCGCCTTCTTTGAACCTAAACAGCTAACGTAGCCCCATGGCCCTCATGTTCCCCCAGGGATCGCCACTAGATTCGGAACTAGTGTTCAAACAAAATGTGATTTGCTACTTTGACCGATGGGAACCTAGTATAAGAAATGTGAGCACATGATTTATTTGCATCTTAGTTTAAATATGCTCTGTGTGATGGCAACTGTAACACTGTATAAAATGCTACAATTCATTGAATTTTCGCCGTGATACCCGTGGGTCTGGGCGAGTAACAAATGTAATAAATAAATAAATAAATAACAAATAAAATAAATAAGGGAAATAAGGGGAGCTGGTTTACAATAGCCCATAAAGGTTGGGGAAGGGATGGGTTGGTTGTCACTAGGGAATGGAGGATACCATGTCTCATGTAAAACCAACAGATGTCCACAATCTGTGGAACTCTCCCGTCCCCTGCACACCCGATCAATTGTGAAAACAATCAATATTTACGTCAATAATGACAATTTACTTTTTAAGAAATGTTTGAAAAAAGCAGTTTAAGACATTGATTATATCAAAAAAATGATGATGATCATCAATTTAATTTCTCAATAAATCATAGACAACAAATATAATTTCAATTCATTAGTTAATCAACAACTGTGTTTTTGCAATTTCAACATTGCTTGTATAGCATATATTTATACATATCTTTAATCACACTCAATTTTGGCGCAATAATCTTCGTGGGCACACAATATGTAAATCACACTTCCTTCAATTCTATGGAGAATTGCCTTATGTCATATATTGTTCATAGAAAAGTGTTAACATATATTACTCGACGCGTTTCGGGGTTGGTTTTGTCCCCTTCTTCACGAGATGTTAGCTCTCTTTCATTTCGTTTTTCTTTTCACCTGAAATATATAATACGGTATTCAAATCTTTTGTTATAATTATATTCTGTCCTGTTGTTTTTGTACATTGTATAAATAATAATCATCTGGATGTCCGATTTATTAATTTTCTAACTTGATGCTTCCTAAAGATTTGCGGTCTTTTCAATGTCAACCAAAAAGGTTGTATGGATTACCCAATTAGTGAGCAACCTATTAAAACAAATAGAAAAGCAATAGAACATGGCTAGATTAAAATAGGGAATTAGTCCTGAATTATAGAATAGAGTTTATATACAGTAATGGGAATTCAATGCAACTCGATTTACATGACGTTTTCAATCTTGTGGTCTTACTTCATAAGTTTGGAAAATGTAGCCGTAAATCCGCTGTGAAACAAACCCGTGGTGTGGAATTGTCTATGTCGGACAGGAATCCAAGTCGTATCTGCAAAACACATGCATGTGTTTTAATGGGTGATTCAGATATCATCACCTTAGGGTTATAGTGAGTATTTAGGTACTAATCTGTGTGGTATCCTCAGAGACTATAGGGTGATAGTTCTAAATCACTACTACAACATAAGCTGTGGGCTCGTATTCGTATTGTAAATAGTTGGATGTTTCTGGGTGTAAATATTCTGACACATGGGGTTGGAATTATAACATGTGGCTTCCATCTTACCTCGCTGTGGAACAGGGGCTCCAGGAGTTGGTGCTGCCTTTCGTGCTGCTCTTCGTGTCTAGCGCTAAAAAATGGACGCTATTTATGTCGTGACGTCTTTGCGTATGAGCGTGATGATGTCACTGTGTTTACATCGTCAGCGTGTGACGTAGGTATCGTCATGTCGACGCGGGAAAATGCAGTCTACAGGTGTAGAGATATGTCTGGTTAAATTCACTTGGTAACTATAGGTGGTGGTTATGAGCGTCTGGTATTACCTAGGCATAATAGTATTAGAGAATTAAGCGTAAATATATCCTCTTACTACTTGGATTCTCGTGTGTAAAGGAACCCCTAGAGGGCATGGTGCATAGCATTTTTTGTCGTGGTATCCTATCACTGCCTGCGTTCTTATACATAGTGATCTCCTGCAGGGCATGGTATTGGAGCATCCATGTGTTTATTATTTCAAAAAGAACATGCTCACATTCTCCATATTTTTTTAACATTGCATTATTACCGGATATTTGGTTAACAATTCTCACAAAAGCCCAAGTGTTAATCTGAATCATATTACTAGATATTTTGTACACCTAAAAAGTTTCATGGGGTTCAAGTCCCTATGGTTTTTGTGTAAGGTTATTTGTAGAGTATCTTTATTAGGGATCTTCCAATAACCTATAAAAAAAGCAGCTAAACTGTAATCTTCATTCATCCCATGGGGTGTTAGGCTGTTCAATTTTTCAATCCAAAAGATTTCCCTCTGATTCATGCTCGAGTTGTTCGCCCCTCTTTGAGCTTTCTTAACAATCTCCAAGATTACCACCTTCAGTTGGTGTCATGCCTGCTGGACATAACTCTGGACCAGGAACTAGCTCTCCATACAAAATGAGTTACGCCCATAGAACCACTAGACCATTCTACTCAAAAAGGAGGTTGTTCGATGCATTGCCGGGAAAACGACGTCTGCATTTTTCACGTCGTTAAAATTCACGTGACTTAGTTCCGTCATGTGTATCACGGCAGTGCATACATAAGTAGCATAGAAACTCCGATCGCTGCTTCTGATTAAGTCAATTTTGGCGTTTTGTAGCTGAACTCCAGACCTGCGTTCTCGCATTCCCTTCAGCAACTTCTCTGGCCTTTTTTGAGCGTGTTTTCCACACGCTAATTCCTGAGCTGCGTGTATCCTGTTCGCGTGCCAAATATCCACGCGGACGCTGTCTGCAAGCGCGGCTGTCCTGAGCTGCGTGTATCCTGTTCGCATGCCAAATCTCCACGCGGACGCTGTCTGCAAGCGCGGCTGTCCTGAGCTGCGTGAATCCTGTTCGCGTGTGAAAACTCCACGCGGACGCTGTCTGCAAGCGCGGCTGTCCTGAGCTGCGTGAATCCTGTTTGCGTGCCAAATCTCCACGCGGACGCTGTCTGCAAGCGCGGCTGTCCTGAGCTGCGTGAATCCTGTTCACGTGCCAAATCTCCACGCGGATGCAGTCTGCACATGGCTGTCCTGAGCTGCGTGTATCCTGTTCACGTGTTAAAGCTCTACACGCGGATGCTGTTTTCAAGCGTGGCTATCCTGGGCTGCGTGTATCCAGTTCGCGTGCTAAATCTCCACGCGGAAACGCTGTCTCCAAGCCCGGCTGGCCTGGCTGCGTGTATGCTATCGCGTGCAATCCTGCACGTGGTTTTCTGAACTACTTTGAACCTTTGGTACCTGTGACAGTTAACAGGTGAAATTCTAAGTTTTGTTCTTCGTGGGAAAGGAAGTATTTCATGAACTATTGGAAGGTGATTGTGCACAGTACTTTGGACGCTATCCTGTGGTGCACCAACCCGGTATCTAGCGAGAGCCTTGTGCCGTTCGGGATAAGTCTCCCTTACTAATCTCCCCTTCCTTTGTCGTTTGTTCAACTCCTGGTTTTCTTCAAGAAACTTTCGTGGATTACTTCAGTTTTGCCATAAGGTCAGTGTCTGAATTAATGCTAATACTGTGTTATCTTAGTAATTCGATTGGGACAGTTTCTTATGATACTTTATCTATCCTAGCATACTTCCTACACAAGTCCCACACCCTTTCCAGTGATCCATCTCTCTGCCTGTTTCATTCAGTCAGAGAGTTGTATCATTTGGAAGGTCTAAATTGACCTACCTACAATCAAGTCGTGTGAAAATAGGATCCGGAAGAGCCCTACCAAATTGTATCCTTTTTTGGCTACTGTATCCTTTTTAATTGATACATTGGGGATTTATGACAGAATCAGAAGCCATGGAGGGAACGGATCCTTTAACTGTTTTGACTCAGTTAATCACTGACTTGAGAAATGAAATGATTACGGCACAGGACATGCTACGGCATCGAATGGATGTTATGCAAGATGCCATGCATGCCACTCCTCAGGGAGCACAGGTTCCAGTAGCCATTGCATCTGGATCTGGGACTACGACACCATCATTATCACAGGAAACTCTTAAAGTGGTTATGCCCACACAGTTTCCCTTGGCTCCCCCGGAAAGGTTCACAGGTGATCCTAAAACCTATAGAACTTTTGTTAATCAGTGCCGACTTCATTTCCTTTGCCGGCCTAATTCATTTCCCGATCTAACTACTAAAGCAGCATTCGTGCTTTCCCATTCGGGGGGTATAGCTGCTGCTTGGGCAAATCCTTTATTGGAATCAAATAGCCCCTTGTTGTACAATTGCGATGATCTGCTGGCGGCTATGAACAAAGTCTTTGATATGCGCTACGCTACTCAAGCCACAGATCTGGAGTTGCTGAATCTACAACAAGGCACTCAACCTCTGTTGGCTTACTTTGCACGATTCAACCAATTAACAGCCGAAACCCATTGGCCAGAAGACAAGAAGACGGCTGTTTTCTACAAGGGTCTTTCAGAAGAACTCAAAGATGCCTTGTCCACGGTCCCAGTGGTTCCTACAGGTTTTTCAGAATTTCTTGATTTCATTTTCCAAATTGATGCCCGAAGAAATGCCTGCAAAGGAGAGAGAAAACCTTTCCTTCATGCACCGGTTTATTCTGATACACCGGCAGCTTCTTCGAATGATCCTGAACCAATGCAAATTGGTGCGGTTAGAGGCCGGTTGTCTAGAGCAGAAAGAGAGAACCGAAGAAAAAATAACTTATGTATGTATTGTGGTTCATCTGAGCATTTACTGGCGGCATGTCCTAAAAAACCAAATAAGCCTTTGGGAAACGCCAAAACTCGACAGTAGCAGGAGTCCCTGTGTCGAGTGTTACATCGGACTCCATTACATTTCCAGCGCATGCACCTATAGCTGTTGAGATGACTTTACGTTTCGATGATCAAAACTTGGTTTCCAAGGCTATGGTTGACTCTGGAGCCACTAATAATTACATCGATATCACATATGCCAAGAAATGTTCTATACCCCTTATAGACAAGAACAAACCTGAAACTGTTAATACTGTGGATGGATCAGTCTTAATTTCCGGTATGGTAACTCAGGAGACTGTACCTATTCAGATGACTTTATCAAAGGGTCATTCGGAGGAAATAGTCTTCTATGTCGTTGCGGCTCCTCAATACAAAATATTACTTGGACTTAATTGGTTGACTCTTCATAATCCCGCCATTGACTGGGTTACGGGATTGATCCAATATCCTTCCGTTTTTTGCAATGAACATTGCTTTACCAGTCAGGTGGTATCAAATAAATCACATATTTTGGCCTCTATGGAGGGAATTTCCACTATTAGTGTGGTACATCAGAGCGGTACACATATACCAAGTGAATATGCAGATTTTGCTGATGTGTTTGACAAAGGTCAGGCAGAACACATAGGCAGTATGATTGTCCAATTGAACTAATTCCTGGAGCTAAAATCCCTACTGGTCGAGTTTATTCTTTAACTCCCAAAGAAGATGTTGTCTTGAAAGGATACATCGATAAAGCTCTTGATATGGGATTTATACGGCCATCTCAATCGCCGGCTGCCTCTCCTTTATTCTTTGTTCCAAAGAAGGAAGGAGATCTAAGGGCTTGCATTGATTACAGGGCTATTAACGACATCACCATAAAGAATCAGTACCCTTTACCACTGATTAACGTTCTGTTAGATCAATTAGGAACTTCCAAGTATTTCTCTAAATTGGACTTGCGCAGTGCTTACAATCTGGTTCGCATTCACGAAGGAGACGAATGGAAGACAGCTTTTAAGACGCGGTACGGCCTTTATGAATATTTAGTGATGCCGTTTGGTCTTTGTAACGCTCCCACCACATTTCAGTTCTTCACAAATGATATCTTCAGAGATATGATGGACCAATTCGTGGTGATTTACTTGGATGACATTTTGATATATTCATCGTCTTTTCCAGAACATGTTAAACACGTGTTAGCTGTTTTACAAAGACTGAGAGAGAACAAACTTTTTGTTAAAGCTGAAAAATGTGTCTTTCATACACAAGAAGTGGAATTTCTGGGTTACGACATTACCAATCAAGGTGTTCGAATGAGTTGCTCCAAAGTGAAGGCCATATTGAATTGGCCTGTTCCACACAATGTCAAGTCATTACAGTCATTCCTAGGTTTTGCAAATTTTTATCGCAGATTTATTCGTTCTTTCTCCAAAACAGTGGCTCCATTGACAGCTTTAACTAGTCCCAAAGTTCCATTCTGTTGGAACCAAAATGCCCAAGCTTCTTTTGAGAGGTTAAAGGAAGCATTTACCACTGCACCTGTACTTCAACATCCTGATCCGGATTGTCAGTTTATCGTTGAAGCAGATGCTTCCAGTGTCGCTACAGGAGCTGTACTTTCGCAGGTTTGTGCAGAAACCAAGGAGGAGCATCCAGTTGCTTTCTTCCCTCGCAAACTTACCCCATATGAACAAAACTATACTGTCACTGAGCGTGAATTACTTGCAATCAAGGATGCTTTCCAAGAATGGCGACATCATCTTCTTGGGGCCAAACATCAGGTGCTGGTGTATTCGGATCATAGAAATCTTCAGGCATTCAAAACTATGAAATGTCTTACAGCTAGACAGGCCAGATGGCATGTCTTTTTTGCTCAATACGATTTTCGAATTACTTATCGCCCTGCCAGACAACATGTCAAGTCGGATGCTTTGTCTCGCATCGGTGAAGAGGTGAAAGAAGAACCATCGGTGCAAAATAAGTTGTTGGTAGATCACGTGATATGTAGTTGTTCTGCACAACCTTCCCTAAAAAACGAGTTACAGGAGTGGGTGAAACTAAATCCACAATTGATTCAGGAATTGAATATTGATATATACAATGGTTTGCCTTTCAAACAAGGAGTACTCTATCTACCAACTGGTACCACTCAGAACAAGGCCCTCAGTTGGGGTCATGATTCCTTGATTGCCGCCCATCCTGGACAGAAGAAGACTCTAGAGTTGCTGAAAAGATGGTGTTGGTGGCCGTCTATAACGCAAGATGTTATAAATTATGTTTCAACATGTTCTGTATGCAGTCAATGCAAGAACACTCCTGGCAAACCAGTGGGTTTACTCCAGCCCCTACCTGTTCCTAAAAAACCATGGGACATGATATCAATGGATTTTGTGGTAGAACTTCCAAGAAATAAAGGCTACGATACCATATGGGTGGTGGTGGACTACTTTACAAAATTGGCGCTTTTTATCCCCTGTATTGGTGTACGAACAGCTGCTGGTCTGGCTGATCTCTTCATCCGGCATATATTCCGTTTTTTGGTCTACCTTCAGTGATAATCACTGACAGGGGCTCACAATTTGCGTCACGTTTTTGGAAAGCACTAAATTCGGCATTACTAATTGATGACAGGTTGTCTAGTGCTTATCACCCTCAAACTGATGGACAGACTGAGAGAGTCAATAGCACTATGGAACAATATCTGCGATGTTTGTGCCTGCAGTTTCAGTCAGATTGGCTCAATGTTCTGCCGGCAGCGGAGTTCGTCTATAACAATTCCTACCATAGTGCCCTAGGTACTTTGCCTTTCTATGCTTTGTATGGGCAACACCCACGATCCATTCCTTTGGATTCCAGTTTGTCTTTGGATACTCCTGCAGCAGGACGTAATATTAGAGATCTAAAGAGTCTACAGACAAAAGTTAAGCAGCAATTGGAGCAAGCTAAAAAACGAGATAAGACCTATGCCGATGCTCATAGAATCCCTGCACCGGTCTACAAAGCAGGTATGAAGGTATGGCTGTCCACAAAAAACTTGAGGATACCCGGTAAAAAGAAATTGTTGCCTAAATACATCGGACCATATGAAGTGCTCCACGTTATAAATCCGGCTGCTGTCCGTCTGGCATTGCCACAACGGTGGCGAGTGCATCCTGTATTCCACGTGTCTCTCATCAAACCGTGCTCGGATGCTACTAGATTGCCTATACGGCCTGTTGCTATTTCTCTGAAAGGGTCAGACGAATATGAAGTACAAGACATACTCGACATGAGGCTACGGTCTGGGAAACCGTGTTATCTGGTGGATTGGAAAGGTTATGGTCCCGAGGATAGATCCTGGGAACCTCTGTCTAACATTCATGCTTCTGCTTTATTAAGGCGATTCCACTCGAAAAGGGGAGAGGCTGCTCCTTTGGGGGGTGGCACTGTCATGCCTGCTGGACATAACTCTGGACCAGGAACGACCTCTCCATACAAAATGAGTTACGCCCATAGAACCACTAGACCATTCTACTCAAAATGGAGGTTGTTCGATGCATTGCCAGGAAAACGACGTCTGCATTTTTCACGTTGTTAAAATTCACGTGACTTAGTTCCGTCACGTGTATCACGGCAGTGCGTACATAAGCAGCGTAGAAACTCCGATCGCTGCTTCTGATTAAGTCAATTTTGGCGTTTTGTAGCTGAACTCCGGACCTGCGTTCTCGCATTCCCTTCAGCAACTTCTTTGGCCTTTTTTGAGCGTGTTTTCCACACGCTAATTCCTGAGCTGCATGTACCCTGTTCGCGTGCCAAATATCCACGCAGACGCTGTCTGCGAGCGCGGCTGTCCTGAGCTGCGTGAATCCTGTTTGCGTGCCAAATCTCCACATGGACGCTGTCTGCGAGCGCGGCTGTCCTGAGCTGTGTGTATCCTGTTCGCGTGCCAAATCTCCACGCGGACGCTGTCTGCAAGCGCGGCTGTCCTGAGCTGCGTGAATCCTGTTCGCGTGTGAAATCTCCACGCAGACGCTGTCTGCAAGCGCGGCTGTCCTGAGCTGCGTGAATCCTGTTTGCGTGCCAAATCTCCACGCGGACGCTGTCTGCAAGCGCGGCTGTCCTGAGCTGCGTGAATCCTGTTCGCGTGCCAAATCTCCACGCGGACGCTGTCTGCAAGCGCGGCTGTCCTGAGCTGCGTATATCCTGTTCGCGTGTTAAAGCTCTACACACGGATGCTGTTTTCAAGCACGGCTATCCTGGGCTGCGTGCTAAATCTCCACGCGGAAACCCTGTCTCCAAGCGCGGCTGGCCTGGCTGCGTGTATGCTATCGTGTGCAATCCTGCACGTGGTTTTCTGAACTACTTTGAACCTTTGGTACCTGTGACAGTTAACAGGTGAAATTCTAAGTTTTGTTCTTCGTGGGAAAGGAAGTATTTCATGAACTATTGGAAGGTGATTGTGCACAGTACTTTGGACACTATCCTGTGGTGCACCAACCCGGTATCTAGCGAGAGCCTCGTGCCGTTCGGGATAAGTCTCCCTTACTAATCTTCCCTTCCTTTGTCGTTTGTTCAACTCCTGGTTTTCTTCAAGAAACTTTTGTGGATTACTTCAGTTTTGCCATAAGGTCAGTGTCTGAATTAATGCTAATACTGTGTTATCTTAGTAATTCGATTGGGACAGTTTCTTATGATACTTTATCTATCCTAGGCATACTTCCTACACAAGTCCCACACCCTTTCCAGTGATCCATCTCTCTGCCTGTTTCATTCAGTGAGAGAGTTGTATCATTTGGAAGGTCTAAATTGACCTACCTACAATCAAGTCGTGTGAAAATAGGATCCGGAAGAGCCCTACCAAATTGTATCCTTTTTTGGTTACCGTATCCTTTTTAATTGATACATTGGTGATTTATGACAGTTGGGCAATGTTGTGTTTCTTTAAGGCAAAGTGTCTGGCTACCGGTGAGTGTACACTGTTTGTTCTTATGTTGCTTTTATGCTCATTCCAGCCTTCCTTGGCTTTTCTTTGTATTTGTCCGACATAGTAGATGCCACATGGGCAACTCAAACTGTAGATAATTGATTTGGTGTCACATGTTGCAAAGTCCTGTAAGGGGATTTTGTGTCCATTTGATGGGTGTCTCATGTAGCTTCCCTTCATTATGTTGTTGCAGTTACAACACTTCTTTGTAAGTGTACGTTGGCTGTCGATTCTTGGTCTTTCAGCTTTCACTAAACTGTCCCTGAAGTTCCGGCCCCTCTTATAGGCAATAATGGGTGGTTCTGGAAATAGTCTCTTCAATTGGGGATCCAGGTTGATTATTCTCCAATTCTTCTTATTCATCCTTGTTATGTGATGACTCTGTTCTTAGTACCTTAGTGCGTAAAGGAATGGGATTCCCTTTGATCTGTCCTTTGGTGTACAAAGGTCTTTTCTTTCCAAATTACGTACTTTCTCCTCTGCCTTCTTGATAATGGACTCAGGGTAGCCTCTTTCCTTGTATCTTTCTGTCATACCATGTGTCACCCATCTTATTTTTTTTTTATTTCAACTTTATTGAAATTTTAGCAAACATAACAAGAACAGGGCTACACAGCCAATTTTGCAACCTAAATTAGTGTGTTCTACCCACAAAGCCCCTCTTCTCCTTACCCTCCTTGCCCCCTCTTTCCCTTCCCCGATCTGACCAGATCTCCACTTTTCAGTCACATATCTTATCTCATAAATGTTCCTTAATCTGATAATCACATTCAAATTCGAGTATAGTTTCTCCCATTTTCATTGCTTGGGGTGTCATCCTCCCCCCCGCTCCCCATTCCCCATCAGTGTTTCTTCAATCCTGCTGAATATATTCTGAACAGAAGTCTGACCATTCCATTTCAATCGATCCAGGGACCCCATGAAGTGCTGCTAATATGCGTTACATCACATATATATTATGGGCTACATTAATCCACTCACTCTTCCCTGGCAGCTAAACTCCCTTGCAATGTATAGTCGGACACGCCCTTCCCGCCAGATGAAGGCTGTGACCATTCTCTGGAGCCTGATGTAGTCTCCAACCTGAACAGGACCAGTATAGGGGCTTTCATTCTAGTAACCCCACCCATGTCCCTGATCCAACTCAAAACTTCATCCCAGTAAGACTCGACCTCACCACATTTGCCAATAATCGGATCTTGACCTGCATGCATGCCAACACAACAGACTCACATTCTGATACATTCTGGCTAGTTTAACCAGGTCATATTGCCATCTCTGCAATAGTTTTATGGTGTGCAGCTTATATTGACAGGATACTGAGGTCTTGAAGGCCCATGACACATCTTCAACCATATTTGCCCATCCAGGTCCAACCCCATATCCCTTTCTCATTTCATCCTCAACTTATCAACTGCACCCCTCCTTGTGCCCATCAATGCCCTATACAGCACCCTAATCACTCCTCTAGACTCTGTTAGTGTATCCAAGAGTTGATCAAAGGGCGTGAGTTCCCTCTGTATCTTGCTATGCCATGCCTCCGTGCTCAGGATCCCTTACAAATGTAAGTACGAGAAGGTGGAGAGTGTACTAATCCCTAGACCCTCTTCTAGTTCCAGTATTGTGATAAATCTCCCACCTTTCCACATTTGTTAGATCCTTTCCAGGCCTGCCTCATACCATGCCTGGAACCTAGCGGGATCTGGGATTACATCTTGTATCCCGGCACCCAGAGATGGCCCAGGGATGAGGGCCACAATGTTACCCCAGACATCCCCTTCCCCTGTCTCCAGATACTTCAAATAGTCCACAGGATGGGGTGCTCATGTATCCTCCGTAGTAACTTTGCCCGGGACCCCCAAAGCCACTCTCCCACCGTGGCAGGTCATAGGTAATGATTGTCCAGTCCCACCCATTGCGTGTACCCTGCCCTCTAAGGTGCAGAATCAGGACCCTTGGCTGAGTGGCCTTATAGTATAGGTGTATATCTACACCCCTGCTTTTCTTTGGGAGGCTCAGGATATCGCTAGAAACTGTGGGTTTCTTCCCCTGCCACAGGAGCCGTAAAAGGGTTCCCTTGGTCACCTTGAATTAGAGGTCGGGAATCTCAATTGGTAACATCTGGTACTGATACAAGATCTTGGGGAGAACCACCATTTTAATCGCATTCAGCCATCCCATCCAGGATGTGGTCAACCAGTTCCATTTTTCCAAATCTTTCTCCAGGGCAGTCATCAGTGGAGAAAAGATAGCATCATACAGACCCTCAAGACCTCTCATGACACTGATACTAAGATACCGCAAAGATCCCACATTGACCTCCATACCCAGTGGGGAAAAGTGCCCTAAATAATTGTCCTTTCTTCTATCCACCGGGGAACAGCACCAACTTGCCTTTGTTAATTTTAAAGCCTTATAACACATAATCAACAGAAGTTTCAAATTAAAGGGGTTTATTCCTACATCTATGTCCCTTTGCAATAGCTTGTTCGCCCTGTGTTGGTAGTCTACATATGCAGCTGTCACATGAGCCCTAGAATTCACTGGTGTGGGCCTACAAATGATTTTTAAAGCCTACCATGCACCCATATTCCTCCATTCGGCCCACCGCTGCCGGCATCGATGTGAATGGGTTCACCAGGTGGAGGAGCATGTCATCTGCACACAGCCCTAACTGCTCACCAACCACAATCCCTTCAATTCTATGGTCCTCTCTCAACATGCGGGCTAATGGTTCCAATGAGAGTACAAAAAGACTAGGAGAGAGCAGGCACCCCTGTCTTGTCCCTCTTTCTAAGTTAAACCAACACAAGTATTCCCCATTCACAGCCAAACTTGCCCTCATAGAGGAGTAAGGTGCCATTGTACCCCTTATCAATCCCTTACTGATGCTGAACTTGATTAGTACCGCCTCTAAAAAATCCCACTCCACTCTATCAAAGGCCTTCTCAGCATCCACAGAGAGAAGAGTGGGGTTGCCGTCCCAGTCCTGTGCCTCATTAAACAGGTGTAGGGTCTTCCACATTGGAATCTGCCCCTTGTCGCCCCCTAACAAACCCCACCTGGTCCAAATGGACTAGTCTCGGCAGGTGTCCTTCCAACCTTGCGGCTATTATCCTGGCATACATTTTTGCATCTATGTTCAGGAGAAAGATTGGACGGTAGGAGCTGCACACCCGGGGGGACCCTGCCCTCCTTTGGTATCACTGTGATAAGAGCCTGTGTAAAGGAGTACAGCACTTTCCTTGTGGTCAGGATATCATTAAACAATGTTGTCAGGAAGGGGAGCAGAGCAGGGAGGAAGGATTTATAAAAGCCAAATATGAACCCGTCCTCCCCCAGAGCCTTACCTAACTTCAACAGCCCGATGGCCATTGTAATTTAATTTCCTTTGATTGGAGCTTCTAGGGTTTCTGACTCTGTTTTCATGAACAGGGAGGGTCGGGCGTCTGACAGATAGTTCCCAATCTCTTCCTTGCCCGCCTCCCCTTGGCTCCTATACAAATCCTCATAAAATGCGGCAAATGCCTCCTGAATCCCGTCTGCTGAGTCTTCCAAGACCCTCCCCCTCCTTCCACCACCGTAACTCACCTTTCTGCCCGCTGTCCCTGTAACCTAGCTGCCAGGAGGGCGTCTACCTTGTCCCCTTTCTCATCGAACCTTTGTTTCAAGAATTGTAACTTGTGGACTATCTTTCCTTCTTCAAGAAGTCTCAATTCCTCACTCACACCCCTCGCCTCATGAATGAGGTCCCCCCTACTGTCAGTGGTCGATATTGCCCACCTCTCCAGTGACCTTATTTTTTCCCTTAATCCCCTTTCAATGAGGGTTCATTCCCTCTTCTTGCGGGCCCCTTCTCAGATCAAAAGTCCTCTCCTCGTAGCCTTTGCTGCATCCCAGATGATGTCATTTCGGACCTCCAGAGTATCATTAACCTCAAAAAATTCTCTGATACCCTTCTCCATCTCTTTCCTGAAGCAAGGGTCCTCCCACAGAGATTCATTGCATCTCCACTTTGAGCCCCTAGGACAAAGGCCACTCCATCCAATATCAACCAATACCATGTCATGGTCCGACCAACTAGTGGGGAACAAACTGGATTGCCGACCCCACTGCCGAGATCCACAGGTGCCTGGTGATGTATAGATAGTCTATTTCCTTAGGGTCCCATGTGGGCAGAACAAAAGGCGAACCCCCTGTCACGTGGATGTAGGTGCTGACATATATCCTGTATCCCGTAGGGCTCCATTGTCATTCCCAGCTCCCTTCCAACCTGATTCTGGGGCTCATGTTCCCAGGGATGCTGGGATTGTCTTTCCATGCAGGCATCGCTCCAGGCATTAAAGTCTCCTCCCAATATAAGGTGTCCCCTGGCCTCATTTATTATTTTTTCTAGGGTTCTCTGCAGGAACCTCTGTCGACCCTGATTAGGGGAGTGTATAGTGGCAAGTGTGAACCTGATTTTTTGAATCAGAACAGAGATCAAGGCCTCCCACGCCTTAGTAACTTTCATGCGAAGCCCCTTGTGGACCAGGATCCCAATCCCAGTATTTCTTGTTATCCCCGAAACCCAGTATTTGCCCCCACCAAAGCACAGGGGATCCTACATTTTTCGCTGCTCAGATATTTTGTCTCCTGGAGGAATAGGCCATCCATACCAATCTTCTAAATTCCCTCGCAATCAGGGACCGCTTGGCTGGGGAGTTGAGTCCCTTCACATTCAGCATACACACCCTCAAGCTGTCCCTCCTTTCCCCCATTAAATCAGCCATACCCAAGTCTTGTCCCCCAGAACGTTGTCCGCCAAGAAGCAGACCCTCCCCGTCGTGACATGTCAGAATGTAAGTATGCGTATATCATTGTCAGATCGAGAAGCACCAAGATCCCCATGCCCCTTTGGAGCCTCTTCTCCCTCCCGCTAACCCCCTTCACATCAGACACCCGGCCCCTCACAGTTACTCACACTAGAAGGGTGCTGAACCACCAAACCACAAACCCGGGCCCCTGCTCATGACACCTCCATCCCAAGTGCCCCAACCGTGCCCCCCATATCAGCCAGCTTTCAAAACGTACAACTGCCTACAATCTCCCCAGTCCCTTCTATCCCAACAATAGTACTAGAATGCGAACATCCGGCCCCCATAAAGATCACTCGCTCCCCCATTTTACGACAGGCCAACCGACCCATTAGCCCCTTCAATCAGCGACTGCCGATGTTCGACCTCAGCCCGAAAAGTGTTCATGGCATACCCACCGAGGGGGTGCTAAGTTTCTAAAATGTCCTCGATCCGGAGACCCACTTCCTTCTGCAGCCCTTGATATGCTATTGTCTCTCCACTGCACATTCGTCTTGTGAGCCCGAGGCCCCATCCTCCCCCTCAAGCAGCTCCCCTATTGCTCTGTTGATTTCTTCCTTCGTGGCATGTCTATACTTCAGGCCCTCCAACTCAAAGGAAATAGAAAATGGAAATCGCCATCTATATCGACCCCCTTTTCTGTTTAGCCATTTCGTCAAGGGAAGACACACTCTCCTCTTGGTGAGGGTCAGGGAGGACAGGTCTTTAAAAATAGTAATCCTCGCCTCACCCAACATTACCGGACCTTTTGTCCTCGCCCTTTCCAGAATTAGAATTTTAATTTTGTTTGGATACTTCTGGAACCCATCTTGTATTTAACCCTTTCTCCTCACTTTCTGTTACATTTGGGTATCTCATGCCCTTTTCCTGGTCACTAGGACATGTATGAAAATACCTCATTACTGCCCTGGGGATAGAGGGTTCTTCCTGGAAGGGATGGGGGGAATACTGTGTCTCACCTGAATATATCTCACTCCCAATCCCCAAGCACTGTCCACCCTCCCTCACTTTTCCACACCAGGGTCAGGATCCAAAGGTGATGGTCTTTCCCTCACCCCCTGCTTAGAGGATTCAAGGGGAGTAGGAGTGAGAATGCCCTCAAGTTTCTCACATATGTTTTTCACATTGACCTCCCCTTGAGCCTGCCATCATGCCTGCTCATTTGACGTTTCACCTGCTTGCTGATTACCTCTCCTTCTCTCTCATTTCAGCTGTGTGCTAATCCAGACCAGACTTGGCTTCCATGTATCCTGGAGCCTCCCTGCTCTGCATTTCAGACCTTTGTAAGATTATTCTCCATTGGAGTTTTTTCCTTTGTTGAGGGCTTCCCTCCGAAGGAGCCACTCTCACTCTCTGTCACTCCAGAGGTCAAAGTGGCTGCCCAGAAGGAAATACCCTATCTCTTCCCAGAGGGGAAACTCAGAACACCTGAGGTAAGGCATGATCCTGAGAGATGGTGACTCCAAAAACAGACAGCCCGTATGGACCAAATGCAAGAATCAACTGCAGCAGTCCAGAACCTCACTACTGATGTAAAGAAGCTCAAGGATGACAATGTATTCTTAGGCCAAGCTCTTACCAATCGAGTCACCTTACTTACAGGTACCTTTTTGAGGGGATCCAGAAGTAGATAAATACCACAGAGACCCCAAAAAACTCAAAGAGTTTCTAGACAGCTGCACTGTTTTTTTCTCCTTCAAAGCAGACTTCATTCCAAGCTGACAAGTCTACGGTCGGGTTTTTCATCACATATATGGGTGGTAGTGTCTTATCATGGGCAACACCCTTAAACACTGTGGATGACCCTCTTCTGAATAACTACCATGGATTTATTACAGCCTTAGAACGTATTCTGACAGACCTGGTTTGACTTATACCACTCAGGAAAGTCTATTGGATTTTCACCAAGTCAGTCTAGATGTGTTGACATACACCACACACTTTAAACAGTTAGCTCAAGAAACAGCCTGGAGGCATGTTTTACCCTGTTGCACGGGGACTTAACAGAAGAACTAAAGAGGAGCTAACAAGGGTTCCCAGAGCTTTGTCCTTTGAGCAGTTGATCAAACTAGTGCTACAAATGGATTTCTGCATTCAGGAGCAGAAAACGGAGAAGAGGCAACATAAATCTGGGATGTCTCGTTGCTTACCGCCCACATCGCCTGAAGCTGTATCCATTCCTCCTTCATATGCAGCTGAATCCATGCATATCAGAGCTGCACATGGGAGACTCCCAGAAGAAGAAAAGACCAGAAGATGAACCAAAAGATTGTGTTTGCATTGTGCCTCATCATCGCATCTTTTGAGACATTGCCCCAAAACTCCTCCTAATAAACAGGGAAACTCCAGCTCCCGACCCTAGAAGGGACGATGGTCTTGGAGTGAAATAAGAGTCCCATTAAACCGCCACACACGGCCCTCCATACAACACAGGCACAATATAACTGATTGATGATTCTCAAGGTACTGCTCTGGTTTCAGGACACCCATGCTATGGAAGTACTTGCCCTCATGGACTCAGGAGCCGCAGTTATAATCATTGAGCGTGTTTGGGAAAAACATATGGGAATCTCTTGAATTGAGAAACCTATCATCCTACTTGTAGAAGGGGGTGATGGAACACCATTGGAAGTGGGTCCCATTGTCTTGAACACTGTTGATCTGAAAATGCATTTTGTGCAATATCAAGGGACTTTGTAATTTGAAATCATATGGGAGCAAATTTTCTGCTGATCTTAGGGATCCCTTGGCTTTTCGTCATAACCAGTACATAAACTGGACTGTACATACTCTTTTTCTTGTTTCAGAATACTGAACTTCTTCGAGTCGATTTCAACCTGCCCACCACCCACCCACCTACAAGATCAGGACCTTTCAGGGACAAGGGCAATTCTGCTAGTGTGTGATATTCTGCAGAAATATGCTTCCTGCCATCAAATATTTTAGAAAGAAACATCTGAGACCCTTCTACACACAGACCTGAGGACTGCTCCATCGATCTTCTCCCAAATACTTTGGTACCTTTCAGTCTCATGTTTGTCTTGTCCCCATTGGAAAAGGCAGCACCAAAGGATTTTTTACAATAAATCTGAAAACTGATTTATCCAAGAGACTACCTCTTTCAGTGGGGCATCTTTATTTTTCATCCCCAAAAAAGATACCTCGGAATTGAGGCCTTACATTGACTAAGGAGGATTGAATCGTATCTCACTTAAGGACAAACACCTTCTGCCCTTGATACCGAACATACTGAAGGTAGTGCAAGGGGTCCAGATATTCACCAAAATGGACCTCAAATATGCATACTATCTCATAAGGATTAAAGAAGGGCATGAATACAAAACCACCTCTTGAACTCCTTTCATCCAGCACAAATATTCTGTAATGTCATTCGGGCTGGCCAAAGCCCCTGAGATTTGACTAAGGTTTATTGACCAACTTTTCTCTGAACCGCTCCTGTACACTATGATTGCATACTTGGGAGATAGTTTGCTATTCTCATGCAGCCCTGAAGACCACTTTCGGCCATGTAAAGGAGGAAGTCCATTGTCTCAAAAAGAATCATCTGAAAGCCAAACCAGAAAAGTGTGTGTTTGATGCTACCTCGTTTCCCTATTTGGGGTACATACTCTTGGCTCAGGGAGTTACCATGGATCCCAGAAAGATCACAGATACCCTGAAATGGAGAACCCCTTCTTCCGTTAAGGAACTCCAACCATTTTTGGGATTAGCCAATTTATTTCGCAAATTCATTCTAGGTTTTTCAACAAAACTCATTACTTTAACAAACCCATTGAAAAAAGATCATAAATTCATCTTAGATGGAAAGAGCAACACAGCTTTTCAATCTTTAAAGGAGGTCTTCACCAACGCACCAATTCTAGCCCATCCTGATATGCATAAACCCTTCATGTCCGTGACTGATGCACTGACAGGGCGGTTGGAGCAGTACTAAAGCAACTACTGGAAGATTATGATGAACACCACATATCTTTCTCCAAAACCTTGTTTGATGCCGAAAGGAAGTATTCAGTCCTGGAGACTGAGTTATCAGGCATCAAATTGGCCTGCTCTGAATGGCATCATCTCCTACTTGCAGCTAAAGAAATTACTTAGATTAGGACCTGTGACGGAAATCTACAGATGCTTCAGTCCTTTGAGTGTACGAATAGCAGACAAATTCCACTGGGCCTATTTTCTCTTCCAATATCGCTTTTTTATGACTTACATCCTAGGAACCAAAAACCTGGTCACAGATATGCTCTCCAAATGGGGAATCGATTCCTCTGTGCTGGAACCTCTTTATAAAAAGATGCTCCCCAACATATCCTTCATCATGATCATTGACTCCTTTTTGCAGAAAATTCATTTGGATCTTGCTATGGCATCGACTAGGTGGTCTATTTTGTAGGAAATGGGGACTTACTCTTCAGGAAGGCTTCTTGCTCTAGGGTAAACCACTGTACATCATCTTTTGCCTCTCTATCTAGAAATGCTATTCATGCCATGATTCTGAGGTTGCGGGCCATAGAGGAATACATCACACAATAGATCTACTACAACACCAGTTTTGGGTGCCCATTTTCAAACAATAAGTACACACGTACAATAATACTATGCTGTATGTGCACAAAGCAAGACCCCCAGATATAAATCCATTAGAAGTCTGTTACAACCGGCTCTACCTACCAAACCCTGCAAAAGATTTCCACAGTTTTTATAGTGGATCTTCCCTTACCAAATGGATGTTCTGTAAGCCCAAGTAGCCCATATTTCAGCACTCAAAAAAATACCTTTGTCCTCTCAGATGAGACACATTTTTTCTCCAAGACATGTTTATTCTGCATAGATTTCCTGAATCCATAACCTCTGATAGAGGTATTGAATATACTTCCAAGTTTTGGGTCCAACTCTATAAAACTTAGGGCATTCAAAGGAATCTATTTTCAGGATACCACCCACAATCAAATAGTCAGACGGAAAGGGTAAAACAAACTCTGGAGCAATACCTTTGGTGTTTTGTTACTGCCACACACAGTACAGCTGGACATCCCATTTTCCTGCCACTGAGTTCTCCTACAGTAATTCATTGTAATATTTTCTGGGAATGAGCCCCTTCTTTTGTGCACATGGCTTTAATCCTAGATAGATACCTATTTCCTACAACAAAGACTCTTCCTTACCATTGTTTGATGCCATGTTAAAAGAACTTCAGGTAACCCAACAATAGGCCTTACATAATCTGCAACAGATTCAAGCTGATACCAAACATTATGCAGATTTCTGGTGTAAATCATTACTACCTTATAAAGAAGGGGACGAATGCTCCAAATATCTTCCATCTCATCTAAGGCAAATAAAATGTTCCCTTGATACTTTGCACCTTTTCCTATCAGCAATGTCATCAATCCTGTTACTTTCTGTCTGTGTTTACCCCATTCTTGGGAGCCCATCCACCGTGTCTTTCACACTTCATTGTTGAAGGCTTACAAACCTGGAATTCCTCTTCAGAAGGCTCAGGTGAAGCCTCGTCCAATCGTCAAGGATGATCGGCTTGACTTGATAAGTCCAGCAGATTTGAGGCTCTTTTACTGAGACGCATTCATCTGAATAATCCCTGGGAGTCAGGTTTCTCAGGATCTGGAAGGGGCATGATGACAGAATTAATTATTGTTTGTCTCTATGGGCAAGATGGAAACAGACCATTCACACTCCAAGATGACACCCGCATCAGACACAGGTGCCATCCCAAGATGGCAACGGCTTTGGACACAGGTGCTCGTTCCAAGATGGCACCAGCATTAGGTTGTACGTGGTGATGCAGGGATTCCAGAACCACGGCACACTATGCCGACAGCTACAAGAAGCTGCAACACCAGTAAACTAATCCATCACAATGTTCTCCGCTGTTGCTACAATGCTGTTTTGCTTCCGTTTTCTAGCCCACTGTCCTTATTGCTCTGTCTTCCACATTGTTCTCCCCTTGAGCCTGCTATCCTGCCTGCTAATTTGACTTGATAGCTATATTTCCTTATCTCTCATTTCTGCCGTGTGCTAATCCTGACCAGACTTGGCTTCTGCGTATCCTGCCTCCCTCCTCTTCATATTAGTCCTTTGCATGATTTTTCTCCATTGGAGTTTTTTCCTTTCTTGAAGGCGGCCCTCCGGAGAACCCACTCTCACTCTCTGTCACTGCAGAGGGGGCGAAGCGGCTGTCTGGAAGGACAGACCCTATCTCTTCCTAGAGAAGAACTCCTAAACACCTAAGCTAAGGCGTGATCCTGCGATTCAGGCTCCCTCATGAATAAGGCCCAATCATCTCCAGATATCATCTAATCGCAGTACTCAACAAGGCAGACAGGGGTTCTCCTTTTGTTAGCTGTCACAATCCTACATAGCTCCCCCTCACACCCTGTGTGTTTCTGAAAATGTAATGTGTATTATTTCCACACTATGTCACAGTAACCTCACACTTTTTGATCGGTCAGATTTTTCCATTGGCTTGCTTAACAGGCAATCACTCCCAGAGAGCACACCCTTAAGTTTAGTAGGTTGGTTTTATTTCAGAACCAATGACTAGGTTGGACTATACACTTGGACTCATAATCACTTCTTCCATATCTCCTCACGGCAACATGACACAGATATGAAATATGGATTTCTCAATTCCCACAATCCTCACAAATCCAGAGACACCTAACATGAACATATGCAATGAAATATTACTTATTAACTTAGATTTATATTTGTAATAATTATTACAATATCATGGTTAGTCTCATTTTGTAGAGGAGAATCTCTCCCTTTCAAAACACATTTCTTTTTTTATAAATCTCATAGTTGTGATTTGTGAATTAACATTTATAAGTCAGTTAAAGAGCAAATGGTGCATTTCCTTAGAATATCGATATATATATGAAATGCTACCAACATATTACTATAATTCATTTGGGTATCCACACCCCGTGGCCACCCCGCCTGCTACCTCCTTCCCCGTAAATTACAGGGCAAACAATACATAATTTACAAGCAGCTACATTTCTACCCAAAACCTTGGAAATTCCTATCTAACTTAAAATCAGTGTTCCTAACCCATGTCAACAGTTAAAATGTCATGTGAATCTCAAATAAAATACAAATACATAACTTATTGCTGCCATTCCTACCTTGTGAATATAAACATTTTACAGTTAAAATATGTCTATATTTCATTTAACTGTCTGAACCATAACATCGCGTATCCCCATATACACTGTCCCCAGTAAGGCATTTGAGTAAAAAAGAAATCCTTTGCAATTATGTATGGTATGTAATCCTTGGATTAAGAAGATCCTATAGGAAGTTCTATCCTCTTTGGAGTATTTATGCAGCTGGGTGCTTTTTTTTGTTTTTCAGAACCTAAATGCAACCAATGTAATATAAGTGTATAGAGTGTTTTTTATTTTGGATGTGTGTTTTCAGACTTTTCAGCATGTGGGACTTTGCGGAAAGATAGAAGAAAATAGTTTAGATGCGCCACACAATATATTTTAGGTTGTGTATTCTCACTTATGGTATTATGTTGTGTGGATGTGCAATGTTTGCCTATCTAGTTTACTGTTGTGTATTTTTTCATGATTCTTATTTTCAGTTACTTTATATTAGTACATGAGTAGTGTTGTTTTGTATTAATCATTTAAGATGGATTGTAGTATAAAACGTGAAGTCAGTCTTCCTTTTAACAGAATTTTTGTAGCCACGGCTAAGGTAAAAGTTAATGAACTGTAGCCACAGGTATAATAAATATTTTTGTTGTTAATATGTATTGTATTTTTTTATTTATGTCTGATGAGTAGTCCTTAAAAGGACTGTTTTGGGGTACCTTGAGTGTAGAACTTTAGCACATCGGGAGTACTGTTTTGTTGTTATGAAGGAACACTGCATTTCCTTCATCAGTTAGGTGTACTCCGTCATGACTATATAAATTGGCCATGTAGAACTGTATGTTGGTTTTCGCAATCCTTAATTGATTGTGGTCTGACATGAATGTTGAAACTACTTTATTAAAATTTCTCCGAGATAATACCATGTTACCATTAAATCTGGTGGCCCATCTCCATTTTTGACTTTTTGTGACATTGGAAAAGATAAAGAAGATGTGAGGAAATAGTTCCATTAGTTTTCCCGTGTCTTATTTCATCATTAAAGTAAGGAACACCCGTGGTACATTCCCCCAATCATTGCCCCCACAATGAATTAGTATGATGTCTGGGAGGTCTGCACTTCTCAGACTTAACAATTTTGGAAAAACCTGAAACCAACCCATTCCCCGCAATCCAAACCATTTAATGGTAGAATCAGTCAAACCTAGGTCCGTGTAAATATTGAGGGGCCAACAAATGTGCGCCGGAAATCTTGGCGCAAGCGGGTGTAAGCGTGAAAAAGCAAGCACACGTGCATGCGTGTGATTCATGGAAGGGCCTGCGTGTGTTTACTGCAGGTTGTGCGGCAAATCCGAGCGTGGTGCGCAGGGGCGCACACATCACAGCAACATCCTGAACGCCGTGCGCGATGCGCACAGCAAAGCGCATTACGTTGGCGCACACAACAAAAAGGGGGCGGGACACGGGGCGTAACACGTGGAATGGGGAACAACGCGTGAAAAAGAAGGCATAACTGGGGAAGTACTGCAGGGAAATTCACGGAACGCCCACACGCACGCAAACAACACATATTCATGGAATCGAATACGGGAAACCTGCGCACGCTAAAAGACGCGCACAGGCGTCAACACGTCTGCCACACGAAGGCAGGCGAAGGTGTCCCTGCGCGCAGTATAAAAGTGCACGCAACAACAAACATGTATATACAGCTACGATGAATGCCCCATTTGTCGCAGCACTGATCGTGGGACACCGCAGGATGAGGAGAATAGCCAGGCTCTGCATTTTTTGTTTGCCCAGGACCAGCCTTTTTGGGATGCCTGACGACCAGGTCTATGGCAGGTATAGGTTCGTATCATCCTAGACCTGGTCAGGGAGTGGGAAGATGACCTCACATCACCCACCCTGTGCTCCCAAGCATTGAGCCCCTTGGAGAAGGAGCTCAATGTCCTGCATTTTTTGGCCACTGGGTCATTTCAGTGGACAACTGCCATAGTGGAGGGGGTCTCACAGGCCACACAGTCACGCTGCCTACACCAGGTGTTGGCAATCATGGCTGCGTGCCCTTCAGTCCGCAGGCACATATACATGCCCAGAACACCCCCGGAAAGGCAGGCCGTGGTCCAGGACTTCTACAGGGTGGCACACTTCCCCAAAGTGCTTGGTGCCATAGATTGTACCCATGATGTGGATGTACCCTACGTCCACCTAGGGCCACTGAGCACATCTATCGAAACCGCAAGCCCTGGCAATCCATCAACGTGCAGGTTGTATGTGATACAAAGGGAATCATCACCTCTGTCTATGCAAATTACCCTGGCTCAACCCATGACAGTTTCATATACAGAATGTCCATCCTGAGCCGGGCCCTGGAAGCAGGGAAGCATGGCTCCTAGGTGAGTACAAATGCCTGTGCACATGCATGCATGTCACACACAGACAAATACACAAACCCAACTAATCACAACCATTATCACCTCCCCAGGGGACAGTGCCTACCCTCTGAGCAACCACATGATGACACTAATCCGGAACCCCACCACACCACCCCAGGTAAGATACAACGCTGCCCATATTGCAACCAGGGCCTTAGTGGAGCGCACATTCGGAGTGCTCAAGTCACGCTTCCACTCCCTTGACCGCTCTGGCAGCCAGCTACTATATGCACCCCCACTAGTGTACAGGATCATTGTGGCAGCATGTGTCCTGCACAATGTTGCAACGCGGCGGGACGTATCGGTGGACATGGTGGTGCCCCCACATCCCCAACCACATGCACAGCTGCTGCCCATGGGAGGGGAAAGGGCACGTGGCGAGGCTTGCCGGACCCAGCTTGTGGCCACATTTTTCACCTAAACTCCCACCCCTGTACATTCATCATTATTTATTTTAATTCTATCAATGAATCCATAATCAGATTGGTGGGTCCTTGTTATGGTGCTTCCTTTGTGAATCTTCTAGACACTTGAATCACTACTTCATCTGTTTGAAAATATTTGAAATATTTTTAAACAATTGAAGATATAATACACTTTCAAAAGGTATGGGTTGGTTGTGTACACAATTGATGGTTTGAAAATAGGTAGATAAATGATATGTGTTTGGTGACTGATATTTGTTAATTTAAATATAATTGTTAGTCACATTTTATATGAATATATAGAATGTACTTACATAATCCTGATTGTGATGTATTTTCGTCTGGAGCATTGTTTTGCGTGTCTTCTTTTCTAATTTCTTCTTCTGTAGGGTAGTTCTCCTCCAGCCATTCCATGTATTGTTCCATTGTTCCAGTAGTACGGAGAAATACTTCTTGTCAGTTCCGAGTTAGAATTTGCAATGGGGGAAGATTAATAAGGGAAGAAGGTGGAATGTGTGTGTTTGCTTTGTGATTGGTTGCTCATTGTTTGTGTGGTGTGTGGCTGCCAATAGGATTTCATTTAGCCCAGATGCTTTTGAATTGCATAGAGCCTTTGAGGAATTTATTTTTTTGAATGATGTTTATACATGCCTATATAATTGTAGATGGGTGAGGTGCAATTTTAGGAAATAGTGCTGTTTTTGGGTATATTTATTGTTGTATTTGATATTTGAAATATGGAACAAATTCTAGAAGGAAAGGAATGTCTTTGTTCAGAAGGTTGTGGAGAATGTTCTGAGAATAGGGTTAATAGTGATATTGAGGACATAGCTGATGAGCTCTCGAAGCTTTGGCTTACAAGGTTTTTGGTTTTTATAATATAAAATGGAGTGTTTGAAATGAGAGGTATATGCTGCAATTGTAGAGAAATATTTTTGACAGGAAGCACAGGTTTTTTTCTCTTTGAAAAAGAAAATTAATTACTCATCTAAAGAAAGAGCACAGACAAGTTTTGCAAAATGTTCTGAATCAAAATGGAGGTGAAGAGTATTTCTCTGATTGAAAATGTTGGTGATGTGATGGTAGAAGAATCCAATGGCTCTTTTAAGAGCCACTTAGAGAACTTTTAAAATATGTTGGAAAAGGAAATGTGTTTGTTGTCCTTTTTTTTTGGGGCTACGGTAGAAAACAATTAAACTTTGTGCCCGGTCAGGCATATTGAAGCTGCAGGTACAAAGCACGATACAGGCCACAGCTGCAGGTGCAAGCAGGCAAATGGCACATTGTGTATTTTTGGTGAGTGCAGCTGAGTCTATAACTGTCCCATTTTAGCGTTGGGTATGAGTGCACCAACCGCATGTTGCAGTCTTTGATAGCTGTGGGAACGAGCAGGCAAATGGCACGTCGTGTATTACTACAGGCGCGACTTCAGCCAGTTCTATTTTGGTGCAGTGATCATATTATATTATGTATGTTTTATTTCAGATTTGTACATGTGTTTCTATTTGGATGTTGTCACTTGAAGGCTAATGTGAATTGATTTTGTAATTTTTCAGATATTTGTTTTTGAGCGCATTAAAAAAAGTTTGTGTAGCCGTGACTATGGGTGGGTTTTCGTCATCTAACCAAGGTCATAGCCGCGGGTATTTTATTTGGAAGAATTATGAAGAAAATGAAATTTATTTTTTAAGTATTGTGTAAATATCATATAAAGTGTTCTTTGAAGGATTGGTTTAGGGTTTATTGATTGATATAGCTTGTAATAGAAATGTGTTTGTCATTTTACATGTTTTCTTTCTACAGTCCTCTTTTTGTGCTATTGAATTGTGAAAGCTATCAAAGTGACATTTGTGTGAACTTTTGACAATATGAGTCCAAAACTCAGAGTGTGCACATGTTCTGGGTTTGGCTCTGGTGAAGATCTATTCATTATTTGGAGCAGTTTATGTACAGTTCTAATTATTGTTTTTGTAAGATAACTGAAATGTGATATTTGCAAGTAAAGGCTGTTTCTTAGTGACATTGGAAGATATAATATGAACGAGGGTGCATAAGAAATTCAAGAAAACCAAGCAGTATAACTCTACATTTGATAACTTTTGTGGCTGTGTGTGTGCTTTGTAGTTGGATATTAAGCTGTTTTTTATGACCTTATATTGGTGATTAGGTGTATCTTTGAAAAATGTATGGTTTCAAGTAGTGCAGATATATTAGAAGTTGGCAAAGTATATGACCAGTTGCACCTCCGTTTGCTTTCAGAGCACATGGCAGTCATGCCTACCTCTTTAGTGGTGGAAGTTACTTTGGTGGTTCCCTGCTTTATATTTGGAATTGCAGGTAGATCAAATGGTTGATTTTCGTGAATCTGCTGTGTCAAGTTATCTACATCCTGTTTTTTTCTAAATCCTGGTTTCTCTGTTATGCACGTATTGGGTTTTGATACACCACACCCTTTTTTGTGGCTGTAGTGTGGATGTCCAATTGTTATGGTATGTAAGAAATGGGTAATGTGGTGGGTTGCATAGTGGGTTGGGGGAAACAGTAATATTTATGAGGTGTGTTAAGAAAGTTTTCTGGGGCTGGTTAGGGCATATGGCCATTGAAAGTTTAGTTCAGTGGGGATGGACAGTGAAGGGAGGATGTAGATTCTGATATCTCTTTGTTGATTAGCAGTCGTAGTTATTAGTTTGTAGGCGAAGGGCAGGATAGTGCATTAAGCTATTGTGTTATTATGCTGAAAATGGTTTAATGAGGAGATGTACTTAATTGTGCATGTTTTCTATTGAGGATGGCTAAGGAGGAGTAATTAAATGGGTGCTGGGAGAAACAAAGCTTTGGTAGGGTTTAGTTATATCAACACTAATGTACTTATTGCTGTGTACTTGGAGTTGTCGTTTAGCTGTTAAGTAGAGGTTTCTGATGCGTTTTAATGCACTACAAGGGGCATTAGCCATTAAAAATATAGTGATATTGGGAATGGGTAGTGGAGGGAGGGTATACATGCTGATATGTTTTGTAGAGTAGTAGTAGTAGGTTCCTTTTCTAATTATGGTGGCTAATTTGGAACAGTCTTTTTTTATGTTTGCTGCAATCTGAAAAGGGAACAAGCGTTTTTTTTTATTTAAATGATGGTACTTTTTTTATGGTGGGAGGTGTACTCACTTTAGTATATATTTTCACAGGAATAAAAAAAAGAAAATTATCTGCATGCAGGTAAATTCACAGGGTGCTAATAACTATTATACATGTGCTGATGGGCATATAAAGGGTTTTCTGTTCTGCAGCTTTAAGTAAGAGGGGCTCATTCTGAGCCTGCCAGTCCAGAAACAGCGGTGCTGGTAAGCTTACTGGCACCATTGTTTCCGGACCAGCATACTACAACTCTGCGGGTGGGTGCCGTCCCGCCTGCAGAGTTTTCATGGAAGCACCGTTATTAACGGTGCCTGTGCTTCTGTGGTCCCCACTTCCATAGAGTCCTAAGGAATTACAA
This sequence comes from Ambystoma mexicanum, assembly GCF_040938575.1. Lineage (NCBI taxonomy): Eukaryota > Metazoa > Chordata > Amphibia > Caudata > Ambystomatidae > Ambystoma > Ambystoma mexicanum. Next base: position 248,164,636 of record NC_090933.1, on the reverse strand, counting down.
TTTACCGGCACCTGACTTTCCGGTCCGCCAGAGTTGTAATCCCACTGGGTTACTTGGAAGTCAGGCGCTTAAAGTGCATCTCTACCTGTTAGCCTGGGCTTGAAACTTTTATTTTCATGTTTCAACTTTTTTTTATATACAGCTTTTTTTGTAAGATGCCTTCAAGAAAAGAACAACAACAAGCTATAAGAAAGGGGCATCTGCAGGGAAGTAGAGTTAAACTGTATAATTTCATAAAAAGCAGTGTTTTCAAATCTGTAGTTACAAATCCTGTAGATAATGCAACAATTTCTAGTGTTGAGGATAGTTTTAGAAATATTGAAGATGAAATAAGAGATATGCCAACACAAAGTTTTGCTGGAACCGATAATGTTTTATTAAAAGTAAAATAAAAAAGAAATTCAAATGTGTTACCAGCTAGTAAAAAAATAAAGATTTTCGAAAAAAAGGTAGTGACTGTGCTATTAATTTGAAACAGAGGAGTAAGGATATATATAAGAGAATGTATCACTCCCAAGATTTTACCATTGTTTGGAGAAGCAGGAAACCAAAATCTAGATATGTGGTAAAACGTTTTCTTCGAAAAAGAAAAAAGTAGAAGTAATCATTAAGAAAGTTTTTGACATGAAAAGAAAATTGTTCATTTTTGTATTAAATAAACTTAAGAAATTGCTTAAGATGACTATACCATTCTATACAAATATGCAAACCGTTCATGTGCTTAGTTACATGTGACAGCTTTTGTGACATATTTGGTGGAGAGTGGAAACACACTTCTCATACTGAAAGAGGTCAGTCAAAAATTAAACAATAGAAGGATTGTGAGGTATGGACTTGCAAGTTTTTGTGCAATATTTATATGTTTTCTTGTAACGTGTTAAATAGATTTTTGCAAGTATTGCTCAAAAAATATAATGTTCAAACTCATATCAAGGTGCTACAAAGAATAGATGACTGTGAGGTTCATGAAAAACAGGACTTTGGGGTAACACCGTAGCTTGGCTTGATAAAAGTAGATGGACAAATCAGTTTTATCATAAACAGATGCTGGCTGCACATCATATCAAAATGAGATTAAACAGTATGACTGCAAAACACCAACTATGGGGGTCATTGCGAGATGGGCGGTAGCCATGGTTCTATTAGCACCACGGCTGCATCCCATACTGTGTCCGAGTCCGGTCTTGTTCAATGGGGACTTACCAGTGCATTCTGACCCTTGAGGGACCGGTAAATCCCCCTTGAACAGACCATTCCCCATTCCCATTTGAGCACCCATAGGGCTCAATGGGAATGGAGGGAGTGCTAATAACGGGCTTGTGACTAGCAAGCCCGTTATTAGTGCCCTGGCCCTTTAGCGGGACCCGTAAGGGACGTGTGGTCAGACCACACGTTCCTTACGGTTCCCTCTAAGGGACCTCAGAATTGGGCAGTAAGAGATTACCGGTACCGGTCTCGCTACCGGTGCCAGTAATCCCTTACCGCCCAACTCATAATGAACCTGTATGTCTCAACTGTAGAAAATGAAGTTTTTACAATGCAAATGATAAATATGATGCATTTAAAAGAGTATGTGTATAGGGATGAAACACTTAGAGGAAGTGGAAATGATGATTTTATGCTTTCAAAGGATCAGATTTTTCAACAGTATAAAAGAAGTATTGTAATATTTGAGTTGTGTTCTATTGAAAGACCTGACATTACTTGGGTGTCTTGTCGAAACACTTTTCATAAGTCTCAGGTGCAACTAGCGTATGTTGAGAACAAAATTAACCACACTGTAGAAAATGGTTGGAAATAACTTTATCTGTATTTGTTTGTAGAAGAACAATTTGACAGAAGTGAGGCCCTTTATGTTTGTAAACACTGTTTTGAATGTTACTATCAAACACATATTCCACTAAGAAGTGTCTTAAATAATATGGTAGTGCCTAATATCCATCTTGTGTTTCACAAATTCAACATGTTTGAAGTGATTGCATTGAAAACTGTTCACCTTTTTCAAGTAATTGTTAGCGGCAAACAAAGATGTCAAATCTGCCTAAGAAGTAATCAGAACAAGGTGTTAGAGGCAAAGTTGTGTATTTACCTCTGAATTTGGAAGAAAATGTTAATACTCTAGGATTGAAGTGTGGCATTGAAGATTCTATGTTTGTTTTAGTAAATGGTGTTGCCACTAAAGATAAGAGGATTTGGCAATTGCTTATTGATATTAGAGAGTGATTTACTTGGAAGTTTTGAAACTTTTGAAAAATCATTGCTAAAAAATGCTCAATTACATATTCAGAATCTGAGCATTATTTGGATTTACTATAGAAAGAACTACACCAAGAAGAACTTTGGCAGCTGAATTGGCAAAAGAGACTTCTGAGGGCAGTTAAGGATCTGCATCAGGAAGTCAAAATGTTCTTATTCAAACTGATGTTGAGCTTGCTATGGAGGAAGTAGAAATTGCAAAGTAAAGTTGCAGATGTGAATTGTGATGAAATTGTCAGTAAACATAATATAGAGCAAAAAGAAGTTTATAATAAAATTAAAGTAAGGTTCTTACATAGTTTACTGCATGACAAGCGTGAATGCTCTTGTGTGCATTACAAACCTGTTTTGTTGTTTGTTAGTGGACAAGCAGGAACAGGTACATCTTTTTTAATTAATGCAATAAGAGCTACGATCCAAAGTGTAACAGAGTCTTCTTTGTCATGTATTGTAACTGCTCCAACAGGTGTAAGATTTTATGTAGGAGGTGTTTCTTCACATCGCCTGTTAATGTTACCAGTGGTGCATGAACACAAACTAGAATGTCAGAATCTTGTATCAAGTGCAGCACAAGAAGTAGGAAAGATTCTTAGAAAATTAAATACATTGATTGTAGATGAAGTAAGTATGGTGTCTAACTTGATGCTAGCTTTCATTCACTTGCAATGCAAGAGGTTTTGAAAATTGACTACAACATTTTGTTTGAAGGTAAACATGTACTTGTTTTTGGAGACTTGTTACAATTAACTGCTGTGAAAGGTCAACCAGTTTTTAGAATGCTGCAATCTAAGGATGTTCAAAAGAGTATAGGAAGTATTGGTCATTTTAACCTTTGGAATTGTTTTTTCAATTCCAGGAACGTGTCATTAAAATGAGGCAATCTAGAGACTTAGGGGCTGATTCATGGAATTATTTGTGCCGAAAAATGGGGATTTGTGCGCCATTCTGCCTGCAAACCCCTGTTTATCAAATGGGGATTTGCGGGCAGAATGGCGCACAAATCCCCGTTTTTCGGCGAAAATAATTCCATGAATCAGCCCCTTAGAATATGCAGAAATGCTTCCCAAAATTTGTATAGGTGTTCTCAAGGAAAATGTGAAAGCAGTCTTAAAGGGATGACTGATTTCTAACATGTTTCATTGAGATCGCAGTCCTCCTGATGTCATGTTGACTCTTAAGGAAAGACATTTTTTTGTGTTGCTTTGATGTACACACTTGCAGAGTGTAACAAGATTAACTAATTCTATTGTCAGAGAAGCAAAGTATTGTAGAGATAAAATCATGTGATGTTTTGATGGTCATGTTATGCCTTTAGAGTTGGATAAGGGAGCAAAAGCTTGATTAGGTCAACTAGAGAATTCAATTTCTAAAACTGAAGGTCTGGAAGGAGTTTAAAAACTGTGCATCAATGCACAAGTAATGTTGAAGAGGAATTTGAATGGAATTAGACAATGGAGCAATGGGAAGAGTGATTGCATTTCACACATGTCCTCACAGTACAAGTATTGTACATGTTGAAGTTAAGTTTGATCGTTTTGAAGGAACTCACTTGATTTCCCAAAGCTCTGCATGTTTTATGCTTTTTAAGCATACCTTTGTGAAAAGAGCAGAGTTTCCATTATGCTCTTCTTATGCAATAACTATTCATAAATCACAAGGTTTGACTTTAGAAACAACACTTATTGACATCAGAGATACAGTGTTTAAAGAAGGAATGTCATATGTAGTGTTATCACGTGTGAAAAATGTAGACGGTTTATTCTTAATAAACTGTGATGAAAGAAAAGTGACAGCTGGCATTTCTTGCATTGAAGAATATAATAGGTTGCGTGTTCTGTATGCTCTTCACCTGAACCATATACCTGTACCAGTCAAGTAGTCATCCAGGAAACAAAAGGAGTCCGAAAAGCACATTCAAATGAAATCAGTTCTCTTAAGAGTGAAAAACAATGGAATTTAATGGAGTTGGCGAGTCGTTCAACTGTAACATACTGTAATTGCAGCTTTAGTAATGAAACAGAAGTTGAATGCTATTGTAAGGCAGCTTTGTGTATGTTGTTTCAAAGGACTCCATTGATTCCAGAAATAGCTTCAACGTCAGAGAAGCAACTATGTGTTGAATTTTAATTTCTTAAAAAGTCTGTAGATGAAAATTCACACAGTTTACATTCGACAATGTCAATCTGAAATGTAGTAGCTGTTGCAAGTGGAAATGAACAATGTTCTCAAAATACACAGGAGGATAGTCAAGAATTTTTAATGAATGTCTTTGAGATATTAGCAAAAGGAACTTTAACTAAAGATAAGTATGTTGGAATTAGTTACGAGTGGAAGCATATGGGTCCAAAATGTAATAAAAGGCTATTCTATTTGAGATCTTTGTGAAAGATTTTTGTATCTGCATGTTCCTGATCAGAAAAGTGCAAAATGTTCTGATCTTGTAACTAAAGCATTCCATGACATGCAGTGCAATTACTGTGGTTATAATGTACAACCAACACTGTAAAAGATTTCAATAAGTATGTTTTGATTATGTTTCAAATCTACTATGTAGATGGTAGGAAAATGAGAACATCAATAATTAATTTTGTAAAGACTCAAGTTTAGGTTAGTAAGAAAACCTTTAAAATATGTGCAATTATTTTTCATGAGGGGGCATCCATTCAATCTGGACATTTCATGACATGGGTGTGAAGAGAAAGAGATTGGCTTGTTTGTAATGACTCTATAGTCACACACCAAGCTAGATTGCCAAAGGGGTTAAAGAATGCTTACTTAATGTTGTTAGAAGCAAGGTTTTGAAATATATGTGCAATATTCTTTGTGAATATAAATATGCAAAATATACATTTGAAATAGAAAAATGGGCTAATAAGTGGATTATGTAAAGTAGGGCATGGTTTGCTACTAGGATGTTTTTTTACAAATAGTAGTAAATAAGTGTAGACGTAGTATTGTGAAGATTACATAATTTAGAAGAGAAAATAACATTCTGCAATCTTCTACTTCTGTTTTATTGGGTAAAACACTGTATATTTTAATATGTACAAGTGTTCCCTATAAGTGTGAGGTTACATGAATGGTTCCCTGTACATTAGTTTGAGTGTGAGGGAGTGTAGAAGCTCATGACTGTTTACATAAGAAACAAGTAAACAGCAGATTGTAGATACAAACACATATAGTGCAATTAAAATACAAATCAAAATAACTTACTGAAAAGTTTAGTTTGTTAAATGTATAAATTAATTTGTTTTATGTGCAGTGTGGAGTTTTCAGAAAAGTCGGACAGTCTATTCAGTCATTAAACTATGCATATTGTTTCATTTGCATGGTAGGTTTAAGATAATTGTGATTAGCTTCTAAGGTGTGCAGGTGGCCAGAAATTATGAAAGAAGTGATGAAATGGTAATGTAGATATACATTTTAGAATTAATTTTGATGTAATAAAAAAAGGTATCCTACCTTGTATATCAGTATAAGTGCTAACCGAAGCTTATATAATAATCTGTAGTCTTAGTTTAAAAAAGAAATATGTTGTGTATAATATGGAATGTCATTATGAACTTCTCATGTGTGTAGGTGGCCAAAGGATGCACACAGTTTTTATGAGAAATATGTTTTTCACAACAGTTTTTATTGTCTACCTATTATTTATAATATAGGTGTGGCTATAGTTTAAAAGATCAATACTCAAAATAATGTTACAGTGATGGCACGTCTTCATTTATTTCTTTGTGAAACTGAAGACATAATTATGTAAAATGTCTTGATTTCCTGGTGTAGGTTGCATAAAGTAATCTGTAAATTAGTCATCATGTAGCATAAAGTAATCTGTATATAGTATTGTAAGATCTGTGCATTGTAGTGAAATGCATTTATTGGTGTTCAGACTATGGATGTTGCAGGCAATTCATTTTAGAATTTGCTGATGCAAAATGTAGTTCATAATAACTTAAATGTTAAGTATTTTAAATAACTGAACAGATGTTTTTTCCTCCATTTCAAAGTTTTTTTTCCTCTGTAGCATGATTAAGGAACACAACTTGGTAATGGTTGTATACTTGGAATACAATCAGTGTTCTTTTAGTGTCATTATGAGAAAAAAACAAATAATTTTGTATTTCTTTTGTTATGATGAACACCATCGTACCAATGCAGTGGTGATAGTGCATAGTATAAATGACCTTTACCATTAATATTAACTGTTATTTTTTTTCAGGCTTCATTTATGGAAGAAAGATGGCAGGACATACATATTTGGTAAGACTTTGGATACATATGTATAATGTATATATGCACATACAAGGAATTGTTTTAAAAAAAATAATATTAGTTTTAGCTGCGGTTACTGTGCCAATCAATCAATAGCAGGATTTTGTTTGCGGGGCTAAGGTAAGCAACACGTGAGGTGCTTTTTACTCGTGGCCCTGATAGTCGCGGCTATAGGCAACAATTAACAATTTTGAGTACTGAAACTGCATAAAATCGTTTACAATAGATATTGTAATATATTTTAGCAGTATGTGTTTAATTTGATCTATTTTTGTAACATAAAAGGTGTCCCTTAAAAGGGCTGTTTTGGGGGATAGAAAGAGGTGGGTGGAATAGGGGAGGAATATGCATAAAGAATTTATTTTCTAGAAGAAAAAGGGACAAAATTGCTAAGTATTACAGGTAATCTGATGTTGAGTGATTAACGTAAGACATTGCTCAATTGTGGCATCTCCCTTAACTACACTTTCGCAGCATCCTTCACACATAAATGGCATCTTCGAAAGATCGGGTGTCTGCAACAGAGGAGTCAGTGTAATGGATACCACTGCTGATGTAGATGTTTCATTTGCACTTGGAATTGTTGCTGTACTGGTGGATGGAGGTTCTGAAGGTGGTTCTGATCTTTGTCTATTCAAAGACTGGGTCCCATACATTATTCTTTTGTGATGTTCATGGGCTTTTCGCTATTCATCATCTACATCGTCCCAGTGGACTCTCACCAGATGGTTAATCACTATTGATGTTCCCAGACTTTAAGGCAGACTATTCAAAGGGCCACAGCATAGGGTATTGTTGCAGAAGGTGCACAGTACCTCTTCAACCTCTTTCCTGGAGTGGTGTTCCTTCACTCTAAAGAAGCGCCAAATGTCTGCAGTTTTCATCATGCCTGTGTGCTTCTTCCTTGCTGGTGTAGGATTGTCCACCCAAATGACAACGTCATACTCACTGCTCCTACTGTCATGGTCAGACATGCTGCAATGCCAAGCGGGGAGGAAAATATAAACGAATAAAACTGACAAAAAAAAAGAGAAAAGCTGCAAAAAATGAAAAAGTAAAATTAAAGTAAAAAAAATAGACAAATGAAACATCACAAGACAAAGGGAAAATGGATTTTGCGAAAACTCGGTAAAAAGGATGAGAAGGTTAAGGGCTAAAGTGCCAAAAGTGCTTGTAGTTAGTCAGAAAACCTTTCACTAGCAAATACAGAAAGCAATGATTAATGTAACATTATGTTTTTGTGGGTGTGGTGATTAATCGCGGCTCCAAACTGCAGTGCCTCCTAATTGGACGATCTGGCATGCACGGATATTGTCAAACGGCATGGTCGTAGCCACGTCGATGTAGTGCAACATTTGATTAGATGAATCATTGACGCGTGTACAAGTCATGTGTAGGAGTGGAGTCGCAGCGTGTATTATAATTGGCTGATGTAATTTTCGAGAAGAGTCATAGCTTTGTCACAGGAGTTGTACGTCTCATTGACTTATTTGCGCTGTCACCAATGATGGCATCGGTGATGTGATCTGTGATGTCATCATTGTGGTCATACGCTGCGCAACAGGGAGTGCAAATTTAACATGGCTTTAGCTGAATTTTAGGGGTTTTGTTGCATTACATTCTCACTTTAACCTCCCTGCAACTAAAGTTTCTTCCTTGAATCTATATATTCAATGTACATTGAGATGCATTTACTATATATTGAGATGCATATATTATATATTGAAATGTATACAATGTGTTCTGAAATATATGCATTGTATACTGAAATGTGCATACAGCTGTCAGGTTCAGGCACATGCAGAGGGTTAGTAGTTGTACTTTACAGGCGGGGCATGTTTAACTTTTGTAGAAATTAAGCCCTTCTTGGTATAGGCCTTAACCAGATGATTTCAGAGACTGTCCCAGGCCAACGCAGTTTAGAGTTGATTGGTCCTTTCCTCTGAAATAAGAATGCTGCCCAGCATTCTAAACTGCCTTTCATTTTAGATGTCAAACAGGAAGGTCCTGATTTAAGAAACTCATGAAATACTGGCCTAACTCTATGGTGGTGTTATGATAAGGATTCCAGGAAGGATTCCAGGAAGAAGTGTTTACGGGCACAAAGACGACTATGAGGGACAGCGGCGTATCAGGGTGGGGCACAGTGATTCAACAGCTGTTTGGTTCAGTACGAGATGAATTGACTGCAGTTTTAAAAACGTGATTCTGCTCAACCCTCTGTGGTTTCTCTGTGTTATTAAGGATATTTGAAACACTTCCTACCTTTGACAGGTGTGAGCGTAGAGTCATCACCCTCTGAAAACCCTCTGAAAACAAGTGTCAAAACTCTCCCTTTCATTACAAACTTGTTTGTTTAAATGTAATTGGTTATTTATAACATGCTTACTACCCAGAGGTTTCTAAGCGCAGACCTGGTGTAACGCTCACCTGATATCCACAGGGACACAACTCAGCCCTCGTTGGACCACTCACACTCTCGAATCCCTCCCTTGGAATTTGTCCGGTCGAGGATTGGACCTGCAATACAGGAATATCGGATTAAAACCCTAGTGTCTCTTGTTGCTTGGCTCCCACCTCCCTTGAGGACCAAACCTTCCCCTTAAGCCTTCTCCTCACCTCGCTTTTTTGTATGATGCGCTCTCCATCCTGCTTCTCGGTGCAGGGGCGCGTAGCTGGTGTGGGCGCTTCGCAACCTAGTTGCTTCACTGGTGCTGGCCCTGTTCGAGTCCAGACCTGCTGTGACTCCACTTTGTTAAGGTAAGTGTGCTGTTTTTCTTTAGTCTTGATAATCTGTCCTTCTCCCTTTATCTTGTCCCTTGATAATGTCTCGTTTTCTTCCCCTAGGTGCAGGAAAGGTTATTGTGTTGATTGGGAGTGAGCACGAGGCGGTGAGTGAATGCTCGATGTGCGGCGCTATTTGTCTTTTCTTGTGCTGACCTGTGTCTCCCCTCTTTCTTGTAGGCTGCTGTAATGTCCCAGGATGGATGCAGACTGAGAGAGCACTAAGCGGTGAGTGAATGCGCGATGCATGGCGCCTTCTTGACTTTTCATGTGATAAACTGTGTTTTCTCGTTGTGAGGTTCTGGAATGGGTGCTGACCAAGAGCGACTAGAATTCAGGTAAGCGTCTGATGGTTTGTGCTGCTTTCTGAATTGAAATATGGAAACGCTTACTAATGCAGTTTTCGCTCCCTTCTTTCCAGGCTACGGCATTCCGGAGATGGATGCGGTGCCGAGATACTGTGTTCACTGGACCGGGTGAGTGACGGATTGCGAACAGGATACACAGGTAAGTATGGCACTAAAGATGTTCTTGTTGTTTTTTCAGGTACGCGGCTCCAGGAAGGCAGGTAAGGAACTCAGGAGACCGAGCCGAACACAGTGAGCATCATGCTGCTAACCGCAGAGTAACGTGAAGCGTGTTCCCCTGCCTGGGCGTGCCTTATATAGCCCCCAGGTATTCCAAAGCCTGACCACAGCCAAAATACTAGACCGCATAGCACAGTTCTTAGAACTGAGCTATGTGGGCACTTCCATGTTGCACAAAAGCTCATTTAACAAGTCCAGTTCCCATGTCATCCTCATGTTCAGTATGCGCCTGGTGCCAAAGGCGCCAGGACTGACTCTAGGGGAGTCTTTGATTAGGTAGCAAGGCCTTTAAGGCCATAATGGAGACTCGTAGCCTGGCTCCAGTGACTTGCCTATGAGGGTTGGGGGCAGGGATCTTGACACCCGGGGACCGAACCTGTGTTGCTCTGCATCGTCTTGCTTCCAAGGCAAGCACCTTGCCACTGAGCTATCCTCCCAAGACATGCGTGTTGCACACCAATGAGACACTGATCATAGAACAAGTGTTTGAAGGACACAATACTTGTCTTTGAATCTGGAAGAGGATTTGATTAAAATACCATCTCTGATTAGTTTCTGCATGTGCTATGCATTGGGTACTAACCTGGAAGCACATTCCATTTGAGATCATTGTCTCTCTTTAACGGAGGGGTTGAGACCAGCGCAAGCATCGGACTGGAGATCAGAGTTCCTGGCCTAAACAGTCGCATCGATTTTCACCAAAGTACCGGAGTGAGAGAGCAGTGTCTCTATAAAGAACATTCAATACTGTTTTAATGTACAGTTTTTAGGAATACAAATTAAAAATACAAACAAATAAATTGAGGAAAAGATTTATAAAACATTATGAGTAAAAAGGTTTTATAGGTTGCAATCGTTAGTTCTTAAACACAGAGGTTTTACTGGGGAATTCAGCTCCTACTTACTCTTGTTCTTTAGGGTAGCTTAGTTCTAGGTTTATTAAGATATAGCATCATTTCAAAACAGAGAAAGTATTTAGTGGCTAGCACCTTCTTCCGTCTCTTAGGTATTTACACTGCATACAAGTATAGGAACCGTAGGATCTTTTTCTCAAGAAAAATAGGTTTGAAATATATAATGGAGGACATACAGAAAGAAAAGTTGCAGTAATGTTCTCAATAAAATTTCATATAGTTATTGGATATCCTGCAGGTGCCAGATCCAGCAAGACATGAGCAGTTAATCTGTAAACACTGCTGTTCATTTAATGAGCATCTCCTCTAAGCAATTTGGAAGAGGAGTACAGGTACCTGACTTTAGACTGGGAAGGAATGGTATATTATCCACTTCCCCCCAGCCCCTGGGGTGTTTCCTGGTCCACTGCAAAATGAGTTCATTTTGTAATGAGACACTCTTGTGGGTCTGTTGAGTTCAGCAGCTCCTGCAGATCAAGGCAGTCCAGGCCTGACAACAGTATATTGAGATGCATCCATTATATATTGAACTGCATATCGTCCAGATTGAAATGCATACATTGTATAGCAGCCTTTGTAAATTGTATAGTGTAGTGTGCATGGTAAATTGTCATACTTCGTGTGCACAGCATACGGAAATGCCTACGTGCTATAATGAGAAACTGGTTATGCTGAGAGACCCACATGCTATATTATAATGAATCTACTACATAATAAAGACATATCGTAAAATGAAAATTCGTGTACACTCTATTTCAAAACATATATATTGTTCATTAAAATTGATATACTTGTCACTGAAGTATGTATACTGCATGTTGAAATATCTACATACATATAGCATGGTGAAACTGCTTACTTATGAGCACTGTTTCGTATACAGACACTACTGAAAATGTTACATGGATTGCAGCCCTGCCCGCTGAAGGGGGTGACTTGTTCTTCTCTTTCTAGTTTCAGGTTCCACAAGTTGTTCAGGGGAGCAGCTGGACCGTCAGAGGGAGGTGACTCGTGGAAAGAGATTCCCTGCCATTTTCTTGAAAGTTTGATGAGCAGCTTTGTGGTGATTTCCTGGGGAGTTTCATTTTGTTTTGGATTTGGGAACAGGATAAATGGCTGTCAGCAGAGCAGGATGTTACAGTAAATATTCAGCAGAGAACAGAGGGAGGTTTGAGGTCTGTTTGCCTATGGGCACAATGTGCTTGTTTATGCGTCTTTATTCCTGATGTTTCTTCAGAGGCAATGGGTCTTACAGTACACAAATTTTAACCCTAGGCACAGTAACTTTTCAGTCCCTTCACAATGTTTTTTTTCAATTAAATACAAATCGTCCTGGATGATAGTAAAGAAAAGGAGGTAAGGCAGACATTTACCATAAATTATGTATTTTGGATGCAAAGATTTCTTTTTTTTCATACATTCACATCTTTTATCCAAAAGCAGATTTGTGCAACGTTTTAAATAAAAAGAACGTATTACCAAGTAATAGCAATTCTTATGCATTTAACACCAGAAGCAGCTTGTTGGATTTTTTGTAACTTTTGTTATCTAGACCAAATCAGCAGATGTCTGCATGTCCAGATCTAAACAAACCACACAGTAATGCAGGGTGTATCTGAAATGCATCACATACTGTCAACATGGAGGGGGGCATTTTTTGGGGGGAGAAATGTATCAAAGATGTGTAAAAGCCGTGCCTAAGACTATTACGCATGTTTGTTACATCATACCCATTTCCATGAATTTTTATGCTAAAGAGGAGGGGTGGAATGAAACTTGTGTTTCTGCCCCCTCCCTTCCTCTCCAACATACAAATGCCCCAGCATGTGCACCGGCACTAATGCTGGGGATACCTATATAGCCTTTTGGCTTCATACGCCAGCATAAAGCAGGCGGACTCCATAGGGATCCATTGTAAACACTGCGTACCATGCTCGCATGACAGGCAGCATTTACAAATAAATGCTGCCTGCCATGCAAACATGACCGGCAGTGTTTACAATTACAATTAAATGCTGCTTGTTCATGGTAGGCAGAATGTCATTGCAATTGTAAACACAGCCTACCATGCGAGCATGGTAGGCAATGTTTACTCATTTGCACAGTGGAGTGCAAATATGCAGGGCGAAAAAGGTGGCATACACGTGGTGGGGATCTGTGCATGCAACAGTGCATGCATGCAGGTCCCCACCGCAGAATTACGAGGAGACTCGAATATGAGGTCTGGAATGTGTTTATCCACATTCCTAAAGGCTGCACATAAAATACTGAATCGACTATGCTCATACAGTATTTGCTAAGCACTGCCATGCAGGCTTTAAATGCAGCATATTCTAACCATATGTGGTGTTTTTAAACCAGCATCCTGCAAATCCTTTGTAGATGAATGTGTGTTACTATACATTAGAATATATATGTGAGTCAATTGTATAGTAGGTGTCACCATATATCAGTCTTAAAATCACTGGAGCAGTCTATGCTATATTTTTATACATTTGCACATATAAGCCAAACAAAGATATTTTTTACTTTTGTTCGTGAACATTGCATATGAGTGACCATCAGTAAGTTCACCTGTTTCATGAGTTTGGACTGAAATCTGTGAAGCTTAAGCCTAAGCAAGCACGTTCAAATCCCATGAGGTTGCTGGTAGTTTGGAGCCAGTCTGCCTTGCGATCCTGGCTTTTAGCAGTATAGGCATGAGTTTGTCCAATTCTTACAAAACAATCAGCTAAGAGCACAAGGTACCTCCTATTTTTCGCAAGCAATTGAACCTTACAGTAATGCACAGTGGGTTCGCACCCTGGTTGCTACCTTCAGAGCACCAATTGAAATTGATTCAGAAATATAAAGGGCTCCGTTGTCTCTGCCTGGATGTGAATAATGTGAGCTATCATGTATGTATGCATGTTTGTATTTATTAAACAAGAAGGCATTGGTGAGTGCTTTGATCAGAAATGCTGTACATGAGGACATCAACAGCAGATTTTGATCCATATGGTGTGTGGGGGTGGTGCTGTGGGAAAATGGGCTGGAGATAAAACAGACTAACACATAGTTTGTACAGCATGTAGAGATATGACGATACGATATTATTTAAATTGCTTACAGTTATTTCCTTTCGGGTGCAATGCAGTGTGGATGTAGGTACTAGTGGAGTGAGATAATACCCCTGTAAGTATTTGATACCCCTTTTCTGTAGAGAATCAACATATTGAGAGTAGTCCGGGCAGCAGTGTTGCTAGGTCTGGAAAAGATCAGGGGCTACGCTAATGTCAGGACTGGCGGGACTCGGGGCTAGCTAGAATTTTGGTTGTAGGACTTGAGCTTCTATCCGGAGCTACAACCAAAAGACTCGGGGCTATAGCCCCCTGAGCCCCCCCCCCCCATCAGCGCCTCTGAGTGCGGACGAGAAAATAAAGTAAAGTTGCAAGAAGAGGTGCTCAAGCACTCTGCCTGTGTATAGCACAAAGTTAAAAAGTGTGCATGCATATGTACCTCTGACAGAGGGGCCTTGCTGATTTACTGAATGAGTGCCAACATTTCCATGATAAGTCCTAATATGAGCCTTCATTAAGGACAGAAACGATGATATGCACCCTGACAGATCCTAAGCCCCTCGGGCCTGGGGTATATACACCATGTACCCTGTCTTGTCCTATATGAGTACTCTCACAGTACTTACTGTAGGCACACTTCTAGTTAACTGAAGTCTACGTTGATTGGCAGGTTTTATACCCAAGGGGTACCTGCTGAGAACACTGGAATACAGTACTGTGTGCTGCCGACAGCCTTGATTGCGTTGGTGTGGGTGAATGGACTTTACTCACCACACCCAGCTGTTGGCAGGAGCCTTCCAGATAAGAAGTGTACCTGTCTGTTTTACATCTTAACAGATAACCTAAAAGTAATTACTCAAAGTTCCTGATCATCTTCTTAAGAAAGCAGGGCTGAGACAAGACTGCCATATTCAAACCTTCAACCAGCAGGTTGCACACCGACTTGTGCAGCAAATATTTTATCATAATGTGTTACCTTACCCGGATAATCTTTTTAAGTGACGCCCTTCTTTGCGCTAGTCAGCACATCATTTAATTGCTCTCCCCGCTCCGGCTGACATATCGGTCAGGTGTTCCAACTGCATTTATTTTCATGCTGGCTGAAAACTAATGTATTCCTATGGAATCTGCCTTAAATGATCACCTGGTAAAAGCAAGTGGATTCTGTAGGAATCCATTGTAAACGCCTGCCACAATCATTAATTGATGGATTTTTTTGTGCCAACGTATTGGAAAAGTGAACAGTAAAGGTGATATTGCCTTTACTTTTTTATTCACTTTATCCACTTTTCCACTACTTTCTGTGACAAGGTCAGTAATCGGACCCTGTTATGAGTGGATCAGAACCCCTGTCAGCCAATCAGGATGGAAGCCAAAGCCAGTCCTGCCCCAGAGAGGGATGGTGGCAGTTGTGAGGGCCCTATTTCCTGTGCCCTTCACAAGTACCAGTCTTAATATATGCAGTACCAATTTGTATCACGCCATGCCTCTTAACAGAAGTGCTGGCCAAGTTTGGTTAAGTGGCAGCCTGCCACTATGGGTGGGTTTTGCTGTACCTTGTCTCAGTGCCAGGCAGCAAAGTCCCCTGTGTGCTTTATTTGTATGGGGAACTGTAATACCTGCCTCTGAGTAGAGGCATGTCCCCCGTTCCACAATTTTCAATTTTTTGTGTACAAATGTTGTGTAAAATAAAGAGAGGCAGTAGGGCATCGGAAGCCTGTCACCGCTACCTCTCATTATTGTGTTATCAGTGTAGACAAGCTGGCTGACTGTCAGCTTGTTCAAGTTGTGGAGGCACAAAGACCCGCAACGTGAACACACTGCCTGACAGAAGAGAACCCTAATTGTACAGGTGGGGCTGCTGTAAGCATGACATTCTTTTTTGCTTTAGCCTTGATGCCCAGTACTGTGCATCAAGGTTTAACAAACATGATATGTGCAGCGTTATTACAAGGATAAGCTGACCTACTGAGGCAGTCTATCCACGTAATAACAGTAACTGTGCATCAAGGGTAAAGCAAACATAATTGTTATACTAGTGTCAGTCTGCATTTACTTTCTAATGTGGCATGGCATTTTTTACATGGCATCAAGGGTAAAGTAAATGTAAGTGTTCTTTTGTGGCTAGACTGACCCACATTAGTAGTGCCAGTCTGCATTTACTTTCCTAATTGGGGATGACATTTTTTTGCTTGACATCAACGGTAAAGCAAACATGATAAGTGTTATTAAGTGGCTAGCTTGGCCAATGGTGTCATTGTAAATTTACTTTAATTACTGTGACATGGCATGTTTACTTTTTACTTGGCATCAAGTGTAAAGCAAACATGTTGAGTGTTATTACGTTGTAGAGAAGGTCCCAAATAAAGCCTGCACTCCAATCGTCCATTTTGAAGTACCAGGAACGTTCACACCGAGATACGTAACGTATGATGAGCAAATAAACCAGCAGAGAGCCGCAGTAGGGCTCTGCCCAGTGCCTATCGGAAGAACAGCACCTATTGAAGTACCAATACCAAGAAAATCATGGACAGTAAGGTATCCATTGAGGAAACCCTACCAACAAATGAGACAAAATGAAGATTGCCGAAGTACAGTGCCGGAAGAAACCAAAAAGGTCTTAATGGAAGACGAATGGTGACGTCACAAGAACCCAGACTGACTCACAGGTAGAAGAAATGACGACCAGAGAATGACGCAAAGAGACGAAATGCCATGAAAAAGGATATTGTGAGCCTAAAGTGAAAGGACGATGTTGAAATGCAAAGAAGTTTAAGCTGTAAGCAAGATGAAGATAGTGACCAGTTTATACCTGTAAATATGCTTGGAACTGCAAGAAAGCTAAGAAAACAGTGTGTCTTGCTATGCTTAGTAGAAGAATAGTGCGGCAAGCACCATTATACATAATCTACCTCAAAATAAAGCACAGTATTATAAGTGTATTTCTACTTTGCACAAGAAGCAGAATCAACCCAGGTTACTTAAGGCCAAATGAGAAAAGATTCATATTTAGCAAAGCGAGAAGAGATGGCTGAATCGAAACTCAGCAGAGGCAACTCGTGCCAGGAAAGCCAAGGTCATACTAATAAAAGAAGTGGACAGTAGCTACATCTAATTGAAACTAAGAACAGAATATCCTGCCTCTGAAAGGTCGAGATAAGAAGAGGTAGGCAGGTGGTGGGCTAAATGAGAATCAAATACACAAATTGAGAGAAAAGAGACAAATTCACGGTGTAGGAATCACGTGACTAGCCGAGCAAGAAGAAGCGAGGGTTCACACCTATGCTTGGCACCTGACCAGGCGGAGATATCAGAACTTTTCCAGACAGAAGATGCAGTCTCGAGGCCAACCAAAGTGAACTAATTGACACATGGACACTAAAGTGATGATTGATTGTAACCATAATCGGAGGAAGGCCGGGTAACTAAGGAGCACCCCACACCTGGCGGATCATTTTGCGTGCTGCTAAGCGAAGTGGAAAAGTATGCATGGGGTTGGTGCCAACCCAATCACAGTGGACCAAATAATTTAGGGTCCTATAGTTAGTAGAACCAATGAAACGTCGTACTTTTAATGACGACTACAGTAGTCATTTTTAAAGGAAGGGTTTAGATGCCCACCTGACAGAGTTTACCCAATCCCCTCACTCCATTACCATATACAGATATAGTACCTATAGTAAAGTTACCTTTTCCTAACCAATAGAATTGCATGTTAACTTTTGAGTGTTACACATCAGTGATGACGATTTTTGAGTATAAATGTTACAACTTGTATGAAGTTCATTGGAGTTTGAAGTGAGAAGTATGATTGCATCACTGCTGACATCCATAACTCCACGTTTTCTGTACTTGTCATTAAACAGACTCCCTTTGCCAAACCATTGAGTTGTCCTTATTGACTGGTGTTGGAGTAATGAATCTGCACCCCCATCCATCTCAAGGGTGCAGCTATCTCGTCTTAAAGCACTTCTGAGCAAACCTCGGCTCTATGGGCCGGCCGGGGATCTCAGAGTACACTTGGTAGTAGAGATTGATGTTTATCGATTATCGATTAGAATAAGACACCTATTGATCGTTGACCGAAAGTAATTCTAGGTCTTCGGCAATATCACAAGTCCTTTGCCATTCGGCTGAGTAGACTGTGAAGCACCCCGTAGACAGTGGTAGTGTAAGAAATAAACCTGCAGGACAAGGTCTGAAGGGACCTGTGTTTCCCTACGTAACTCTTTCCCATTCCTATGGGCAGCTGAGCGGGAGAAAAGCTGAATAAGGCGGTAACAAAGGCGGTGATCCCGAGGGTCCAGAGAGGAACCATGCGAACGGTGAGTGAAGAAGACTAAGCGTTTTGGCAAAAATGCATGCTTTAGAACAAGTAAAGGGAAAAGGTAACGGAGGGAGGCAGAGAAAAACAAAATATAGCTAGAAGTATAGAAGAATGCATGTATCTAAGGGGAAGGGAATAATGACTCAAGAGTAACTGAGAAGTAACTAGAGAAAAGATACCGGGGAGGACACCCGAGAAGAGAAAAGAGAGAGGATTCCGGGGAGGACACCTGAGAAGAGAGAGGATTCGCCTTATTCCTACACTTTAATATAGCAGCTAGAAGAAACGTGTATCCAGGGTCCCAAATAAAAGGGGAACAAATAGGCTACCACAGCGATTAAAAACACTGTGAAAGGTATACGTTTAAACTCCATGTCGGGGTAAAATTTAGAGGCAGAGATACATTTGACCAGCTGGTGTTCGTCTAGTCTGTTAAACGTCTGTTTTATACGTTGTTTGTTGTGACTTCATAAATTGAAAATTTTCTTTAGAAGAACTGATTTAAATCTTATGCGATCGAATGACTGAGATATTATAGAAATAGAAGACATAACATTTTGGGAGAAAATCTGGATCGGAGCTTGCAGTGATTGGTGCTCGCTCTTATTGTGGGAATTGTTTAAAGTCACGTGAAGCTTTGACAAGTGTTATATAAGGAGAAAGGGAACAGATTTAAGCATGGAATTCATAACTCCATTGGCACACCTATGCAAACAATTGCCGAAACATGCACCTAAGCAGCAGAACAAATACAGTACAGAGTGGGTTAAGGGGACCGCCCACAAAATGTTTATGACATGGCCACAGGGTGGGTCCTTATCTAAAGCTGTTTTGCAACACATGGCGACATAATTACATGCCACATACACGGGCAAAAAGTTAGACAAACGCCTAACTGTTCTAGAACTTTGGAAGATGTAGGAACAAGAGAAAGGAGAGGAACTGCCAATAGATTGGATACTTAATGTATGTTCAGAGGGGGGTGAGATGCCTACCGCGCCACCCGCCCCAGCCAAAATGAAGATTGAAGAAGATAAAGATGAGGGGTTATACCCGTTGAGAGAACTTAAAGCAGCTACAGGGTACAGCAACGCGGTATATGAGTCACCTACGCAAAGTAGTGACGAAAATCAAAGAAAAGAAAAGGATAAGGATATCACCTCCACAGTCCCAAGGGACAGGGAGAGATGTGATGATGAAAGAAGGGACCAGACACAGACGATTACATCTCTCGATAAGGAGAGAGAAGGCAAAAGATGGAGAGGAAATGAAGATAGAACTGATGAGATAGCATTTGCAAAAACGAATGAATGGGAAGGCAAATTCTATTGAAATTTGATGGCAAAGGCATTGATGATGCAAAGCAAAGAGAGAGGCTACATGATGTACATAGAAAAGAGAAAGAGAATGAAGTAAGAGATGAAAGAATAAGAAAGAAAGATAGACAAAGGCGTGAACAGCTATATCGCAAAGAGCAAGAAAGACAGCTCGATCGCAAACAAAGAGCAGCCAATGATCAAGACAGACAGCAGCAGCAAAGGTCAGAGGAAGAGCAAAGAATACGAGAGAAGAGAATAAAGAGACGAAGGGATGATGACATCCGAAGGGCAGATGAACGTAGAAATGTAAAGAAAAAGGAAGAAGATAGGATCAAAGAAGAGGCGAGGAAGTGCAAAGAATTTGACGATGATGTAGAATGAAAGCAAAGGCAGAGAGCATGCGATCTTGAATATCTGAGGAGAGAGGTTAAAAAACCTGATCCAGTGGTAGATTGGGAAGACATGCAAGAATTCTTTCCTGAATACGATTCAGTACCAAGCACGTCTAGGGCAAATATTGAAGATGACTTCGACACCAGAAGCATTGGAGAAACGATTGATAGAATATATGACGAAATGGGGCTAGAACAAATACCCCAACGGGAGGGGGAAGACGAGCGCTTTGAGAGCACTCAACATTACGGCACTGAGGATGTTTCCCGAAGTAGTGGGAATAGAGAACTATCCCTGGATAGACTAGAAATAAGTAGGAATAAAGAAGACACAAGAAGTGGCACGAGTTGGGCACAGACAATGTCCGACTCAGAAAGAGAGGAGCATGAGGAAAATGATGAAGAGAGGAGGAGCGAAAGATGACTCCCAAGGGAGAAAGGGATACAATGGTCGGACACTAGCGAGCCTGCACCAAGGGCATCGGAGTCCGCCACACAATCAGACCGACACAAAGGAGTATCTCACAGTCAGAGGGTGGTGTCTCCACCAGCCTATGTGAGCAGGCTTAGGACATTGCCAGGCAGGCGGAGATGCAGGAATATTACCCCTGCAAAAGATAGGAGAACAATAAGAGAAGAGAGAGAGAGAGCTATTCATCCCAAATTCCGTTACTCGAGAAAGAGGGGACGAGACCACAATATATTCCATGGCCACACATGGATCGGGAAAATGTGAAAAACAAGCTTCCAATGCTGACATCGGGAGCTGGAAAATGGATACACGAGTTAGAAAAAATGACAGGAGGAAACGCGTTAGCTAGAGGGGATATGAAGGGCCTCATAATCACCATACTTGGTGAAAGAGCAGACTATGTGTGGACACGGGCGGGTTACCCCGCTGTGACCACAATCAATACCACACATGACGGAGCTCCATTTAACAATTGCAGAGCCGCAGTATGGAAGGCACTACGAGTGCTTTACCCAGACACTTCTGATGTGGGATCTATAACGACATGTAAAATGAAGGAGTCTGAGGATCCGTTAATTTTCAACAGAATTTTCAAGACGCGTGGATACTCGAGACTTATGAATCTTAGACGAAATCTATACCTGTGTTCTACCATATATTGAGCCAGTACAGAAACAACTCAAGAAATTGGTAGGAATCGAGGCTAAACCTTGCTCAGAAATACAGCTGACCATCTCACACTATTGCAGGCTACTGCAAGAGAAGAATCACAAAAAGGAAGCTAACGAAAGGGTGAGGAAGCGAAATTGGTGCAGAAGAAATGGTCAAAATATGCTCTTGAGGGAACCATGATAACTAGCGCAGCTGAATCAAGCATGCAGCAAGTCAATAATCCACAACAGAATAATCAGGGCAATACAGGGTTTTACCCCAGGGGAAGAGGATTTAGAGGAAGAGGATGGCAGAGTAATCAGGGAGGTTTCCAAAATAATCAAGGAGGTTTTCGAAATATGCAACATGGTAATCAAGATATGTCAAATGGGCAAATGATCCGACCACCGCCAGTATATTGGTTGTGTGGGATGACAAGGCATTTAGGGTGCACATGCAGAACCCAAGGCATGGTGCAGAATGACCAAGGGACAGGAGCAGGCATGGTGAATCCACCTGCCCCTTTATAACAGTTGCACAGAATCACACAGTGCAGCAACAAGCGCCAGGAGCGCAACCCGGTTTGCAACCTCAGAATATAGTGAGTTTTCCACAAGGGCAGTCTCAACAGTCACCACTGCAATTGACACAAACGATGAGCTCTGGGCAGACCATGAACCCTGGAATGAGAAATAACTATGCTAATGGGGGAAATCCATCACCACACAGTGGGCCCAAGCTATATATGGACCAGGACAGCTCACTGGGAACCTTGATGTGTTCTATCCTTTCTGTGATACCTGACCCTAACCGGGAACCTAGGGTGGATGTCGCTATAGGGGATAACGAATATTCCTTCTTAGTTGACACAGGTGCAACACGCTCGTGTATACGTGAAGGCAAGTTTTCCTTGTCTGGCGAGGCCATAAATACTCAGAGTTTCACAGGAGCTACAAGTCGTGTTCCCTTTACAAATGTACTTCCAGTCTCTATAGGAGAATGTGAAATGAATGTGCCTTTATTATATTCACGACAGAGCCCAGTAAACATTTTAGGTCGAGATTTAATGACTAAGTTAAACATGACAATCTCTTTCACGGAGGAGGGCATAGTATGTTCAACTCCAGGAATGCACTATTCAAACGTATGCTAAATTATTAGAGCATACGCAGGACACACAGCCATGAGGGCTATACCATTAGAGCCAGAAATATTTGCGTACGGAATGCACGTGCTAATGGCAGGGCTGCCAGGTCTTGCTGACAAAATCATGAGAACCCCAGATGAATTTCTTTTCAGACCAAGAATACCGCTGCACGGGGAGAAGGGACAAGTATTTCCCTTGATGATACACACAGCTGCAGTACGAGGAAAAATGGCCTTGATAGATGGTTATGACGACCAAGGCCAACAATGGTGCGCAGTAATCGCCATTGAAGAAGGATATATATACACTGACGTCACTGATGACGATCTGTTTGAAGAGCAAGCAGATATGGGAGAGACAATGGTGGAAGTGAGTCTCACATTTTGGGTGAGAATGATCAAAAGAGAAGTGCCTCAGAGAACGATGTTGGCACGAAAACGCCCTGAATATTTTGATGATGATATGGCCCAGGTGCCTGTCTCAGTGTGGACCACAGGACCCTATGACGTAGGCCTATTGAAAGTGGTTGGAGAAGTGAAAATCAAACTGAAACCGGGAGCAATTCTACCAAGAGACCGACAATATCTCATGTCCAGACAGGCAGATGAAGGATTTTTTAAGCCAATTTCGGCTATGATAGAACAGGGGATCTTAGTGACGTCAGAGTTGTCATGTAATACGTCAGTTTACCCTGTGAAAAAAGTAAGGAAGGGTCTTGGAGGGTAATCCAGGATTTAGGCCCAATAAATGATATTGTTGAGGCTGAGTTCCCTTTAGTCCCTAACCGGCTTCAATTCTATGTAATATTCCTGTTGAGGCAAAATTATTTCACAGTGATTGACTTGAAAAATGCATTTTTCTCAATCCCATTGCACAGTGACTCACAAGATCTGACGTCATTCACATTCAGACAGATGCATCTGAAAAGCACGAGGCTACCCCAAGGGTACTGTGAGTCTCCTTCTATTTTCCTGCAGATGGACCTAAGAAATATTGCATTAGAAAGCGTAGTCCTGCAATATGTGGATAACATCTTAATTTGCAGCACGACAGAGAAGCAATGCAGACGTGATTCTGTTCAGCTATTGACTATACTGGCTGAGAAAGGATACAAGGTTGACAAGGAAAAGCTACAGTATTGTCAACAAGAAGTGCTGTACATAGGCCAGTTGATCTCACATGAGGGAAAAAGAGTGACCCCAGAAAGGGCTGAAGCCATACTGAACACAGCTAAGCCACACACGATAAAACAGATGCAGAGCTTTTTAGGCCTGTGCAAGTATGTTAGGGCATGGGTCTTCGACTATAGCTCTTACACTAAGCCTTTACTTCAGGCCCTAAAGAAGCCCAAATGGCAAAAGAAAAGATTGAATGGTCTGAGACCATGGAGGAAGGATTTGCTGAACTTAAAAAAGCTATTTGCACAGCACCAGTTTTAGGGATTCCCAATTATGCAGGGGAATTTTACCTGTTTTCACACACGAATGGCAGCGTTATGATGGCAGTGCTCACACAGAGAACCACATTGGGGTACAAGCTCCTGGCATATTACAGTGGGAATTTGGACCCGGTAATGAAAGGCCATTTCCTGTGCAAACAAAGTTTAGCTACCGCAGCGTTCGCCATAGAGAAGGCTACAACCATTGTAATGGGATGCTCAATGAAGTTGTACGTCGAGCACTCATTATTTGCTATCCTAGAGAAACCTAAGTGTACATTGACAACTCAAGAGGTTATGCTTATGAAGTGATCATATCGAATCCATCGATTAAAGTAGTCCGATGTAAGATAGTGAACCCCCAGCTATGTTTATAGCAGAGCCAGTCACTGAAGGAGAACCGATCCATGACTGTGCAAACTATGAAGAATTCTATGATGTGATCCCCAGAGTGAAAGAAAACGCTTTGGCAGAAGGAGAAAGTGTCTTTATTGACGGTTCTTCAAGATTCGATCAAAATGATGGGCAAAGATATAAAGGCGTCGCGGTAATGAAACACACCACAAATGGAGAATTTCGAGTACTCCTTAGTGCATGAATACCATCTCACCATTCAGCACAGGTTGCAGAATTATTGGTGTTGATACTCGCAATTGCGAATCACGCAGACCAGGAAGTAACGGTGTACAGTGACTCTGCTTATGTGACATCAACAGTGCACGCAGGCTTAGCGCGCTGGAAAAGAAGGGGCTACCTCCGAGCAGAATTATTGGACAGGCTAATCAAGGCACTACAGCTTCCAGTGGGCATAGTGGTCGTGAAATGCGCTGCCCACACGAAAGGGACAGATTTTATCTCACACGGAAATCAGGCAGCAGACACGGAAGCCAAACGTATGGCATCCAAAAGTGAGACGATCATGGAAGTGGAAGTCACCCATACCAATGAGAGGATAATGGTTGCACGAACTAGACCTGAAAACTATAACAATCTAGGGCAAACACAGTTAATGGAACTCCAAGGGGAGGCACCACAGGAAGAGAAAAATCTTTGGAAATGGCGAGGGTGTTCTTTAAACCCCTCTGACAGTTTGTGGCGACAAGACAGCACTGGTAAACCGGTGATGCCTATAGCCCTGTTAAAATTAGTGCTGGAGCAGCTACATTACCCAGCACACATGACAATAGAGAATCTTGCAGCAACACTCGCAGAAGACTGGTTCATACCGAATTTAACCGAGCACGTTGCATTTTTTAGAGTGAACTGTATAATTTGCCAACAATTCACAGCTGGGCACACATTAAAAGTAATGAGAGGAGTCATCCCCAGGCCAAATGGGCCTTTTCAGCACTTGCACGATTACGTCGACATGATTGAAGTATGTAACGGGTACAGATCCTTAATTGTTGTGGTGTGTCCATTCTCTAGATGGATAGAGGCAGGTTCATGTACGCACCCAGACTCTACCTGTGCGGCCACATTTTTAGTGAGAGAAATATTCCCAGGGGGTGTGAAATCATGAGATCAGATAATGGACCTCACTTTGTAAATGAGACATTCAAACTGATTAGCTTGCTACTTGGTAAAAAGCACAAGTTCTCGTTGGCATATCATCCGCAAATTAACGGAATCTGTGAGAAGCTCAACGGCTTATTAAAGGCTGGATAGCCAAGTTGAAGCTTACTTTACGAAAGGAACGGTTGCACCGCCTTCCTTTAGCATTGTATGCACTCAGGAACCAACCAGATAATCATCTTACGCCACACGAGATACCCACAGGAAGAAGAATGCGTACTCCCCTGACACCCTGAGATAGAGCTAGATGCGATGTCCAGTCCACAGGAGAAATCTTAGGGTCTGAAATGCAAAATTACCTGAATTGCATGACATCTTGCCTTACTGTAATTTCAGACCAGCTGCAGCGGCGACGAAAAGGGTGCAGAGCAGCACGGAACACAGAAGGAGATACTACTGCAGACACAGCTCAAGGACTTTGTGTACCATCCGTTTTCCCTGGAGATACCGTCCTTGTAAGGAACCATATGAGGAAAAGGTGGGATGATCCAAGATTTAACAGTCCCTTAACAGTGGAGGACTGCACTCCTTCCGCAGTGAAACTACAAGGCAGGAGAGCTTGGATTTTTCTTGCTCATATCAAACCCTACATCGGAGAAGGCCCCCTGCCTGCACCCGAGCGAGGAGACTACGAGCGATGGGGAAGAACCACAGCACGTGCAGACGAGATCCATGAAGAAGAAAAAGGACGCATGACCAGCCAGACAAAGAACTTTTTGCAAATTGTGGCTTAAAATTGGACACTTCCTCTGAGCAAAAAAGTGGATAAGGACATAAACAAAGGACACTCTGTGCATCCTAGTTGCAGGGTGGAGAAGAGAATTGCACGTATAAAACACAACATAGTCTGTTGAACTTGAACATTGAATCAAGACACATTAAAACTGTGACGAGGAAATAACATGCCAAATTTTGATCGGGGACACATGAATTGGAAGAAAATACAGTATTCAGACTCATTTCACACCAAGACCATATTCGGAATCGCATGTGGTGTCCCACAGTAGCAACATCACTAAAGATGTGGTGACATATTTTAATCCAGTGCTAAGATCATACCCGTCATTGGTGGGGAGAATCACCAGTGTATCTGACTTTCTTCAAGATCCCGAAAACGAAAAGACAATAAGAAGATTGCTTACTGTAATTGCCGAACAATTTCTCCTACTTCCTGAGTACAGCTAGGAGAAGCCAAATGTTCCAAGCAGAGAAGGAAGTAAATGAGCTTGTCAATACATTGTTCTTTCGAATAATCGAAGACTGTCAAACGACAGACACACTCACATTTCTCCGAGTTCCAGTGAATACAGAATGTCTGAGCACACTTCTAAATAACATCATGATCTTAGTTGCACTCCACGCAAACGGACAGTGCAGACATTGTCTACATTGAAGTGAAAGCATACAGTCCTGAATGCCAGCAAAACCGGACAGATATCCCTGTCCCCAGAAGACAGTAGATTGGCCCACAATGTTCTCTTGCGTTTAGTCACTGATTTTCCAGAGCTTGTGGGGAGACCGATCGATGTTGACGTCCTCACATTCATCAGAGACCCAGCCAATACTGCACAAATAGGCATGCTCTTGCATGGAATAGTACTACAAGTAGAGCTCTCTAACCATCAGCAGAACTATCTGAGGAAATTCTATAAGCTTTCCGCCGACTGACAGATCGAGGGAGCATTACCAGAGACTTTCCTTCTTATTTTCCATTGACAAGGCAACATTTCTTCGGAACTAAAGCAGATCAGGGGCACGGACTGAGAGCTGACATACTTTGAACATGCACAGTAAAGAGACTTGCTGGATTATCACTTCATTTTGACACTTCCCATATTTTAGTAAAGGAACTGTATCATCTGATAATAGACAATTCATTAGTCACAAGAGGGGGGACAATTGTGTTACACCTGAAACTCACAACAAAGAATCCGAAAAGACAATATTATTTAAAGGAGTATCGTAAGAATTAACATTTTGGCGAATGATCGAGAAGGGAATCCAGAGCTGCAACCCCGTCCTCCCACAGGAGGAACAACCTCCCTATTCCACTGGAAGTAAATGCTGCCACTTGACATACAGGGGCATAATGTATTTGTGTATTATATTCATCATTGTTTTACTGTCATTAACGATCAGAACAGCATTTTTCATTGGTGCACAAAGCGTTCCAATTCCAGTGCACCCACCTAATGATGCACGCATGAAGCCTACAAAGGCACCCAGACCTTACATAGTCATTCCCGTCCCTAGAACATCTGATGGTGGAATGAATGAACTTGAAATGGATGTGATTGGCATTGACACACACCCACTTGTGGTAACAAACAAAAAGGAAAGCCAGAGACAGGGTCGGCAAAGCATGAATGTGACAAGATTACAGACAACTACACACATGCAAACACGGAATTCACATGCAACAGGCCTAGTGTCAATGACTACAGAACCACAAACCAAAACATCAGAGAAGAAAAAACTGCATTCTATGAGAAACTCCACAGCAGACATTGTGGAAAGACAAGAGGAGCTGGAGAAGAAACCAACATAAATAACAGTAATAAACACTCCAGAGACAACACTGATGGAGACGTAGACAAACTCAAAGAAATTCTCATGAGCACAGCTCATAGCAGAATCCATGTGGCCATCATTAGCCAGAGCCAGGAAAAGGCAAGAGGTAATAGAAAGAATTGCCAGACTTTCCTCAACTCAAATGGCACAAATGAGAAGGCCTGCACCATGGACCGGGATACCTGAGGATCCTCCAGCAAGAAAGAGCCATACAAATGCATTCAGGGATGTAGTAATAGCAAACTACATGAAAACCTTAAGAATCCAGAGGAGTATGCACGGAGATGACAACAAACTAAACGATTACCAGGACAGCACAGCACATTTGGGAAACAACATTTGGTACCAGCACATGAAAGAAGTGGGAAGACGAAATTCAGAAGAGGAATGCTTTGTTTGTGCACTCCTACCATACAGCATGAGGAAGTCCAAGATCTTCGTAGCTGTAGAAATTGATGTCCAGACAGCACACTGTCTTTCAAACGTAGCCATATGCAAAACAAGAGGCCAGTTCATGGGCAGTGATATGTGAAACAGAAACAGCCTATCCCGATGAAGATGATTATGTTCAAGACATAAAGACAAGAAAAAGAGCTCATACTAGGAACCATGTTATCTGGTATGAGAAGCCTGGAGTTAAAGGAGCAGAAATAAGATGGGAAGTGAAACGAAAGCTAAATGTCCAAGGAAAAATTCCAGAAGATGCTCAAAGTTGGAAGAACAGAGGCCAAATGCAGATTTGGGGAACAGTGCTTTCACCAGACGGATGGGAGAAAGGAGTAGTAATATGTAGAGCCTGGATGGCCACTGGTCGTTACCAAGGCACCATCAACATCGTACGAATGACTGCAAGCCATTATGGCCAAAGCTTGCAAAACTACTGACATGGGTCGAAGACAGAGGAGGACCCCTGCAGATAGTGCCACTAGAAAACCCAAAATTCTGCTTCAGAAATAATGGCACAAGAAAAATGGGAGAGAACCAGAACTGTGGACGAGTTTTTAATGCTCTAGGAATGGGGCACGGAACTGCAGTAATTATGGATCATTATTGGGCATGTGCATCCAGAGCGTACATCAGACTGCCGAAAAACTGGGGAGGTATATGCACAATAGTGAACGTCCACGTTCAGCATTGGTGATCCCGAAAAGAGACATGAACATTGACAGTTTCCCGAAAGCAGATGCTTACCTGAGGAAAAGGAGATCTGAGGAACTGCTAACTCAGATGAAGAGAGAGAATTACTTCTCTGACAAATCAGAAGAAGCCTTTCATGCAATACCGTATGAACAGAGGCTTTTCAGCCTCACCTCATCAGTGTTCACAACAAGTTTCATGCCAAGATTTCAAGTTGGAGCAAATACTAAATGGTTTCAGATAACCAGATGGGAGTTACTGCAGACCATCAACACGACATAAAAGGATTCAGTGCAATTAAGGAAGAGTTAAGAGCCATCCGACTGATGACTCTCCAGAACAGATATGTGCTTGACATGATCACAGCTATGGATGGAGGAGTTTGTGCAAAAATCGGAGAATCATGTTGCACATTTATACCTTCTCACGATGAGGAAAATGGAACATTAACAGAAGCCATAGGTATGCTGACAAAACTGCAGAACCAGATGATTGATGAAACTGACAAAGTGGATGATGACAGCTGGTTTGGATCAATATTCTCGTGGGTCCCACAATGGATGGCTGATGCATTCAAATTCCTGGGAGCACTGCTAGTGATGATATTACTAGGTTTTTGTGTTATCAAGATAATAATCTCTCAATGCCAAAAGACTGCAAAAAAAGCCATAGGGATGAAGATCATGATTGATGTCAAGCCAGAATGGAAGCCTAAAGACCTGACTGATGAAGAAATAAAAAAGTTTGTGAAGGCCAGCATTCACACACCAGAGGGAACAAAGTTTCTCTACCCCAGGAAGCATTGAAGCTATGTGGGAAGATGGGTTTACTGTAGCCCAAATGGAC
Organism: Ambystoma mexicanum; assembly: GCF_040938575.1. Classification (NCBI taxonomy): domain Eukaryota; kingdom Metazoa; phylum Chordata; class Amphibia; order Caudata; family Ambystomatidae; genus Ambystoma; species Ambystoma mexicanum. Next base: position 248,134,889 of record NC_090933.1, on the reverse strand, counting down.
AATGTCAACTAATGACATATAATAAAGACGAACACGTAAGGACCACAGGAAGCCTGAAAGGAGTAATAAAGATATGGTCTCCAAAGAGACACTTCTTCAAACCATCATGTATAGCTCCAGAAGATGAAGAAGGAATGAACCAAGAACCGAGTAAGATGAATCCAAAGACGGAAGTGAAAGTGGTCCAAGAATCGTCCAGATGGGGGAGTGTAGAGAAGGTCCCAAATGAAGCTTGCACTCCAATCGTCCATTTTAAAGTACAAGGAACGTTCACACTGAGATACATGATGTATGATGAGCAAATAAACCAGCAGAGAGCCGCAGTAGGGCTCTGCCCAGTGCCTATCGGAAGAACAGCACCTATTGAAGTACCAATACCAAGAAAACCATGGACAATAAGGTATCCATTGAGGAAACCCTACCAACAAATGAGACGAAATGAAGATTGCCTAAGTACATTCCCGGAAGAAACCAAAAAGGTCTTAATTGAAGACGAATGGTGACGTCACAAGAACCTGGACTGACTCACAGGTAGAAGAAATGACGACCAGAGAATGACACAAATAGATGAAACGTCATGAAAAAGGTTATCGTGAACCTAAAGTGAAAGGATGATGTCGAAATGCAAAGAAGTTTAAGCTGTAAGCAAGATGAAGATAGTGACCAGTTTATACCTGTAAATATGCTTGGAACCACAAGAAACCTAAGAAAACAGTGTGGCTTGCTATGCTTAGTAGAAGAATAGCGCGGCAAGCGCCATTATACATAATCTACCTCAAAATAAAGCACAGTATTATAAGTGTATTTCTACTTTACACAAGAAGCATAATCAACTCAGGTTACTAAAGGCCAAATGAGAAAAAATTCATATTTAGCAAAACGAGAAGAGATGGCTGAATCGAAACTCAGCAGAGGCAACTCGTGCCAGGAAAGCCAAGGTCATACTAATAAAAGAAACGAACAGTAGCTACATCTAATTGAAACTAAGAACAGAATATCCTGCCTCTGAAAGGTTGAGATAAGAAGACATAGGCAGGTGGCGGGCTAAATAAGAATCAAATACACAAATTGAGAGAAAAGACACGAATTTACAGTGTAGGAATCACGTGAGCTGAGCAAGAAGAAGCGAGGGTTCACACCTACTTTTGGCACTTGACCAAGCAGAGATATCAGAATTTTTCCAGACAGAAGATGCAGTCTCGAAGCCAACCACAGTGAACTAATTGACACATGGACACTAAAGTGATGATTGATTGTAACCATAATCGGAGGAAGGCCGGGTAACTAAGGGGCACCCCACGCATTCTGTTAAGCGAAGTGGAAAAGTATGCATGGGGTTGGTGCCAACCCAATCACAGTGGACCAAATAATCTAGGGTCCTATAGTTAGTAGAACCAATGAGACGTTATACTTTTAGTGACGTCTACAGTAGTCATTTTTGAAGGAAGGGCTTAGATGCCCACTTGACAGAGTTTACCCAATCCCCTCACTCTGTTACCATATACAGATATAGTACCTATAGTAAAGTTACCTTTTCCTAACCAATAGAATTGCATGTTAACTTTTGAGTGTTACACGTCAATGATGACAATTTTTGAGCATAAATGTTTCAACTTGTATGAAGTTCGTTGGAGTTAGAAGCGAGAAGTATGATCGCATCACTGCTGACATCCATAACTCCCCATTTTCTGTGCTTGTCATTAAACAGACTCAATTTGCCAAACCATTGAGTTGTCCTTATTGATTGGTCTTGGAGTAATGAATCTGCACCCCCATCCATCACAAGGGTGCAGCTATCTCGTCTTAAAGTACTTCTGAGCAAGTCTCGGCTCTATGGGCCAGCCGGGGGGTCTCGGAGTACAACGTGGCAAAGCTGGCTTACATTGTCGGCTCCAGTCTAGCCATATATTCTTTGTGTGATGGCATTTTTGTACTTTGCATCAAGGGTAAAAGCCAACATAAGTATGATTAAGTGGTACACTGCCCTATCTTGGTATAGCCAGTCTGGTTATACTTTAGTTCCGTGCTATGACATTTTCTAACTGGCTCTGAGTCCGTATATGATAATACTGGTATATACCAGGAGCATGCATGGGTATTTACGGGCACAGCCAGCATGAAAATGCTTTATACACTGGCATATGATGTGGGCAAAGGCATCATCAATATGCATTGGGAAATGGTCCTGTGCGTTGTTGGTGACTTGCATCTATTGCTTTTTTATATGCACCACCATACACAATTTATTCGAAACTGTGTGATTTTTTCACAGAAAGTGCTTTAAAAGGCATCATGTGTGCTCGTTATTTAAAAAGATGTTCTCAGGTGGGAAAACACCCTTGAACCTCCCTTGTTTGGTTTGGGCTCCCTCGCTGCGCTCAGTCACTCCCATATAATATGTGCATACGTTTACTCCCTTCCAGTTCAAAAATTCACCAACCACCACTGGTTCTTTCTGCCTTTTCTAGAACTCCCAGATAAGCAACAACTATGAGAAAACATTACCCACAGCACAGCAACCCATCAGCTCTCCACACAATCCAAGGCCAGATCCTAACCAGAGAGAGTGAGACAATGAAAGGGAAGCCAGTGCACCTACATGGCAGTTCCAATCCCTGTGTGATCCGCATATAGATGGCACCTCTAGAGAGAGAGCAAACGAATAAGGACCCAGAGCTCCTCCGTGGTTGTTTAAGATGCTGTGGACCGCTCCCCAGCCCTAGCGAAAATGGAAGCAGAACCATTGTGCCTGCCCTAGACCATCAGGGCCTTAAATGAGGGCAGCAACCTCTCAATAGAATTGTATTTACCCTGAGGGGAATTGAGTCACCATCCCCTAAAATGAACCTGAACTGTCAACCGTTGCTGAAGCATCACAGCCACAGGCAGAGAAAGGGGGCATGGTTAACCTGTAATTGTGACCTCTCTTGGCCAGGGAAGACAACCCTAGATTTGCCAGGGACAGAAAAGCAATCAGTGGATAGCAAGGGTGTTAAGAGAGGTAACAGGAAGCAGGAAGTTGTGGATTGCTTGTCTGAGGTGAGGTGAGGAGGTAGCAGACCAAGAGACCAGCATGAGGATGGACAGTGAATGGGAGTGCAGTGGTGACTTTTGAAAGAGGTGAGGTATTGGTTACTGAGAGCAAGTGTTTCTTTGTTGTTAGTGTGCATGAAATAATAGAGGGTAAGAATATTAGGGGGAGTGTAGGGAATGAATGTGAAGTGATTGTGAGCGTGAATGGTGTGTGACTGTATATAAGGTGGTTGGAGGAGTAATAGTAATATTGGCGTGGATGGGGAGTAGCAGTGTGGAGGAGGGAGTAGTAGTGTGGAGGAGACTACAGTGTGGTAGGGATTAGTAACTTCGAAGGGTGGAGTCAGGTAGTAGAAGGAGTGTGGGACATCTGAGGGACAGAGGAGGAAGATGCAGGCAGTAGGAGGAGTGAAGGTGGGGGGGAGCAGGAATTGGGGTATTCTTTGCATCATCTGTGACAATGGTGAAATGATTAAAATTGCATTGACTAGACCTTTTGCACTTGAGTGCCAATCGAGTTAGTCCCTTCTATACAAAGTCTTCCTTAATTAAAAATGACCCACAGTGCCTGAGGAGACACATTATGGTATTGTGGCTGCATGGACCACGCTTGTGAGCCAGAACCTAGTCTTTCCCACGCTCACTTGTGTGTATCAGAGAAACACACACATAGCATGCAAGGGTAACTGACAGCACTCACAGATGCCACAAGGAGACTCTGGGCCTCATTATAATGTTGGCAGTAACGGTATGAATGGTGCCGGTAAGGCACCAGCACCGTTCATGCCGTTCTGCCAAATTACGAGTACTCACGGGTATCTGATAGCCAGCCAGGTCTGGAGACTGTGCGACACCATCGAGCAGAACTCGTGATTGCGCCGCCACCGTTATCAACAGTTCCGGTGCAACCATGCTCTCCACCCCCATTTTGCCCTATGGGGCAGAATGGGGTTCGGGAGCCCGGCAATACCAGCACCTGCGAATGGGCAATTACCGGCCCATTTAACTCGTAATGGGCTGGTTATTGCCCAATTGCGGGAGCCGGTGCCGGTAGCGAGTTTGGCGGTAGCCGTGCCTGTAAAACGGGCATGGCTACCACCAAGCTCGTAATGAGGCCCTCTGTCTCTTATCAGGGAGCCACATACCCGAATCAGCACTTCCACCTGACTTTAAAAGATGGCAGCAAACTTTTAACCTTGAGCTGTTGCTGCACAACACTGCATGAACACTAATTACCAAGAGGAGATTGTTACCAGTCACACCTGGGAAACCTTATTAGAATGGAAGAAACATTGGCCAGAGAAAGAATGGAAAGGGGAAATTACCAATAGCAAACAATGGGGCATTTGAGAGAGGGGGGAAAACGTGTCTGCAGTAAATTGACATAATCTGAGAAATCAGGATCCCTATTAAACAGTGCAGGGAGAGCCATTAATGTCACAAACAAGCTACCTACCAACTTGGCAGCAAAGAGTAAAAAGATGGCGTACCAGGAAGAATCAGAGAATGGGAGAGAACAGACAGAGGGACTTGGGAGAGAGATAGAGATATATATGAGCAAGCTGAGAGGAACTAGGTCCCATCGAAGGAGAGAAAGAAAAAGCCTGCTCCTGGCTATATTCCAGACCGTGGATGAGGGATTGATGCAGAGAAGAGAAAGGGAAGACCCTGCTGTGGACTGTAGCTGAGACTTTGGGAAGAGACCAGATGCCAATAGAGACTAGAGGAGACCTTGGCCCTGGAGGGTTACCGTAGCTGTTGCATTGCAATGACACAGCCTGACAAAACCCCTATTCAAAGATGAAGAAACATTTGCTGATAGGTGCTTGTGTGTGAACTGTATTGTCATCAGTGCAGGAGGGCAACAGTGGGATAGAGGGTAATCATATCTGAACCTGACAAATACCCAAATGCAAGGGGGAGAAGCATGTGCTGGTGGCAAAATTAAGAAGGGTGGTGGGTGCAGGATATATGAGATGACTGTAATGCTAAGAAGCCAGCTAAATAATAGTTTGCGGGTCTTTGAGAAGATCAGGATTACTATAGGAAGATCCTTGAACCACATTGAGTCATCTACTCCTCAAATCTTTAGCACAAGTATCCTTTTAGTACTAGTCTCCAATGTTATTTATATTGGAGTTACAGATACCTTTCCCATTGTATAATATGGCAGTGTAACTGACATAGAAAAAACGGATTCAAATGAAAATAGCAAACTTCTGCCAGCAAATAAGAACAGTTGTTAATCCATGCAATAAGCCGGAATCTCAGTCTCTCTTCTTGCGTAGGCTTCGGAAACCGAACATTTAGTTTAGTTTCAGATGCAAGAATCTTCAGGTCACACTGATGCAAGGTCTACGTGGGGACTTCCTTATCCTTTCCAAAACTACATTAATATACAGTCTAACTGCCCCATTACATTTTTATGTTCAAAGCTCTCATCAATATCTTCTTGTTTAACAAATACAAACACAAACATACATATATAATACCTGAAAATGTTAAAATCCAACCAGGTTTAACTAGGCCCTTCATCCTTCTGAAGCAAATTAAATGTGTGCTCTGAAAGTAGCATCCACAGTGCATGCTCTAAGCTTCATTTGCTTGTGGAAAAGAAGGGGTTAACTTGTTCTCTTAGCTGAATGTTTTTTAAGCATTGAAATAGACGATTGTATTTTAGCACAACAATGTTGTGGAAAGATCGCCGCATGGTTACTCTCTTGTAGTGATCCTTTCAGGGGTGTCCCGCACGCGACATCTGTTTCCACTGGGTGGCACACCCACCAACTTTCCTGCCCTCCTCTTTGCCTCCTTCCAACTGCAACCTCCGTCCTGACACTTATAATGTTCCCGTTTGTGTTCCAGAGGCTGTCATGGTCGGCCAACATACAATGGGCGTCCTTACGAGTGTGGAGGTAGCCATGCTGCTTTTAGCGTATGGCTACCCCAATACTGTGTACCAGGTCCAGGACCCGCAAAAGGGGCCTTACGCAGCCATTCAAACCTTGGAGGGCCCGGTAAATCCCTTTCGCGAGACCCGGACCCAGTACATCCCCTTTCGCATTTGAGCCCCCATAGGTCTCAATGGGAATGGGAAGGTTGCTAACAACGGGCCCGTTAATGAGGGGCCCGTTGTTAGCATCCTGGTCTGCTAGCGGGTCCTGCTAAGGATGCCTGGTCTGACTAGGTGTTCCTTAGCGCGACCCACTGCAGACCTCGTATATAGGGCGGCCCGGAATGAACAGTACTGGTCCCTTACTGGCACCGTTCACTCCTGGGCAGCCAGGGTCCTAATGAGGCCCAATGTCTTTTACCACCGAGCCTGAGAGACTGCAAACAAAACCGCCACGTTTATGCCATGACTCCCAGACTGCCTGTCTTCAAAATACGAAGGACTTCATGGGAACTGCAATGGCTTGCTTGGGATTAACCTCAGAGATGTGTCCAATCTCAGGTACTCATGAACAGAGGAAACATTTCTGATGGTCACTATTCACCAACACAATATAGAAAGTCTGTTTTTGAATCATATGTGCAGATTTATAAAAAATGATATAAAGTGTTTCAGGGATTTTGAGACAGATACAGGGAGACGTCTATTATACCATTGACTTGGATATGGATTCTAATGTATAGCAACATATGTTAATACATAAAATATTTGCAGGACATTGGTTTGTAAACACTACATGAGTGCAGGACATACTGCATTTAAAGCCTGCAGGGCGGTGCTTTGCAAATACTTTCACAGACCTGTACATGCTGCATTTCACATGCATCCTCTAGAAATGTGGTTTAAGAACACTCCACGCTGGCAGTGATTGATGCATTTCATCTACACCACACAGCACTATGTAGTTTGTAAACGCATGGACACGCAGCCTTGTACTGATTTGGTGCAGATAACAAAAGTTACAGCATCCAACAAGATGCTGCTGGTGTTAAATGCATGCGAATATCTCTTACTCGGTAAGATATTGTTTTATTTAAAACGTTGCCTGGGCCTTCTTTTGTAATTACGATATGTATGTATGAACAAAAGGAAACCTTTGCATCCAAAATACAACATTTATGGCAAAAGGCTGCCTTGTGTGCTTTTCTTTTCTGCCCCCCAGCACCATTGTCTATTTGATTTTAAAATAAATGTATTGCGAAGGGACTGAAAAGTTATTGTATTGAGACTTAAAAGGATATGCCTCCTTAGAAACAACCTTAATAATGACACAAAAAAATCACCCTGTGTCCCCAGGCTAACAGACTTAAAGCCACCCTGTGCCCATTGCTGAATAGGTACAGCAACATACTGACATGCTAACAACCAATGGGCTTGTACCCAAAACTAGCAGAAAGTATGCCCAAGCACTCACCACAACACAGATAATGCTAGCCAAGAGTCAAACATTCAAGAAACTGGGATGTAGGGAATATCTTTGCAAGGATGTCTTCTTTCTGAAGGCTCAGCTGCCCCCTTGAACAACTTGTGGAAAGTGAAACCAGCAGAAGAAAGATCACCTCCTGTGGGCAGGTCTGCCAACCGTTTGAGATTTTCAGTGGTGTGTGTATAAGAAGCAATGATCATGTGTAAGAGGTTTTACCATGCTAAATGCAAGCTTCTCACTACAGAGGGGATCTGAAATCTGCAGCTGTCCAGATGTTTTGGACTACAACCCCAATTCCTCAACTTTGACTATGCTGGCTAGGACTTGTGGGATTTGTAGTACAAAACCTCTGGAGGGCGAAAGGTTGTAGACCCCGGCACCAAAGTGAATATGGATTCTTGCTATATGATGTATTTATTTCAACATATAGCATATATATTTTGGTGAGTAGCATGCACATTTTAATTAACTGTATATATGTTTTGACATGGCATGTATGAGACGTTTCATTTTAGAGTATGTGTTTTTACCAGTAGTAGATACATTGTAACATGTGTGTCAGCAGACAGCATAAGCTAGTTCTCAACATATCATGTATGCATTTCAGCAGGATTTGCATATGAGTCATTAGAATGGCCCCGTAGAAATGTAGAAATGAAAGCTTTTTCATGCAGAATGGCTAAAGAAATTGCACGATACAACTAAACCAACACCTTCCCCTTCTTGCCCTCTCTATCCCTCTATTCTGTCTGATCTCACTCACCTCACCCACCTCTATTCCTACTAAAATAGTTTGCAGTTCTCTTCCATGCAGCTAACCCACCTACACCCAAAACTTAGCCCCCTAAATGTTTATGCTAGAATAAAGCCACAGCCATCTTTCCTTCCAAGGTAAAACATGATATTCCATGTGAGTTAGTTGAGCCCAAGGTTTGACCCTTGGCTCTTCACTGTTTGCAGGAGCCACTATGGAGATTATGTGCAGGGGTATTGAAGGTAGATGTTTTCAAACCAAAGATATCTGGCTGCATGGTTTCAGACTAATTACGCCTTGACCTCTGACATCTGTGTGCAACCTGAAGGGACACAGTTGAATTCTGGAAGAGTCGCCAATGCCCTTTGTTCTTCAGAAGTTGGTGAATTGAGTACCTTGAAGATCCTCCTTCTCTTTCCTATCAACCAGCCTGAGGAAACTCAATGTCCAGGCAACTCTGCACAGATGGTGATCACCTAGTCTTCAAAAAATATCTCAAAACCTGGCTGTTCACTAGATCACAACAGATACAGCAGTGTGACACCCTCTGCAGGTCGGATCAAGCAGAGCTTTCAAACTCTGTCCACCCCAGGCTGGGGCTGAGAGACTCGTCAGAGCTGAGATGAACCATCATGGCCCTGCAGATTCTAACTGCATAATAGCCATCAACACTCTGGACAGAAAGTCTGAGCAGAACACCACCTTCCCAAAAAGCATGAAATAGGGACTGGTCCATTCAGGTCAGCCTCATTGACATGTGTAATAGGCCTGTGCACAGCATTTAATTCAAAAACACTGTGGAGATCGGATCCCAGTCAGGTCAGTCTCTCCAACGTATTCTCACCATGACACATAAGACACTGGCCAAACCCACAACTTTCATAAAATGGAACCCAGAACAGTAACAACACCTCATCATGATGGATAACAACACAGCTTGAACTCATTGATTCAGTATAATCCTAAAAGTGTTATAGGACTTCACAAGAACCCCAAAATGCCAACCTTTCAATCTACTAGCACTTGTAGACTACACACAAGGGCTTTAATGCACACTGAAGATTTATACCTGCAACATCTCAACCACTGGAACCTTGCGGAGCAGCACAGAGCTCATCACAAGGCCTGTTACATCTTTCGGTCGATCACATCCTGTACTCTGCCACCCGATCTTCAGTGTTCCAGTGCTGCCATTCAATAAATCTTGAGTATTTCATTCTGGATAGAACACAAAACCAAGTGTCAATGCCATAAGCCACATAAAGCCATACCAGCACACAAGACACTGGTACTTCCGGCCCACACTCATCAGTGTGTTAAGTGACTTCAATTCAGCAATCCCACTAAGTCAGTGCCTCATCTGGGACGGCCAAGGGAAGCCCTTATTTATATATTTTTATGACAAGTTATACTCTGGATGATAAACCCTTATATAACACCCCTCTCTTTGAATCCCCCTGACCTCACTGAGCCAAGAAGTAGGTGTGTTTTGCAATTTAAAAGATTTATTGGAAAACTTAAACAATATATATATATATATATCACACTTAATATAATAAATTAATATTTGATAGTACACTTAGGCATGTGACAGTGATCAACAATGGACGATGTTACACTAGCACACTGATTTCATTACTTAAGAGTTAGTATAGGGAGGATAAGGTAACTGAGAATGCTTTTATGGTTTCAAGGAAAAACAATGATGGAAAGAATGCAGTACAGAAACAACTGATAGGGTTTCACAAGAGATAATATGTTCCCTTTCCCCTGGTGGCAATTCACTCCCCCCCTATGCAATATAAGGAGAGCGAAGTGAAGCACACAGTTTTCAGGAATGCAATCACAATACAATACGAATTTCAGTTCCCCCCTAGCAAACTTAGATCACAGGGATGATTTTAAAACACAGGCAAAATACTTTTCAATGTGGTATGCAAAGAAGGGAAAAATATGCTAAAAATTCTTTTTAATTCCCTGTAGGAGGTTCAGGGTAGGTGATAGCTATTTAAGATTAGTTCAAGTCACACTGGCAATTTTTTTTAAACATTTCGATTTTAGTGGCTTTAAGTCCAATTTCACTTCAGCTGCTGACATCCACAGCTCAGCCAGTTTGGTTATAAACATTGTTTTAGGCTCTTCATCTTTCCAGATTTTGTATGCACACAAGACTACATTCTGCCAAGTGTCTGTTGGTGTTCAGTGAGATTTTTGAATATCTTGCAATGCTTAAAATAGGCATTTTTAGCTTGCATTTCAGAGAAACAAAGGTGATTTCAAAGCGCTTTTGAGCTAACAGGCACTGCTGTTTTTCCTTTGGCACCACGTTTCACTCATGGCGCGTCTGGCCCATCACGCTCCCACCGGTGGGTGGCAGGTTTGGCGACTATTTTGGTGTGCGCAAAACTGTGCGGTTTTCCTGGATTCTGGTGCAAATGTGGGCTTTTTGGCCATCTTGGATTTTCTAAGCCCACAGCACCAAATGTTGCAGCATAATAACTTGAACATGGGTCAAGCCACCCAACAAGTGACACATGTTTAGTACATGCCTCTCCCTCATAACCACCCCCTCTTTTGTTTTGGCAAAAACACTGCCATTTCTTTGGGTAATAACAACACTTATTACAGCACTTCAACGAGGGAGGTATCTGCCAAGAACACTAGAAAAAAATATATTCTTATTATTGTTGTTAAACTTGAAATAATGGAGCTGGGTTAGATAGAACATTGTTATGGGTTATTTGTTAAAATGACTGAGAGGGCCCTTAAAGGAAGACCGTTGAACTGTCATGTTGAATTTGTAATTTGTAAGTTTGTCTAGGGTGCCATTCAAGTTTCTGTGGGCTGATTGCAGACTGGTAATTTCCTTGGCTATGTAACTTTTCATTAATTGTTTTGAATCTAGAGCAATGAATGATGATGAAATGTGCTCAATGAAAAAACGCACTTTCAAACAATTGCAAGACCAAATGCCTTTGAAATTTTTTTAGAGTATATATTAACTTTATGCAGACTTTTTTCATCCTACACCTACTGTGAACTTGCATAATGTCAAATTGTTTTAAGCAGCTTGGTACAATTATTTAAACCAGTTTGGCCTGTTGACCATTACTTGATCTGTCACCACCCTGCCCTGTTATTCTATTTGTGGCCCAGGTTTGACTCCCCCCTCGATTTTGCTGTCTAGAGACGCCAATGGTGACTGCCATGGTAACCTGTTTTTAGCTGCCAAGAACAGCATCAATAACTTAATTTTAATTGATTACCATTGTGTATTCATGAGCACAGGGTGGTAATGTGTAATGGTGACCAACTTGGAAAGAAATGGCGGCTGCCATTACTGTGGATCCCCCAAGTACACCACCTGTTCTTTTCTACATGCAAAAGAGCAGGCAGAATCTGCAGGCCAGGAATCCATGCTTCTCGGCCTGTATCAAGAAGGGAAATGCTCGAGCGTATTTCCCATCCTGCATCAAGCCCCTTGTTCGGAAATTATTCCAAATGCCACAGATGTGGGAACACACGTGGTGAGTTTGTCTCTGCTTTTTATCGTGTGTCAGTTTCATTTTGCATTTTCTGCTTGCGTGTGTTTCAGGTAATGCGGAATGGATAGATCCCATTTGGACATGGTAGCTTGCATGTCATTTTATCATAACAGTGTGATTTACATGGGCGTAGGACATGGGGGAATGGGGGGGCAAATCCCCCCACAATTTTAAGTGGGGGGATACAATGGCATTTATCCCCCCCCCAGTTTCCCCCAGTTTGTATGTCTCTCTGCTGCACCAGTTTGTGTGCCTGCAGCGTGTCCCTGTGCAGTGATGCTTGCAAACTTCAGACTCTGAAGTTTACACGCAGTTCAGACACTGGCGTAACAGGGGCCCCAGGAGCCCCCTCATTGCGGGGGTCCCCGCTAGCACATGTCCTGGGAGATGCCCCCCATATATATTTCATATATATGGGGGGGGAATCAAAACACATATTGCATTAAAACACATATCTATATATTTCTCCTAGTACAGTGTGTGGCATACCCCTTCAGCAGCATGTTTGTGCATATTGTGCAAACGTGATAATCTAGGCTTGCCCAGAGTGTGGCACGACCCGTAACTTGTTGCCGAGATGGGAGTCCCCCTCAGCATGATTCGCAGGGGGGCACCATATTTTGTGTTACACCACTGAGTTCAGACAGTCAGCAGCAGCACCGCGGCCCGGGTATTGGTAATGGTAAACAAACAAGATTCCTAACTCTGCTGCCTGCTGCGCAGCTCGTTCATGCGTTCCCCCCCGCGCCTGCCGCCTGCGCATTTGGAGTGTCAAGGTGCCCAGACCGGCATACTGCACATGCCCCTGCAAGTGTGCAGCCTCAGCTTCAGAAGCCACTAACCAGGCAGCGACGCATGCTCCTGACTACTGACAGTGTGAGAGAAATGTGACTCCGCCACTCAACCTCCTGGACTAGAGTCCTGAGGAGAGACCTCACACTTACTCAGCCTACTAACTAAGGTAATTCAAGTCAAAGTAGCCCCAGGCAGGTGTGTTTTTGTGCAGGGGTGCCACAGCGATGCAACACTGCATGTTTAGTCAATGTTTAGAATTCACAAAAAGCCAGCAAGCCCCTTAATTTGTCCCCCTTGTTAATTTGCACGTGATAAATTGTAACACTTCCCTGGCTTTCCTGTCTGGCACCTTCAAAGCTGCATAAACTGCTGATGGCGCCGAGCGGGAGGCGAGGAGGGGTTTGTGCGGCATGGTTCATCACCACACAAATCTGCACTGCTCATTCACATGCCGTGGGTCTAAGCAAAACGTTGTGCACAGCTGTGAAGTGCCTACCCTCCACCCCCATGTGCTGTGTGACACCCTGGGAGGTGCAGTGCAGGCCAGGCCGACATCGGTTGTTGGGGAGGAGGATTTAATTAGAGGGAACGAATGAGCGACCATCATTTCTAACACGCTGTGCGTGTTAACTGTATAAATATGATATTTATACAGTTAACACACGTGGTGCGTTGAAGTTGAAGGAGCTGTTAGTGCTTCTTCAGTGTGGGCCCACCCCATGCAGCCTTGCATGCTCCTGTGGTCAGGCGACATACTTGGCAACATTCTGTGACCAAAAAGTCTAAGATGTAGGATTTTTCAAGTTTCAAAAATAATACTTAGCATAACAATGGCATCACAGGAAATGACAAACCATACATTGTTGGCACCACTGGAGCATTCTAAAATGCACAACCCATCAAACAGCACAACATGGAGAGATGTTGCAATGTTGACAATGTATAATTTTGACTGGTAAATTAACACTAAATTTAATTACCCACCTTCACAGAAGGTAATCACACATATCTGGTAGGCAAGGTTTGCCACTCCTCTGTAGCATCAGCCCAGGTAGTACATATTTATTATTGCAGTGGAGGTGGAACACTGAACAACATGGAGACTGATATCATCCTCAGTCCGATAGGCAGATGCTGTGTGATGGTGGTACGCTCTGCCACTTGCCTTCACTGGTGGTTCACCTAAGGTCTGTCCCTGCAATAGTGCAGGGCAAAGTCATGTAGCTGTCAGGTCAGTGGATTGCTCTGAGCCCATCACTCAAATGTATCATTTTCCACCCACCGCACCGCAACATAAATTACCTGCCACTATAAAAAGCAGTAGGATCTGTCATCCAAATCTGTAGGCAGTAGGACTGCTTAAAAGGCAGTAGCCCGCCTACTGCCTAAATCAGTAGGGTTGGCAAGTATGAGGTGGTAGACAGGCCCAAAACCGCTGTCAGTCTGGGGTCATGCTGTTTGTGCAAAAGTTGAGGGGCAGTCATTCCAGACCTCTTATACCCTGCCGGCCTCCAAAGAACTTGTCTTGCCCTTTAGGCACTGTTTAGAAAAACAAACATGGTTTTGCGCAGGACCTGCCCCTACCCGACCCCACAAGCATTGCACTGCAATCAGCTGCATCTTGCTAGCTGCATGTCCCTGACTGTCTTTGGTTTTAGCATTACTGCGCTTCTTGCTAGGAACGCTGTGAGTTTTCAATTTGAATCCAAACTTATATCTCTTTACAAGGGGGCAGTGTCTTTGCCCCCAGATGCACAGCCACCGCTGTTATATCTATCCATGGAGACATGGGCATACATGCTTCTTCACAACACCACCCCATCCCTCTGCCCCTGCACCTCCCCAGGGAAGAACATCTTTCTTCCCAATCCAACAATGTCAACCTAATAATGTGCACCGAACGAGTGTTAACCCCCACACACTCAAAAATAAATACTAGCACAATGTCGAATTTCCACAGCCCCATTTCACCGCATATATATGTTTGGGGAGGGGGTAAAGTTAATAATAAATGGAAGCGATTATGGGGGGGAATGCTGCACAGGGTCTCCTCCGCATATATATGCAGTGAAATGCGCTAAAACAAAAAGGTCTGAATTTTGGTGATGCACAGTAAAAAATGCATAGTAACCACATAAAGTTAAGGACGTAAATAGACATTTCTGGGTGAATGCACCACTTTGTTGATAACTTTTAAGTTACTTACCTTCATGCAATGTATCTAATACATCAAATACATTTCAAAAAATATTCTTGAACCCCACATTTGTGTCCCAACAAATGCCATGGTATTACAGTTAGTCTTTTTGGGACACATTTTAAGTAACTCAAAAGTTATCAATAAAGCGGTGCATTCAGCCTGGAATTTCCACTTACATACATGGATAATGCGCCCAATGTGATACAATAAAGGAAATGCTGTGCGGTTTGAGTGTTACACTTATGTCCAGCAACAATCAGTAGTACTACAGTGCTAGTAGTAACAAGGGAGACAGTGACCGTGACCTGCCTTCTCTCTCATGAGTGGGGTATTATTTCACCCTCTGCAGTCAGGTAAGGGTTAGCGTTGATGGGCAACAGTAGTTGTTTACCCTTCTACACCAACTTCTGCTTGGTGAGTCGCTTGGTGACTCATGTGAACTTTTATCTAATTTCTGTTGTGCATACATTTCCATTTAGTCAATCTCCCTGATTCATGGATTATTTGCGCCATAAAAACGGGATTTGTGCGCCATTCTACCCGCAAATCCCTGTTTAACAAATGGGGATTTGCGGCCAGAATGGCGCACAAATCCTGTTTTTTTCGGCGCGAATAATCCATGAATCAGGCTAAATTACTTTTGCAACAGTGCAGCCCTTCTCAGTTTATAGCCCACTATGCAGGTGCATTGAATCACGAAAGGCCTAATCAGGGGTATTGCTTCATTTGCTTGCAGAGCCCATTTGGATGACTCTTATTCTGCCAACGCTTCATATTGGTGCTTTCCTGTCCTGTGTCGCGTTCTATGCCTCAATTCTTTCAGCAATAGCAATCCAGTGAAGCCTAACCCTCTTTCCTGGGCAGGTTGTGGACGGTTCACTGTTTATAATTAAAGTGCAGGTGCCAAGACCTTACGGGGAGGTAGGAGTTTGTGCTACCTCTGCGCAAGACCCACAGGAGATCCTGACAGCAAGGCTCTCATCCTAACGCCCATAGAATAAGGCAACACATTCCTCTCGGCTCCTCTCTACCCCCTTTAAAAGAACTTTATGTGGCAGCTTGTGTAATCACATGCTTTTCTCAATACAATCACACTCATAGTGCCGCCACACTGGTAGTTTTCACAGGCTTTCACTCCCAACTCACCTTCTCTACACAATCTTCTCCATCTTCTCCATCATAATTAAGGCCCTCCCCATCAAGAAGACATCGCCAGTAGCCTAACAATCTAACTGTGTCATAAGGCTACCATTCCACTGAAAGCTATGCCCAAGTCGGGCTAGAAATCTCTCGGTGTAAGAAAGAGAAGACACTCAAAGCCGGTCTTAACTGTATGACCAAGGATTTAGCGTGCTCTCCCCAGTTCCGTCAGACAGTGAGACTGCAAAGTGAAAAAAGGGTAGAAAGGGTGCAGAGGACAGAAAAAGAGAGGAGCAAGGGAGGGGAGAGATGGGAACAACAACAGAGTGCAGATGAAAGATAGGGATGGTTTACAGCACGGGGTGACCAGTGTGTGCAGGGGGAAGGGGGGTGCAGAAAAGACCAGAACACAGGACAAGCCAGGAATGGTGGGTGAACACCCAATCCTTTTGGGATGTGCTATGCTCAGGCCATGAAAGCCTTTTGACCTGGGAAGTGGTAACATTTTTATGTGAACTCAGCCTTCTGAAGTGAGACGCCAAATTGAAGGATTTTGCACTCTGAACTGCTTTTCTTTTTCTTAATTTTCTTTTCTTCTTTTCTCTTGTTTTATACAGTGGTGGTATATGTGATTTAATATATACTGCTATTTTAATTTGGGGAACAGTTGAGTTATTTGACTAAAACACAATAAATAAATTTAAAAAAGCAAAGTCCCAAGGTGTCCCCTGTCCCGCCCAGATTTGATAGGTCTCCTATGCCCCTAGGTGATTTACGTGCTGCATTTGCAAAACAGGAACTAAGACTAATCATCTTTTTCAGTGCCCCTTTCTTGATGCCCAAATCGAAAAAAATCTACATGTTCTTGCATTCATGATTTATATGGGCAACTTAAAGATGGGTGCTCTTGTACCTTTAATTGACCTTGTGGTTTTGTCTGCTTCACTGGTTGATAGCGTTCACAAACAAGCATTGGCAATACCAAAAGTTTTGGCGTTTCTTATTTTTCATTGATTTTTAGATTTAGCATGGAGGGAAGGAATGAGGAATGACAGCAGCGGGAAGAAGACATGAAATCATGAGAGGGAATGAAGGGTAGTGCACAGGGTGAGGGAATCACTGTGGGGGCAGAGGAATAAGAAATAAATGGTAACACAGGGGAGAATAAAAAATCCAATTGATGACAGTTTAGCCAGCAGCAGTGCACTAGAGCATTGTACAACATTTGAAGGAAGGAGTGGTAGTGCAAATGGGAGGAAAGAGTCACAGCACAAATGGGGGAAGGAGCAACAGCGCAAGGAGGGAAGGAGCCACAGCACAAGGAGGGAAGTAGAAGTGACTATGCAAGGGAAAGGAGTGACAATGCAGAAAGGGGGATGCAGCGACCGTGCAAGGGAGGAATGAGTGACTTATCAAGGGGGAGGAGTAACAGCAAGGGAGAAGGAGTGAAAGCAAGGGGGAGCAAGCAACAAAGAAAGGGGGAAAGAGCGACAGCGCACAGGGGATTGAGCACCAGCAATGTGCCACCAAAATACAGCAAAAAAAAAAAAGTCTCAAAAGGCATACTTTTTTAGCACGCAGCTTTCAATGAGAACCATCATGACAGTGTTACGTGACTGCATTTTACACTACTATAAATCCGACCAAGACACTTTCTTGATAAGGTGGCTTCTTTCAATGTGATTATGACAGAATACTGGTTTGTTACTAAGTCAGGCTGACACATTCTATGGTATTATTTTATATCCAGCACAGAGGAATTCCTATCCCGTGGAGCAAAAATAGATCTTTTATTTAAGGAACTATGAATTATTAGGTGGATTGTTCTGATCCCTCTCAACCATCCAGATGACATGCTTGCAGCTGCAACCTGTGTGGATTGTTATTCCTTATGACATAGGCGTTCGCCATAATGCTGCCATCCTAGATCAAGAAGTCAAGTAAGGGCTTGACAAGGTATGTACATTTCAGATATCTCTCACAGCTCCCTATCACATTCTCCTATTGAAAATGTAATTCATCACTTGCTTATACTTTTATAGTGTGCATGTTTGGATGGAGAGGTGAAAGGGCCTAGGTCCACGTGAGTGGGTAGGTGAAAAAGAACTTTTAAGTAAAGGGCCAGTAGATGAAAAAAAGACCTCCTCTCACCCCTTCAGGGAATGAGGGTCCAATACATTTCTGTGACTTACCTTGGTTGATGAAAGGACCCTTTTAGTAACATGTCAGTATCACCACACATTGCACAGCCCTCTGCCTTGAAACCAATCCACCTCTTATTTTCACTCAAGGTTACTTTATTTCTATCCATCACCCTTCTTGTTTCACAGTTCAGGTATGGACAGGTTTGTGGTAAAATTCTTCAACTAAAGAATGAGACCCTGGAAAGCTGCACCTCTTCTTTCAAATATAGTGTGTAAGATTCAATAGTATAGAGAAATATTGTTCCGATAAAACAAGCAGATAGGCGTCACCTCATGTAATGGACAACACCTAACATAAGACATGGAGCTTCCTCAATTTAAAGTGAAAAGGTGTCAAAATAATGCCTCGCTTCATTCATTAATCTTTTTCACCAACTACCATGAAAAGGATGCACCTAGGGGATGCAGTTAGTTACTTGCTTCAACGAGAGACAGCACCTGACAAATGACACAGAGTTGGACACACATGTTATGTTATGTTAATTGACTTTGGTTTTATACTGCTCCAAATCACCACCATAGTAGTTTTGGAGCACCCCATCCTTGTCAGTAGGGAATTGTACCCCCACCTGGGGTTATCCAGACAATCATCTGCTTGACAAATAGTGAGCAAAACTGAGGATTGCAAGAACGAAGAGTGGGAAGAGAAGGATATTCGGGTACAAGGAAGTGTTTATGTAAGGATGGATGTATGTTAGTCCATTTTATATGAATTGTGCTCCATAGTATGAACAGTACCGGATTATAAGGCACAATTCTACCCTACGTCCACAATCTTGGTTCCGCAGAATTGTAGACATCACAACAAAGTATGCTGGAAGCTTTGTATGTACATAAAAACTTTCAACATTTATCAGGAGGATGGGCATTTTTTTGTTAATGGTGTTATGTTCATGGGATTTATACAGCACACGACCGCCATTTGCATGGTCTACAGGTGCTGTGGCAGATCTGAAAAAAGGAATGGGTGGATTTGCTAGTGTCAGTCAGTCAAACAAAATGTTTTTTGGTTTAGAACCATAAAATCATTACAACACAATTATAATAATTGTTAGTGAAAGGAGAGGGAGAATGTGCAAGTGTTTTTGCTGTTGTGTTGAATGTTTCAGTTCAGAAAAACTGCTTTTGTGTGTATTTGCTTGTATGGGAATGTATCAGTGTGCGTGGGGGTGCTGGGGTCAGTATGGGAGGTCATGTGTGCCCATGGCATTGTGGTGCATTGGCCTTTTTGCGATTATGTGAGTTATCGGAGGAGGTATGGAGTTTTGCTTTTTCGTGTCAGTGTGCATGTAGGGTTATAGTTGCTGTGTGTGGGTGGCATAATTGATGGCAATGGGGTGTATTTGCAAGAGAAGGGAGAGAAGAGAGAGAGATTTAGTAGAGGAGATTGGGGGTTCCTCATACCAGGGTATAGGATTGAATTATTGTTGCACCTGTTGTACGTTGAGAAAACTGAGATCTACTTTATGGTAGTTAATGTAGTTAGGTCTTTCTTTCGCAGGTAAACCAATCCACTGCTCATCCATGTGTTGATTTGTGAGAGACATTTGACAAGCTGCAGCATGTCAATGAATATTGTATGCC
This sequence comes from Ambystoma mexicanum, assembly GCF_040938575.1. Classification (NCBI taxonomy): domain Eukaryota; kingdom Metazoa; phylum Chordata; class Amphibia; order Caudata; family Ambystomatidae; genus Ambystoma; species Ambystoma mexicanum. Next base: position 248,115,255 of record NC_090933.1, on the reverse strand, counting down.
TCTCTGTAATACATGAAGATTAACGCTGATAAGCACTGCAGAAAACGTAGTTTGCACGGTCGAAATGTAAATTAACTGTGTTCTAAACAGGAAAGCAAATCATCTTTAATTTGATAAGCTCACATATAAAGTGTTCCAAATGGAGCACATGAGTAGTAGTTACCCATGAAAGAAATGAAAAGATTAATTCTTTTTCACAATGGGCCTGATTCATGGAAGAGTTCTATAATGGTGCGATCACATAGGAAAACGTTTAATGAATCAGGCCCAATGTGTCTCTTGGGTAGGACATGTTGCATGGGATAGCTCTGAGGCAACGCGTTTGTCTTGCAAGCAAGAAAGCGCAACGCAACACAGGTTTGAATCCCGATCCTGTCCTTAGATACCAATCTCTGGTATTAAGTGTGTTATAAAAGAACAATTATAATATTAACAATTATAACAGAAAGGAATGAAGTCATTGTAAAGTAATTGATAAGAAGGACCTAGACACTGTCAATACATAGAGGTGAATAAGGCTTTCATGCATACAAAATCATGTGATTTGCATGCATTTATGCTAGAAACCTACAATCCTACATTCACACTGGGGGCGCGGGGCATTCACTTGGGCATGGTTACACAAAGGCCAGTTTTCTATGCAACCATTCTCTGACACCAATACTTGTTTTTGATGTTAGAGAAAAAAAAGTGCTTGAATATGTTGTCATAAAATTCCAAGTGAAATTGAAGAGAAAACTTGAATACACTAGCTGACAAGTGGCAATGCCTTAATTGAAGCATTTTGTATGGTGGGGATCTATTTTGTAATACTGAAGATTGATATTAAGAAGTAATTTATTTATTTATTTAGGCATTTATATAGCGCTACGAACCCTCATGTATCTGAGCGCTGCTTATTATTACCCACGGTGTGTGGTGCTCATTTATCGACCTCGGAAGGATGAAAGGCTGAGTTTGGCCCCGCCGGGATTCGAACCTGCGTTAGCAGGCTCTGCACAGATGTCAAAGCGAGCGCTCTACTCGCTGTGCCACTTGACCGGTAATAATTGATATAGCGTGACTGAACATGCACAATGTGTTTAGTGGGACAACTCTAATTGTTATATAAGTTCTCAAAATGCAGGCGTCTGGTTGTGGTCAATTCTCCTGTATAAAGTAAGGGGACCACATTTGATTTTCTTTTATTTGAATACATTTGCTTTTCAATGATGCACACAGCTTGTTTCTTGTCCCAGAATTGTGGGCTGGGATTAGACAACAGGGAATATTAAATAGTGGATTGTCATTTAGTGAAAAACCATCATAATAACAAATATCTCAACAAACATGGGGGCTCGCACCTGAGACACTAAGTAGATGACATTACTGATGTCAATGAACCCATTCATTGAGTAACACAACATGTGCTCAAGATCACAGATGTGTGTGAAGTTGCATTAGTGTGTGGAATTAGATGGTGCCTGTAGTCTCATTAGAGTTTACAGGTTGTGTTTGCGACTTTGAATTTTGGGATTTATAGATTGAAAAATAATGTATTTTGAAGTGACAACTATAATTCTGGTGGTTTATTTATTTGAAGGTTGTGATTGATACATATATATTTATCTATATATTTATATATTTATCTATATATATCTATATATATATATTTATAAAAGTGAAAATGTGTGGGCTTATGGCGAAGTTTTGTTCCGTATACAATGACACACCATTTCAGCAATCTGCACCAAAGTTTGCATAGTTACCTGTTAGGACCCTCTGGACAATACTGGCTACATGACATTTGGATACCCCAACATGTTCACTGGATTTCAGCACAAGTCAAAAAATGTTGTGGGTTTGTGGCTTGGCGAAGCATTATTCCTTATACAATTCCAGAGCATTTCACCAATCTGTACCAAATTTTGCAGAGTTACCTGCTAGGACCCTGTGTACAATACTGGCTAAATGGCATGTGGACACCCATCCTTTTGCCTGGATTTCATTCAGCACAAGTCAACATTTCTTTGTGGGTTTGTGGCATGGTGAAGCGTTGTTTCTTATACAATTTCAAACCGCTTGACCAATCTGGACCACATTTTGCATAGTTACCTGTTAGAATCCTCCGGACATTACTGGCTACATGACATTCGGACACCCCACCCCTTTCCCCAGATTCCAGCAAAACTCTAAATGTGATTGTGGTTTTGTGGCTTGTTGAAGTATTGTTCCTTATACAATTAAACACTGTTTCACCAATCTGCACCAAATTTTGCATAGCGGACATGACTGGCTATATAACATTTGGACACACCTCTCCTTTCCCTGGATTGCAGCACTTTCACGCATGAGACGGTTGCCTTAAATCGGTGAAACATCAATGTGTTGGTAGAAAAACCCGTCCTCAACCCTAGAATGCACGGTTTCTGGGACATTTGTACCGCAATGCACCCCAACAAACTGTTCCATGCCAGGCTGAGGCAACAGGTGGGGAGAAAGCACAGTAGGTACCAGTATGCAGCAGCGCACCAACTCTCGCCTCGAGCCCAACGTCTGCACTAGGGTATGTCAGCAAGCCACATACGCCCATTCTCAGTGCAGTTTACTTCAAATTGCAAGGGACATCAAGCAATAATCGAATCGGAACAGCTTTTTACAGAATCATTGATTTTCAACAATTGATGAGAGTGTTGTCACATCTGATCATAGAACCTATTTAGAGAATGGGTACTTTTGGTTTACTTTTTGTTCGTTGATATATGTGTTCACTGAAAAAACTTTGTTAAAGGGGCGTTCCGGTTAAGTTGCACTAATAAAAACCTATGAAATTCAATGACAATCTTTGTTAAAGGATGTTATGGTTAAACATAAAACCGAAAAAACTCGGAAAATAGCCAGTTATGGTAAACTAAGCACCATAGAATTACAATGTTTTTTATCTGGTCATTTCCGATAGTAAAATAATAAATGCTACCTTATGAGAGGTTTGAGTAATGGTAAACATGGAATAAATAGGTAACAATTGAAAACTTCCCACATACTTGTGTTATTAGAAACAATACATATAAAAATGCACAATGCATACAAATTAGAGGCACATACAGGGAAACTAAAGTAAGGATGAAAGAAACAACAGCACCAAAAAAAAAAACAATAACAGAGTTAACTACCATGTACGCAAATTAATTGTGTGTTTGAGGCGTGCTTATTACCCCATGTATATGCTCTATGAGCTCAGATTAAACTCTAAGGACAGTACTTTTAGAACATATAAAAAGGTTGATGTGTAGATACATAGAACCTTTTACATTTTGGAAATTCGCATTCTCAGCAAAAACAAAACACTAGCCTAATCATATCAGTAAATAAAAACAAATGGTCCAGATATGTGATGTCATCAGTGATGTCATCAATGACAATTATGATGTCATCTTTCATGTCCTGGGTGTTAGTCTTAGCAGTGCATGGTGGTAGAACGAGTTATGGCTGCTTAGCTTACCATAACTGGCGAATTTCTGAGGTTTTTCCGTTTTACTTGTAACCATAATGTCCCTTTAACAAAGGTTTTTCAGTCCATTTCATAGGTTTTTACCAGTGCACTCTTGATTTCCTACAACTTACTAATATCATATGTACCCAGATATAGCATTTTTTGTCCAATTTACAAAGTTTCACATTAAAGCTCTGGCATTCCCCACCTTCTAGCATCATTAACACTTCTATACACTTTTTGCAACTTGTTCCACTGTTTTTGTGTTTGTCGACATTCACAAATGACTGATATCATCGCAGACGTTCCGGACAGTGTCGCTGACCACGCGCACGGCATGATGATGTGTCCGCGAATGCATCCACACTTTGCAAACTGGTCTGTGCTTCGCGGACAGTTCAGAGCTGCATTTTCTGCAGACCTCGGAACTTTCAAGCTCTAAATGTACCCTTGCACAGCTCCTACACATATTCTTACTCATTATTCATTAACAATCTAGCACAGAGCACATACTCAGAAGAATATTAGCAAAACTGATCTTTATCTTAAAAATGGCATCAGCTATTACCATCCCTCCTCCCCAGGAGCCACCACCACCACCAGCTGGAGGACCTACAAAACAAGAATATTTCCAAAGACAATGAAGAAGACCAAGAAGATGAGGTAGAGGAAGTGCCTACCTCTAGCACCCAGAGAGAATCATGGGTGTGCCAGTTCTTTACCACTGTTGGGAATGTACCAAAGGCTAAAGCTACCAAAGTAAAAATACACTGAGTGCAATGTGCAATGCTGTACTCAGTTGCAGACCACATGGACAGTACTCCTATGGGACCACCTCCATGCGCAGCCACACCACATCCTACCACTGCAATGGTCTCAGAAAGGTTGTTCCTTTCTTAGCACGTGTTATGCTGTCTTCCTCCACCTCATCTTCCTCAACCAATACTGTAACCACACAGCCTACTTTCTGTGGAACACAAAATCCCACCAGCTACCTTGCAAGCAATAAAAGAGGCTGTTGATCCATATCTTTCAAAGGCAACAGTACTTTCTATATTGTGCAACATAACACTCTGCAGGGGGGAGTAATTTCCAAATGCTTTTGAAGCTGCAATGAAGGAGCATGAGAAACACTGCCCCCTACCTTATATGTAACACACGCGCAACATCTTCTCCTGTCCACCTGCCCCCCAAATTTATAGTTGGTGCCTCTTCCCTCATTTCCCTCTCCACCTTACTTTCTGATCTCTCCTGCAAGAAAAATACACATTTAAATCCAAAAAAGGTTCATTTAGGAACTAGCTTTCACAGTTAAAAATTAGAATCCATCCACTTTAAATTTCTCAATAAAGTAGAAAGACGCAATAAGATTCTCCAACATTTCCATCAGCATTTTGTGTTATGCTAATGGGAATAATGTGGCGATCATCCCCCGTTGCAGGGGCTGGAACGGGGATAAAAGCCTGGCAGCCCAAGTTATTGGCGCATCCACCAATCACTTCCAAAAACGATTCATATAACCATACTAAGCTTCCACACACCAAATGCCACATAACAATCTTCTACAAATCTTTAGCATCTGCATTTCCCTTACTTATACAACAAAATTGTACACAATGCTCCAGTAAATGCACATATGTATTGTGCAGTGAGAGAAGTGCACAAATAGAAGGTGCAGTATGAATTGGCAAATACTCATGAGAACAAAGGAGGGAAATGCCAAGGGATGCCAAGGTGGGAAGTCACTGGCTTATGTGAGAAACCTGAAGGTGTCTCCCTGGCTAGTCCATGGGGATCTGTCATCCAGGTGGCCAGCACATGGCTATTGTTATTGATCCAGTTCCTGGGGTGGACTAGTGAGGGAGGATCACCTGGATGAGGGGTCCTTTGATGAGTCGGAGTGGGACACGGACGGGTGAGACATGGTATCCCCTTCTTCTTTCAATACCTTTTCCCCATCCTACCACATAGGACATTCCAAAACATTGCCCCCCCTTTTCCACCTGAATACTTTCGCACAACACGAAAGACAATGGAATAACACCAGGTCCGTTTACCTGACATTTCCCAATACCATTGTGAGACCAGATTTGTATGGTGAAGCCTGGTTTATTATCATTAGAGAATCATTACCCATTTAGGGATTTAGTTATCCATCATTCTGATTAGTAGTGATATTAGATTATCCACATATTATGTAGCCATTTGCATTTGCTATAGAATGAGGCCTGTTATATTTGAAGTGTCTTGGTAGAGACATGTAGGGATAGACTGACTGTTATGTATTATGTATGATTTGTAGAGACATGCATGAGTGTGCACTTAGAGTATGGATTGAGGCATTATGTATAGCGCTTGCCATTGCGAGAGAGAGAGAGAGAGAGAGAGAGAGAGTAAACGCTAGAAAACATGAGGCCTGTGGCAATTTGAAGCCATCCTGAATGAGACAGAACAGAAGTGCCACTTGGTTCTGCGGAAGATGTTTTGAGTTACAGTGTACGAGGAATGCGTAAACAGTTTGGTTGTTCAGACACAGATAACGTGACTCTTGTCCGAGTGGAGAAGAGGAGGCCTTATCAGGCCCTGGCTGGTGTTCGCAGACAGAGAAGGTGGGGGCAGCAGGGAGTGAGTTGCTTCAGAAAGAGAGACAGAGACAGAAGAGAGGGATTTCAGTGGAGTGAATAGAGGAATATGGAGGGAGATGTTATGGTAACACGAAACACAGATAGCATGTACAAGATAGGCTGAAATGTCACGATGACAGAACACGAAGTACAAGACAGTGCATCACAGACTTTTAGCCACTGCACGGATTTAGAAATGCTGACAGAGGAACGAGTGAATGCTTAATGTAACCATAGAGATGTATGTACGTCATTTGACACTATAACTGAGCAGTCGGAGTGTATGCTGGTCTCTGAGATTTTGGATGGCGATGGAGATGACCATGAGATCAGGAGGCGAATGAAAGGAAGTTGCGATTGAGGGAGAAGTGTTTTGGTGCAGCATAATCCAATGGCTTTGGAAGTTCGGAAGATTGGGGAAGCATTCTGATGAGAGCTGATGCAGATCGATCTGGCAGAGAGACTGGCAGAGTTGGCAGGAAGACCAGACCACTGAGAGGCCAAGGGGAGGCCCTGACTGACTGGGTTGTTGCAGAGTTAGCTGGAGAGAAGGGACATAGCAAGAGGGGAGTATTGCTGATATGAGGCCTAATTGATCTGAATAAGACACATGCATGGGGAATTAGGACAGACACTCACACAGAGCTTTGGGTTTGGAGAAGGGGAAATCAGACAGGGATTGTTTTAGAGAGAAAGTGTGATGTGTGGTGAGGATTGGAGAGAAATGCTGAATGCTGACACTTGCATTAGGCTGCATTAGACATGATAGATCCACCAGGACTGGATAAATTGCTATTATATTGCTTGCATTAGAAGCCTGTAAGGCTTACAGTTATTGCATTGCATTGTAGATTTGTAAATATGAACCGTCCTTTCTAAAAGTACTTCACCATTACCATGCAATACTGGCAACGCAGATATAAAAACAAACAGAAATACTATACCAAATGTCACCTTGGCTTCCCTAGACCAGTTTGAAAAAAAAACAAGTAAATAGCTTGATGTCTTCTGTTAAACACAGTGTAAAAGGCAAATCCCCTAAAAATACATACAACATTAAAAGGGACAAAGCAGCCAAGTACATCAATGATTACAACACAATCATTGCCCTCTTTTGGAATGTAAACATATACATACAATAAATACATTGCATACAATCCCCCTGCAGTTGCAAGATTTGTCACAGCCTATCTCAACAAAGCTGAGAAAACAGAGCTAAAAGAACTCTGGGATGACATATCATCTGACAAAACACTATCATAGAAATTGTACAGCTTCCGTATACAAATGCTCTCCCATTTAGAATGTGGGACCTATGAAGCTGCAGACCATTTAACAGGTACAACCTTATATGGCAAATCTGAGCACATTGTCTGGTTGAACCCTCGACCAGCTTCTTTCCGAAAAAGAGTACTAAAATCCTACCAAGAGATAGAAAACACAGCCACAAATGATCCCAACAGCCAGGACATTTTTAAAAAAAATACTTGACACATATTACCCAAACAGAAGTACTGCTATGGAAAACATGTGTCATTACAATATTGCCCAAAACTACACCTGCAAAATCAAAGTCACACCAAATGAGAGAACTGGAAAATATTCAGTTTCAACTTGTGAAGAAAGCCTGGTGAAACTCACCAAACCTAGACTACTTAATCATGTACAGTTATAATTTAAATCGCCACAACATAGAGGACTGCTTAACATGACCCTATGAAACTCACCAAACCCAGTCTACTTAACCATGTAAAGTTATCATTTAAATATACACAATATATAGCACTGTATTACATGTAATTCCCTCCAATTTCATCATGGAATGCATTAGATTGGCTCTAACTAAAAACTGTTTCCTGTACGAAGGAGTGTATTACCAACAACACCATAGTACAACTATTGGTTCCACTTTTGTCCCGGATCTGGCAAATTTGTATATGGATCATTTCAAGCAGGCAACTATATTCAAGATAGACAACCCATTCCAAGATCACATAAAAACGTGGCATTGTTATATCGATGATGTTTTCATGATTTGGAGCTGTGGCCTAAAGTGGTTAAAACTTCAAGACAGATTTATTAATTTCACTATGTCTGTTGATCCAGAGAAAATTCAATTTCTGGACCTTGAAATGTGTAGATCTATAGAGAATAAACTGTGAACAAACTTGTTTGGGAAAACCACAGACAAAAATACTATTTTAGCATTCAGTAGGCTCCACCCACAAAGTCTAAGAGCAAACCTTTCCTTTGGCCAATTCCTCTGTATACGGCAGAATTGCAGCAAAATTGAAGATTTTGACACCAACATCAAACAGTTGAGTACCAGATTAAAAAAACAGGGCTATCCTTTGCATACTATTCAAAGAGCCCGAAAAAGAGCTTGTAACTTCAAAAGGCATACATGCCTTGAGAAACAACTCAAACAACATGTGGAGAAAATCACCAGCGTGACATCTTTTTCACCCATAAGCCACCACCTCGGACAAGATATTCTTAAAAATTGGGTCATACTACACACTGACAATTTCTCTATTAACAAACCACGTTTTGCATTCAAAACAACCCCCAATCTGCAAGACAAGCTAGTATATACATACGAGCAACCTAAAGGGAGATCAACCTCACTAATCAACCTTGTTGCATTTACCACCAGTGATAGGTCATTTTAAATGCGGGAAGTGATCTGTATGCAATCTAACCAAGGACATGAAGGAAGTGGATTTGAAGGGTAAGATGTGGAAATTAAAATCGTTTACGAATTGCCTGACCAAATGGGCGATATATGGGATAAAATGCCCTTGTGGATTATTATATATAGGCAAAACTAAAAGAGAAATTTGTCAGAGAATTTGTGAGCATCGCTCATGTATTAAAAATCATATTGTTGATGAAGTTGCAAACTTCAAGGAGATGAAGCACAAACATACTGAACTCCTTGGGTTCATCATCCAAATGGTAAAATGCCCCCCACGGGGTGGAGACAGAGATCTCATGTTGAGAAAATTGGAGAAAAAATTGATTTTTAAATTGGACACTGTTAAAAATGGCCTTAACATCGCCATAGAATGGAACCTATTTATCCATTGACCAACAATCACTTCTGTATTCACAGAAGATCATATATATATAAACATATGGACCATAGCTTTGCGGATGGAAAGAGGTGTAATCACTCGTTTTTATCAAAAAATATATATTTTATTTCAAATTCTACCAATCACATTGGTCGTACTACACCCACAAAAATTAAACATTGCATATTTCTGTTTTGATATAAATCTGACACCATTCAGTTCACTCCATTCAACTATCACACTAACTCAATCATACACAACACTCATTGTTTATACATTAAATTCTGGTTTCATATTCACTATGACCATCTGACCAAATTTTAAACACAATTTTTTGGCACCCTGTTCTAATACAAATGTGGCTATCTGTTCTGCAACAGATTGAACTCTATTTTCCCAACCTTCTTCAGGACTGGGGTGGGACGTATTGTATAACACTAGGTGAAGGGTTATGTTTCCTTACCCTCTGCCATTGTCTAACTGGCAAAGGATAAGGAAACAAACTCAAACATGTCCCAGTCTCCAGAACTCACATATGCTAACATTTTAAAAAGCATTAGAACTGTGCTGCTTACTAAAGATGCAAAATCCATCTTAAATAGTAGACTAATCTATGAGCTATATGGACAAAACACATGTGCTCCTGATGTCATGGAACAATTAAATCAACAAAATCTAAAATGTATGTATTCAATGCCAACCCTTGTGAGCTGTAGTCAATTCAACGAGACAATTTTGAAAAAAGAAATGCACCCCATACTGCATATCAACTCCACAGACAAACTAGAAGTGCACTATATGACACTTCCTGTGTGTCAACAAGCAACACCATGACTAAATAGCTTAGAAAAATGTATCCCCAGCACAGCCGGATTGGAGACAATATTGACTTTGTGTCTAAACTGCAGAGTAATTCCAAAATGTAACCTTGGCATAGAACAAGGTTTAGTCAATGGAGCAATTGGTCCAGTTGTTGGCTTCCAAACATATCCACATGATAACAACATTCAGTTTGTCAACATCCACTTTGACAAACATACGGAAGTTAAAGAAATTGGACGGACAATAGGACGTTTCCTTCTTTTCAAATACATGCACGTACACAAAGAGATATTTTCTCTATCTCTTACATATGCTGTCACTATTCACAAATCATAAAATCTTACCCTAGATCAAGCATTGATTGAGATTGGCATCATAGTCTTTAAAGAAGGTATGAATTACATAGCACTTTCACATCTGCATACTTTCAATGGTCTATTCCTAGTTAACGTTGATGCAAACAAAGTCAATGCTTACTTTCCTTGCATCCTGGAATACAACAGGCTATGGGCACTATACACCCCCCCATTTAGATATGTACCCTGTACCTAAATATAAGAAACCTTTTAAAAGACAAACAATAGAAACAGAACTTATAGCAGATTTCCCAACAATACCACTAAAAACTCAAAGACCAACTCCCTCTGCATCAAACAATACTAGTACAAAATCAACTGCACATCCATCAAAAAAGAAACACACAAATCTCTCTTCTCCAGAAAAATCTGCAGGCCCATCAAATGATCCACAAACAGAACATTCTTGTTCATTTAAATTCAGAAACACAACTGGAGTAAATTGTTATACTAATGTGACAATGAATCTTCTCTTTCAATTGCTGCAATTTGTTCACAAAATTTACTTAAATGCTAGGACCAGTTGTTTTGCAAATGCTCGTCTTTCACAGAAATCCCACAAACAATCCTGACAACAGTTACAGTGTCTCAGGTATAAGGCAAGAATTGGACTACTGTGCAGGAATGGTCAAATGTACCATAAACACACAGGACGATTTACAATAATTTCTAATGTACCTACTGCAAGTACTAGAAAACAAAACCATACATATAAATGAAATATTCCAGATTTCATACACATGGAAACATACATGCACTCTCTGCAACCATGTTTCACAAGACCACATCCCTAATGAATGATTTGTGTATGTATCCATACCAAATTCTGCATCCATTACATTTCACTGGCTTCTGCAGAATGCAAATCATGGCATATTATGCCCTTTTTGCAATTCAGACAATTGTGCTATCATACAAATAAACTCACCTAGCCAATGTGTCATACTAATGCTTCTAAGGTACAATGCAGATGGTACCAAAAGTAACTGTAAACTCACAGGCTTCACACACGGCCTAGTATCTCTTGGCAAGAAAACCTTCACAACAGTAGGCATAATATACCACACTGGTACCACAACCGATGCAGGGCACTACACTGCATATGTCAAAAAAGAAGTGGTTGGTTGGAATGTAACGATACCTCCGTTACTCCAAAACATAGGTTACCAGCAAATTTAACAAATGGCTACTTAATATTCCTTCAACACAAATTTAGTCACTAAACTGTAGCACAATTAACAGTTAGAATACGCCTGCGGGTATCTTACCACATCCCTAATACTACAATAGCACTTTTCAAAGTCAATCTAGTTAGAATACGCCAACAGATATCTAACTATTTCAAAGAATCCCTTAATCATAACAAACTTCAAACAAACATACTATCACCCTTACACTCACGTAACTGTAATCAGGTTTTTTTAATCGAGTACAGATTTATGTTCCCAATGACCTAATGATTATGTAATGTCAAAACAACAGCAGTGTGGCATACACTAATGTTGTTCCAATCATAGTACTTAAAATGTACTGTTTATGAGGGTCTAAAAAAGAAAATGTATATTTAAAACTGTGTACCACTACACTTTTGGGCTATCATGCTTAACCAATTGTACAGTTTTTTTTTTCCACAGAAAAGAAAACAGAAATTGCAGCTTGAGAACACTACAACGCAATTATAATCAACTACATATTCTGTGAGCACTATCCTCAATTGTCCTACAATCATAAGTAACATATACAGTCTAATTGCATAATTCCTCCATATTACAAACACTTTGTACTCCCACTACATTACCCACAATTACTCTACACTTTAGTGATTAGGGCCATATTCCTACTATTTTTACCTATAGTTACTATATACATATTACTACTGTGGTGCTTGTGCCCAGTGCACATATTCTGGGGGCCACGACCCGCGGCCATGCCCTCCAGAATCTAGCCAGTGAGTAGTACCATACAGCGTTAATTAACCCTGACCCCCATGCACTTGAATTGATGTTCGCCGACACCGAAATGGACTGCGGGCTCAGCAGCATTTCCAAACCATTTGATCACCTATACAAACAGCTCCATAGTACTTTCATTCCACTTCCCTACCATTTTGACACTCTCTTCCAGCCATCAAATAACCCCAAATGGTTTTCCAAGCCATCTGTTCATGGCGATGTCTGCGAACTACTGCAGTCTCTAAGGACAGCTACAAGATCGGCCCAGCCTTTTTCAACCTACAAAAACAGCTACATATCATCTTTTTTTTCACTCCCCCACCCTTCCCAGCCCCTCTTTCTACCACCAATTACCCAAAATATGTTTTCCAGAATTTTCCTACAATGCGCTGTCTGCGGTCAGCTGGGACTGTCCACGGATGGCAGGAATTTACAAAAATATGACGCACCTCACGATCTTCATCTTCCAATAAGCGGACGCATCCAATGTCTGCAGACCTCACGTTGGCCCCTGGGCCAATCGGAGGCCCATCCACGGACCAAATAGGGAAGTGAGTCGGTGGACCGAACCGAGATATCTCAATTTATTTTACCTACCTTTTGGATGTTTTGAAAAAAAAGCGACTGCATGGATTTACATCTAATTTTTACAAAAGCATGCTTTCGCGAAAAAGCCAGCGATCCTGCTGCAAATTTGGTGAAAATCTAAGAGCAACATTTTTTTCCATTGCATCTATGGGAAAAACCACACATTTAGGGAATCCCCCTATAATGTTGCCCCCGTACCCCCACTGACGAAACCTCACCAAACTTCGCTGAATCACTCTAAAGACTAAATTAATTTCATATGTGATGTCATCAGTAAAGTCATCAATGGCACTTGTGATGTCATCTTTAATGTCCTAGGTGTTAGTCTTAGCAGTGTACAGTGGTGGCAGGAGTTATGGTTGCTTGCCAGTGCATGCTATTTTCCTACAACTTACTAATATCATAAATACCCAATATAGCAATATCTGTGATCAATTTACAAAGTGTCACCTTAAAACTCTGCCATTTTCCACCTTCTAGCATCATTTTTAACTCTTCTAATCACTTTTTGCAACTATTTCAACTGATTTTGCATCCGTAGACGCCTACGAACATCTGACTTTGTTGCGAACCTTCCGGACAGTGCCACATGATCATACGCAGGCGCGCAACATGATGATGTGTCTGAGAATGCGTCTGCACTTCGCGATAAGATCTGTGCTTTGCGGACAGTTTAGAACTGCATTTTCTACTGATCTAGGAACTTTCAACTTCAAAATGTCCATTGCACAGCTCCTACACCAATTCCTACTCATTATCCATTAACAATCTAGTACACACTGCTATTTATCTTAAAAATGGCATCAGCTAATGCCATCCCTCCTCCCCAAGAGCCACCACCACCACGAGCTGGAGGACCTTAAAAAGAAAAACGCAGTACTTCTTAGACAATGAAGAGGACCAAGAAGATGCGGTAGAGGAAGTGCCTACCTCTAGCACCCACAGAGAATCATGGGTGTGGCAGTTATTTACCATTGTTGGGAATGTACCAAAGGCTAAAGCTACCAAAGTAAAATGCACTGGTTGCAACTTTGTATTCAGTCGCAGACTCCCTGTACAGTAATCCTATGGGACCACCTCCATGTGCTGCCACACCAAATCCAATGACCGCAATGCTCTCAGAAAGGTTGTTCCTTTCTTAGCAAGTAGGAGGCTGCCTTCCTCCACCTCATCTTCCGCAACCAATACTGCAACCACACAGCCTACTTATGTGAGATTCAAAATCCCACCAGCTACCTTGCAAGCAACAAAAGAGGCTCTTGATCCATTTTTTTTAAGACAACAGTCCTCTGTACATACCACAACAAAACATTCTACAGAGGGAAGCACTTTCGAAATGCTTTTGAAGCTGTAATCAAGGAGCATGAGAAACACTGCCCCCTACCTTAGAAATAACACACGCGCAACATTTTCCCCTGTCCACCTGTCCCTCCATATTAGTGTTTCGTGCCTCTTCCCTCATTTCCCTCCCCACCTTTCGTTCTAAGCTTTCCTGCCAAAAAAGAAATACATCAGAAAACAACAATAGTAATGTTCCTTTAGGAATCACTGTTCACAGTTAAAGAATAGAACTAAAAAAACGTATAGACTCCATCTACTTTACATTTCTCAGTAAAGTACATAGACTCAATAAGATTTTACAACATTTCTATTTGCATTTTGTATTATGCTAATGGGAATATTGTGGCGTTCATCCCCCGTTCCAGGGACTGGAATGGTGGATATCGGCCCAGGCGCCCAAGTTATCAGCCCAAGTGAAGCGAGGGTGGATAATGAGGTCTTCGGACCATTATCCCCCCATTCCAGCCCCTGTAATGAGGGATGAAGGCCATTAGCACCCTAGGTTCCCAAAGCAGGTACCCGGGAGCTAAAAAAGGATTTTCTTTCCTACACCGGGACGCCTCCGGCATACCGGTGTAGGAAGGAAAATCCTTTTCCAAGATGGCCACCATGGAAAGGGAAGGTGGGGTTCCATACAGGGCCCCTCTTCACTTTCCTTGGCAGCCTGCAGAAGGCGAAGAGAGAACCCTATCACCATATTACTATGAGCAAATTTTTCTTCACTTTCAAAGCACCTATCCCAATTTCGAACAACTTTACCACAAAGCCGGTCCCAGGTGGACATGGCCATTTTAACCCCATGTGTTGTCCCTCGTGGTCATGGCCAGTAGCCAGATTGTCCGGATCATGACCTTATTCCATGACCCAGACAAGCAGGCCACTGCCCATGGCTACCGGCTACACCTCAGTCACCAAAAAGGTATATCACTATTTTTTGTACCTACATTATGACACTTGTTCAAAAATAAAACACGGCACATTTGAAAAACCATGCTTTCAGATCCTTGCCAATGCTCCTTCCACAAGTTTGCTGGAAATCCACACGTTTTATTTTTTCAAAAGTGTCGAATGTATGCACATACAATAGTCATATAACCTAGCCCCCACTTGACAAAATCCATATATGAAAACATTTATATCTAGATCCAAAATCTTTTTGCAAACTTTTGTGTAGATTCGTCAAATTACACCACATTTATAGGCCTATACAATATTTTGGGACCCCCCTTCTAATTTTGCCCCCTCTTGACAAAATCCCACGAAACATTGCAAAAACATGTATTTCTAGATCGATAATGTTTTTGCACATCTTTGTGTAGATTTGTTGAATGGCACCCCATTTATAAGCCTTTCAAATAATTTGTGACACCCCTCTAATTTTGCCCCCTCTTTACAAAATCCCACCAAACTTTGCAAAAACATGTATACCTAGATCTATTATCAGTTTCCCAACGTAAGTGTAGATTTGTCAAATGGTACCTCATTTATAAGCCTTTATATTATTTTTGGACCCCCCCCTCTAATTGCAGCCCCTATTGACAGAATCCCACCAAACGTTGCAGACTCATTCGGAATCAGTCCAAGAATATAAGTGCAGCATTCCATGCAGTTTAATCAAGTGGTGCCAAAGTTATAAGCCATCCAATAACTGCCTTTCACCAACTCTGTAATGCAGAGGTGTCTGTGAACTTCACAGGACTGTTCGCAAACATCCAGACTGTTTGCGGACTTTCGTGGCAAAAAACACCTGTTTTTTTGCTTCTTGAAGCCATATCCCATTCCATCCTCATCACCCCTCACCTCCCCAGAGATTATTTCATAAGTTTGACAAGTGCAATGTTGTGTTTTTTTAATATGTTTTTACTTTGATGTCCGTGAACACCGACTGCTGTCCGTGAATCAAAGATGGCAGGCCTTTCCAAAAATCTGACGCACTTCACGCTTTTCACCATCCAATCAGCAGGCATGTCTGATGTACACGGACACCACGTTGCCCTCTAAGCCAATCAGAGTCCTGTCTGTGGAGCGAACAGGGAAGTTTGAAAAAAAACTACTGGACGGATTTCCACCAAACTTACAACGGCATGCTTTCGGGAGCAAGCCGCTGCTCCTGCACAAATTTGGTGAAAATCCGTCCAGCAGTTTGGGCTGTCGGTGTGAGCAAAGTTTTTTCGCCATTCAGTCTATGGGAAAAAAAGAAATGTTGGGATCCCCCCAGTGACTTTGCCCCCCCCCTGACCAAACCTCACCAAACAAAATTCAGAGTAGGCCATATACTTTTTTTGCAAAGTTTAGTGAAGATTCGTCCAGGGGGAGCTAAGTTATAAGCCGCCCTAAAAGTGCTCTTCCTATGGGTTTAGCAACTTAACCATAACTACATAGCCGCTACCACGGCCATGTAATGAATAAACTAAGGAATAAACTGTTCTCTTTATCTTCAGCACTTGCACTTTACATAACACATTGGCATAACATTTTTTATGTGCATTTATATAATAGTTGGAATGTTTAAAAGCACAGCAGGGCTCACCCCACTCCTAAAGATCAGCGGCAATAGCTCATGTCAACAACACACTCATACGTTACACCCACACCTGGGCTTCATCAGAATGTGCACCCATTCTTGTTGTGAATACATTTATACAAAACATAGTCTCTCTTCTATTTCATGGGCCCAAATCACGTCCTGGTCTAGTGATGTTACTGCAGAGCACCATCTTTAAACATTTTATATAAGTGCACATCATAAATGTATCAAATTACGCCAATGAAGACACATAGAACAGTTTATTGTTTAGTTCACATGCCTATCATAGTAAGATGTACTCTTCCACTGTAATGCATGAAACCATTCTGCACATATGCACTGGATAAGGTGCAAGTGCTTTCAGCATATAAACCAAATATTTCTCGTGGAACGTTCATCCACGACCCAGGGTCATATTGCACAACTGCGAAAAAAAAGTATTTCACATAATCCATCATGCTTATACATATATTGTCCCATATTCATAGCATGAAAATATGCTCCAATTCTATATTGGACACAATCCGTATGCCATTTTGATATTGTAAATGCAAAAAGTAAAATGCAAAGTCACTTGAAGTGCAAAGTATATATACATCGGTACCAGAAAGGTGCTAGCGCAACGTTGCAAAATATCTAAAGGATGCCATGTCGTTGTAGTGTTTTCCCACAAAGTGCTTTGCTATAGGGTACGCAGTGTCACTATTCTTTATTGCTCGTATGTGTTGCAAAATCCTTATTTTGAATTCCAGTTTGGCACTTCGTATGTCCCATAGGTTACAGTCACAAGTAAGCACATAACTGACATATCTTGTACTGCATGTTATCCATTTATAGATTCTAATAGTTTGGCCTGAACATGGGTGTTGATAATATTGTGTATTTACTCCACATTTGCAGGCCTTGCATTTAGAACATTTATAAAATCCTCCATGTTTTTGCATAAGCCAATTGCTTCCATGTGCAAGATTAGCAGATTGGAAGAGACTGGGTGAGCAGTCTTGATCGAACAGAAATAGTTTTCCTGAATGCTTTTCAATAGGATGTTTCGCATCCCTGTCTCTTGGTAAGAAATGCCAGTACTTATCAAGCACTTTTCTCAAATTACTAGCACCCTTATTAAAAATAGTTCTATGCCTAATGACATTGGCTGTATCACATTCAAACATGTCTGTTTTACCTGTAGTTAATATGCTTGTGCTACTTTTTGCATGCACTTTATCATAAGCTCGATTAATGACACTTTTAGAGTAACCCCTCTTTAGAAATCTCTTGGCAGCAGTTTTAGCGTTTTCAACAAAGATGGCATCCTCACTGCAGTGAAGCTTAATCCTTAAGAATCCCCCATATGTGATACTTTCTTTAAGTCTGCCTGGATGTACACTACCTGCGTTTAATACTAAGTTTGTGCTCCTATCTTTATGATATAACTCAGTAGTCATTTTTGTATTCACAATCTTCACTTTAATATCCAGATAGACAATTTCTTGCATACTGTGCTGCTCTGTAAATCATACATTTTTGTAATTTGTATTCAACAGTGCATAGGATTGAAGACATTCCTTAATCGTACCATTCCAAAGGATAAAGAGATTGGGCCTCATTACGAGGCTGGCGGTAGCCGTGCATGTAGTACAGGCACGGCTGCCGCCGGTATTGATTTTTCTCCGGCGCCCAGAAAATGGCAATTACCGGGTCATCACGACCTTGGCGGACCCGGTAATTGCCCTTTTCTGGGTGCCACTATACATTATTCCCCATTGCCATTTCATACGGCTCAATAGGAATGGGGAGGCTGGTAGTTGCTAAAATCAAGTTCTGCTTGCGGGTGCCATTACGGCCACCTGGTAAAACCTGGTGGCTGCAAGGGCACCCGCGAGCAGAACTCCTAGTATGGTGGTACAGTAGCAAAGGTGCCGGTAGCGACAAGTGACAAAGCTTTTCAAAATGCCGCTCCACACAGTTGATTTTAAAACTGACCATCAAACAGGCAGGAATTGTTTTTAAACAGAAAGTAATTCTCTATATTACCATCTTTGAATGTTCTCAGTAATTTAGCGATCTTGTGGCAAAAACATTTTTCACTGCCATTATTCCCTGATTGTGCTCGATACTAGTGCACAAGCAAATTACATCTAGGGTGACCATCAAGTAATTTTTATTCCAGGGTATTCTGTCAATTTTACTGAGAAAATCTGTTGTACCCCTGACATAGGACAGGAGAGTCTCAACAAACGGAAATAAACACTTCTCTATAAAAGTGGAGGTATTTTCCAGAAGTGAGTTTTTTGTGGCAACAATAGGTTTTCCTGCTGGCACAAAGTAGATGATGGGTGTGATGGGGAAATCTTTTGTTAAGTAGCTTTTTTTATCGCATTCTAATAAACCCATCTCAAACCATCCTTGTAACTTCTAATTGAATTCAACTGTTTATTCTGGATAAGGATTTGTGGCTGACTTTTTATAGCACTTACCGTCCTTCAACTGTCTGTTGGCTTCTGCACTGTAGTCGGAAGAATTTAAAATGAGTACATCGCCAACCTTGTCAGAGGATTGGATGATTATAGTATGATCATTTTTCTAGTAATCCATAGCCTTCCATTTAATAACCATAAGGTTGTAGTGATCTCTATGTCCTGATTTGGTTGCCAACCTTAAGATCTTCAACATTTTGATTTTCTTTTAAATTTAGTGTCTACAGATGTCATAGGCCCTCATTACAACACCGGCGCTAAACCATGGCGCTATTAGCACCATGGTTGGTGCCGGTGTTGTAACGGGTCTGCCATGGTTCAATGGGGAATTACCACCCCATTCCAAGGTTGGCGGGGTGGTAATTCCCCATTGAACCATGGCCCTTCCCCATTCCCATTTTTGCCCCATAGGGCTCTATGGGAATGGGGAAGGCGCTAAGTACGGTACCGCAAATTGCGGTACTGTACTTAGCACCAAGGTCCCTTTGCGGGTCCCTACTTTAACGGCTGGTGTAGACCAGCCGTTAAGGTCGGGTCCCACAAAGGGACCTCATAGTAAGGCGCTAAATGTTTAATGGCGCTGCAGCCTTTTACGGCGCCGTTAAACACTTAGCGCCAGGGTCGTAATGAGGCCCATAGTGTCTAAACCCAATCTATCTGGTACATTTACTTTTCATTCATCCACATTGCCATCTATGTTATTTCCTACTCCACTCACTCCAAGGGATTTCAGTGCACATAATGCCAGTATCTCCCTGATAGTGAGACAGGAAGCCCTCGTAGTCTGTGCTTGTCCCTTGTTGTTAAGAGCATCCACATTTTCATAGTATTTTGCCAATGTAATTTTTTTCATATAAAAAAGTGCAAGTCCATACATGCCTGCTGGTAGCTGAATCTCGAAACACGGGAAAAGGTTAACCGCTTGGATTAAAAACTCCAACTCTTCCATAGTTAAGTTTCTCTTAGAATGACTGACAATTTGTAGTTCACAATGAATGTTCTCAATTTTCTCCCACTTCCAGAGCTCATCTGACGCCCTGTTCATTGGTCTCATGGATTGTCTTTTCCTCTCCACCCTCTTCTGGTCCTCCTCATGTAACAATATTTCTGCCTGGTGGTCTGCCCCTATTTTGGTTTCTACACCATGTGGTCTCGCTGACCTTGTACAATACTCTCATCTCTTCTAAAAAAATGAGACAAATGGGTGTGTCCTCATTTTCACTGTTAGATGTTTCCGTTTAAGTACTGGCTGCTTCTTCTTTACCAGATTCCACTTCCTAAATATGGAGAGTCTCCACAGATTGCTCGATTTGTACTTCCTTTCGTATACTGTCAAATCTTCTTGCAAAGGTGTAGATCCTTCTTGATTTGTAATCTTCCTTGTCTCTTAAACATTTCTTTGCTTTCTTTCTTTAATTTATTGCTCATATTTTGAGTCATTTTCATCCATCTGGATCTTTAATTCCTTTGCTATGATTGATTCACTTCCAGTGTATATAATCTCTTCCAAATAATTTAAATCCACCAAAGCTTTATCTCTGTCACTTTTGGCATATTTCACCAAAATAGTCAACATTCTGTGGAAACACTCATTGGTCGCCTCACCCCATTCTTGTAACATCTGTGGGTCTGGGTCCTCATATGTCAGGATTTTATATATTAAATCATACTTGCGATCAGATACAATATAGTCATGTAGTTACAGGACTTTAGTACTAAGGGATTCCCTTACTGTAGGGTATTTGGGGTTAGACATAACGCAATTACACAGTTGTACAACGAAAATTCTTTTCAATCTTATTTGTTCACAATGTGGTCCTTTGAATTAAATGTCAACACAATTCTCTGGACTCATTTCTTGTGACCAATCGTATTCAATGTATTGTTTTTTTCTTTTCTATTATTTCACTTCTTTTGCCTTATTTTTTTAATGCAATTGGATATATTGTACATTATTTTTTGCAAACATAGCTTTTCTTGCACAGGCCATACTGGCTAATTGAACCATTACAAGTTTACATAAATCCTAACGTGAAAACTACTTGCTGAGTGTACACCTTCCTCAGGACCATATATTATGTGTGGACACTTGCACTGCACTCCTGTCCTTCTTTGTCCCACTTTGCTTGTTATTGGTATCTTGTGGCGGTCTCCCTGTTTGCTGTTTTTTATGGTGTTCAGTGGCAACACGCTCTTTGCCAATGAAAATGTGTGGGGATAGATTGGTTTGTTATGAATGTGATCCCTCGGCAGTGTGTTCTGTGATTCCTCTGCTTCTATTCTGATTTGTGGCATTGCATGCATATGATTCCCTTTTGCTCTGCCTGGACTTGCTACTCACAAATTCCTTGATTTTATTACCCCGCAATACATGAATATATGAGGTTGCATTTCATCCGTGTAGCCACGATCAAGGCCTCGTGGTTGCTGGCCGCTTACTGTGCGATGGAGGATACGCATGCGCTACAAGCGGTGGAGGATACATATACACTATGAGCAGAGCTTGGCTAAAAACAACCACCTTTTATTCCATGTGGAAAGTGTAATAGTTGAGACCTCTCACCAGCCTCTACAATATTTGTAGAGTGAATGAATGTGAAATATTAATGTATCTCAAGGACTTCTTCCTGGATTCTTTCAAAGTGGGGTAACCCTGCAGAAATCAGATATAGTGAAAATAACACGAGTCAGATGGCACCAGAATTAGCCAATCTACAAGATGCATATCTAGATTGTTCTCATAAGATGTATGACGAAAATACCATGTCAGAAAATACCCATAGTTTGTGTGATTGGATGTTCCTGCCCTATTAAAGGACAGGATGAGAAGGAAATTTTAGCTGGTGTCAGGAATGCTTGTGTGAATGACACCCCTGAACCCTCAGCCAGCTATAAATTGGTTTCCGAAGTAGTCAGGTGCCAGAATTGACGACATATATGATGCTGTCCTAACTGCTGTAAGCCATCAACTCCAAGAACTAGTATAAAACCCAATTTAGCTAATGTTTGCAATTGATTTTTTTGAGCACTTAGTAAACTGGAAAGCCAAAGGTATACATTGAACAAGCAATAAACCCCTAAAACACAAGAAGCTAATCCAAAAGATAGATGTTTTAGTGATGTTAAACAACATGATCCTATTTTGGAAGAAGATAAAGGGGCACTGCAATGTTCAAGACCCTGATTAGATAGGAAGCCAATACTGAAGGAATCCAAGGCAAATACATTGATATGGAACATCTACATATAGCACCATTCACTCAATCACAATCTGAAGCTGAAAGTGAGATTTATATTCTTCAATGGAGTTAAGATGCTCCAGTCCAAGAACTAATTACCACCCAAAAAAGCCAAGATAATTAGAACATCCCATCAATAGCTAGAAGATCTGATCTAGAAGATCTGATTCGGGATTGTCGGACGACTTAGCAGCAGCTTAAGCCAGCTGCTCCTGCTCCCTCCCATGTCTGTGGATAATAAAATCACTGAACTTCTGGAATGAGTACACTGAACAAAAGGAAAATGGAAATTCCTGAAAATCCAATCCCCAAAAAATCTAAACAAGGTGGTGAGCTGGAAGAAGAGGCCCTTGGCAACAGTGAAATTGTATGGGAAGACAGGTCGTTAGGACCCCCTCCCCAACATTCACCACCTCCGTGAGGCTCGTGGCTCGTCAATGGCCCCCCATGCACCTGGCCCAGGAGGCAGGATGGCTGCTGATCGACACATAAGGCCACACGACCCGTACTGTAACACACCATAGACACCATTTTGAAAAAGCCAAGGCTCCATTTTAGATGTGCAGGCCAAACCTCAAGCAAAATAGCCTGCATGCGAAAGCTGTAGCTGCGCCTCCGCTTACCGTGCACAGGGAGCCTTGCACGTCCCCCCTCGCCTCCACCCCATGGCAGATCTGCTGAAGGCTCGTTCTCACGAGCAACCAGACACGAACAAGTATCAGAACAAGCACTGTCAGGGTAATTCATAGAATTTCGCACAAAGGTGGCGCATGCGGCTGGCTCACCGTGTGTGCGTGCGAATGTCTGCGCCAGCAGCGTGCGCTATAATCGATATCCGCGCACAGCGTATTCATGAATTTTAGCCTCCAAAACCAGCCGTGGCGCAGAGTGGCGCAGCGACCCTGCAGCAGCGCCAGTTACGCCCCCAAGAACGCCCTCGCGCAAGGAAAAGCCATCAAAATTCCCAATTCAGCGCAAAGGGCTGCGCTAACCCTGGACCAGTATACAGGGCTGCCAAACAGCAAACGCTGATCGGGGAACGTGTATTACTGGGGTGCGCGGGAAGTTCCACACGTGATTTCAGCAGGGTACGTGTATTTCTGGGGTGCGGGGAAGTTTAACACGTGATTACAGCCGGGTACGTGTATTACTGGGGTGCGCGGGAAGTTCCACACGTGATTTCAGCAGGGTACGTGTATTTCTGGGGTGCGGGGAAGTTTAACACGCGATTACAGCAGGGTACGTGTATTACTGGGGTGCGCGGGAAGTTCCACATGCCATTTCAGCAGGGTACGTGTATTTCTGGGCTGCGGGGAAGTTTAACACGTGATTACAGCAGGGTACGTGTATTACAGGGGTGCGCGGGAAGTTCCACACGCGATTTCAGCAGGGTATGTGTATTTCTGGGGTGCGGGGAAGTTTAACACGCGATTTCAGCAGGGTACGTGTATTACTGGGGTGCGCGGGAAGTTCCACACGCGATTTCAGCAGGGTATGTGTATTTCTGGGGTACGGGGAAGTTTAACACGCAATTTCAGCAGGGTATGTGTATTACTGGGGTGCGCGGGAAGTTCCACATGCGATTTCAGCAGGGTACGTGTATTTCTGGGGTGCCGGGAAGTTTAACACGCGATTTCAGCAGGGTACGTGTATTTCTGGTGTGCGCAGGAAGTTCCACACGCGATTTCAGCAGGGTACGTGTATTACTGGGGTGCGTGTGAAGTTTCACACGCGATAGGCCCTGTGCGAGTGGGGTACGTGTATTTCTGGGGTGCAGGGGAGTCCTACACGTGAATTGGCAGTGTGGGTCCTCCCAAGTGTTCCCTCTACACCCTCCACGGCCCCTGCAGGCAGACCACACCACAGGGGACTACCCTGCACCCCTGGTCATGTCCCGCAGACAGCCCATCCACCATGGGCATGCCCCCCCCAGCCAAGCCACATGTCACCTTGCAATAGTGATCACCAACACATTACCCCCTTGGACCCCCATCCCCCAGGAGTGCAGGGCACCTGCCAACAGGCCCCCACTCATGTCCCCCAGCACCCCCACCCCCCAAGCAGTGCAGGGCACCTGCCAGCAGGCCCCCACTCATGTCCCCCAGCACCCCCACCCCCCAGCAGTGCAGGGCACCTGCCTGCAGGCCCCCACTCATGTCCCCCAGCACCCCACCCCTCAGCAGTGTAGGGCACCTGCCAGCAGGCCCCCACTCGTGTCCCCTTGCACACCCACCCCCAAGCACTGAGGGGCACCTGCCAGCATGCCCCCACTCAGGTCCCCTTGCACCCCCACCCCCCAGCACTGAGGGGCACCTGCCAGCACGCCCCACTCATGTCCCCTTGCACCCCCACCCCCCAGCAGTGCAGGGCACCTGCCAGCAGGCCCCCACTCATGTCCGCTTGCACACCCACCCCCAAGCCGTGCAGGGCACCTGCCAGCAGGCCCCCACTCATGTCCCCCAGCACCCCTACCCCCCAGCAGTGCAGGGCACCTGCCAGCAGGCCCCCACTCATGTCCCCTTGCACCCCCACCCCCCAAGCAGTGCAGGGCACCTGCCAGCAGGCCCCCACTCATGTCCCCCAGCACCCCCACCCCCCAGCAGTGCAGGGTACCTGCCAGCAGGCCCCCACTCATGTCCCCTTGCACCCCACCCCCCAAGCAGTGCGGGGCACCTGCCAGCAGGCCCCCACTCATGTCCCCCAGCACCCCACCCCCTAGCAGTGCAGGGCACCTGCCTGCAGGCCCCCACTCATGTCCAACTCATGTCCCCTCCCACCCACATCCCCAGCAGTGCAGGGCACCTGCCAGCAGGCCCCCACACATGTCCCTTGCACCCCCGCCCCCCAGCATTGCAGGGCACCTGCCAGCAGGCCCCCACACATGTCCCCTGCACCCCCACCCCCAGCAGTGCAGGGCACCTGCCAGCAGGCCCCATCACATGTCCCCCAGCCAACACGTCATCACAATCTAGATCCCTGGCCCTTATGGACAGCCTCCACATGCCAAAGACCCACCCAAGTATTGCATCCACCCACATAGAAATGCCAATTACATGATACAACCCCAATGGCAAGTATGTAAATGAACACATGTCCGTCACACACACACAATGGGTGCAAGTGAATGTCAAAACCCATATCATGACATGCATGAAACCAATGAGATGATACCACAAATGGAAGTATAAAAAAATATATATTAAAGATAACATGAAAGTAAATCAAATTAAACACAGAACAATGGGAATAACAAAAGAAATGGCCCATGTCCGATAAATTATGAAAATCAAGAAAACATAAGCAAATGAAATCCAAAAAGAAATGTCCAAAGTCACAGTTCAAAAAATCAAATCCAAGGGAAAATAAAAAGTAAAAACCATTGCTCCATGGTGAACACAAAAAAAATAATAAAAAAGATAAATCCAATGTAGAACTATGTACAATTGAAGAATCCAGGGTCCATGAGCCCAACTTAAGAAATGAAACCAACCAAAAACTACTACCTAATAAAAAAACTATATACAAAAATGTGGTGCATTGTCCAAGCGGTCCAAAATAAAGAAAAAGCGAAAGGAAACCTAATACTAACTAACTAACTAACTATTTACAAGGGCAGCGGGCAAGTCTAACAGCTCACTTGTTGATGTCCCGGGCCAGGGCATCATCGAACTCCTGCTCGATGTCCCGGAGGCGGTCCTCTTCCATGGCCCGAGGGTTCGCAGGGACGATGACATCTGCATCTCCAGGTCCCTGCGAATGGCCTCGAGGCACTCGGCCTTCCTCACGGACCTACGCATGGAGTTCTCTGCCCTGACCATCGTGAGCCGTTCCTCTTCCGCCTGCTGCCGCTCCGCATCTATCTGCCAGCCCAACCGCTGCCACACGGAAGACACTTCCCATCCAGGGTCCTCCTGCCCTCTGGCCGATACCTGCCCCTCCGATGATGAAGGCCCCGAGCCATCATGGCTCCCACCATGTTGCTGGTGCTGCTGTGCCACTGCCTGTGCCCTGGCTCCTGCTGCCTGCACATCCTCCTCCAGCTGGGGTGCAGTTGTTGAGGTGGCCACCCCTGCTGGACGTCCGACTCCCGACTGTGGCAGCGATGTGTCCTCCACCAGCCTGGCCGCAGGGTCACAGGCAGCTCCACAGGGCACCCAGGTGACACATGGGTGGGAAGATGGCACGGAGGACGACTGGCGCATAGGGGGTTCAGTTGAGTAGGGGGTCGGAACAAGGTCCAGAAAACAGAGGAATCCGGCCCTGGTGAGCTGTCCCACTGGGTCAACGCGGTCAACGAGCCATGTGAGAAGACGTGCAGTCTCCTCATGAAAAGACTGCAGGTCAGCTCGCATGGCACATTGACGCAACGCCACCCCACCCAGGACAGGCTCAACCCGGTGCCGGATAGCCACATCCGCAGGGAGAGGAAGGCCAGTTGGTGTAAGCCGATCCCCTCCCTTAGAACAGGTCTGGACGTAGGTATCCCTGCTGGTGCAAGATGATGCAGTCACAGGATCGGGGACAGGATTACACACAGGCACCTCCGCGGCGGCCTGTGCTGCCTCCTGTCCCTGCCCCTGCATTGCACCACTAGCACCAGTGGAATCCCCACCTCCAGACCCCGTCTCTGTCCCTTGCACGGCCTCCTCCTCCACCAAACCCCCCACCAATCCGGATGACTCTGTGCCATCTTCCTCCGTCGTGCCCTGTGGGGTCTCAGCTGCCCCTTCGGCTGCCGAGGAGTCCAACTCCAACTTCCGCCTCTTGGACCTCGCCTCGGCAGCTGCGACCTGGGATGCGGCACCGGACTCCTCACTCCCCGACGGGATGACAACCTGGGAGGGGAGCCGGGCCTTGCGTCTCCGGCTGGCGGTGCGATCCCTGCCGCTGTGCTCCACAGCACCTTCTCCGCCCTCTTCATCAGTTGACGCTGCAGACAGGGAGAGATAGGAGACAGGCATCAGGGCACTGTACAATGGACTCATACACACATGACAGTTGTACATGAGTGGCATTGTCAAACTTCAGACATGGCATCACAATCCCCAACACACATGTCATTGCAACTCACACACATGATCTATTCCACAGCCTTATCGCAACAGCCAGCACCATCCATACACATACAACAGCATGAGCAGCCAAAGGTGAGCCAGACATCACATGAAACACAGGGAGTGCACTAGACATGCACACACGCCACCACACTTACATGCATGTGTACACCTCCGCCAACTGTCGCAGTGATGAGATTGGCATCCATGTCACATCTGGCAATCAGTCTTCTACATATCAGTCTGACATGCATTCATTTTGCATCACTGTTGCACCCTTGTCAAATACACACACATGCACATGTACACGGTGCAGATATATGCAGCTGGAACCAACATCCATGTGTGTCACCACAACCATGCCAACTTACATACACAGTAATCCAAACATGTGTGCTCCCACATCTGCATTTGGCCTGCATGCTTACCCACACATACACCATCCATGTGTCTCACACATGAAAGGACTTGCATGTGTCAGCCTCACAGCCCTGTACATACACATCCATACATGGCCCTACAAAGCCACATGTACAACCTGCACACTACTGGCACACCACCGCACGCACAGCTTCCAATCAGTATGCATGTACACTTACCGCTCGACTCCAGACGGTTCTGCCTCTCAAGGATCTGGACATTGAGCGCTGGGCATATTCGTTCCAGGACCCTCATCTGATGTTCCGACAGGTGGCCCCGGCGTCCCTTAGCATCCGCTGCCTTCAAGAGGCGCCGGGCCTTGTTGAGGGTCCTGGACCTGAAGTCCTCCCAGCGCTTCTTGACATGTTGGAAGTCGCGGACTGCCACCCCCTCCGCGTTGATGGCAGTCACGATGTCCGTCCAGATCCGAGTCTGTCCTTCCTTGTCGGCGCGCAAACTTCCGAAGAGGGCATCATACTGCCCCAGGACTTGCTCCACCAGGACACCAACTTCGGTGGCAGTGAAGCTGGTGCCCCTCTGCCTCTCTGGCTGGGGGTTGCCAGTGGTGCCAGATGGTGTAGTGCCCGACATGGCAACCCCAGAGGCAGGTGTGGGTGGGCAACTGGATCCTGGGGCTGGGCTGTGGAGTGATGGAATAGCAGTCGGGAGTCTTCGGTTCCAGCAGGGGTGGTCACAGCAACAGCACCCCTGGCTGACGTGCAGGCAGCAAATGGCAGGGCACGTGGGCAGCAGGCAATCAGGCAGCAGCAGATGGCAGGTGGGAGCAAGCTTGGGGCTCTGGGGGGCAGTTATTCGGCCTTCTGGGCAGGAGCGTGGTCTTCCGTGTGTAAACACGTGGCCAGCTTGATACGGAGTGATTTGGCACGTGAAAATCTTGCACGTCAGCGTGTAATTCGAGCAAAGGCCCTTAGCGTGTAAGCGTGTCTGTGACGTGACATAGCAGGTGATGACAGAGCACACGTGGAAAAGCTGCACGTCCGAGTGTCAGCGCGTGTAATTGGAGGAAAGGACACGTACACGTGTAAGTGACGTGTACGTGTGGGCCGGTTTAAAACGTACGTGTAGAACGCCATTTTCTTGTACGTGCTTCTCGTGGAGAGCGAGTGGGTGAATTCTGTACTTCTTGTCGGTTCACACGTGATTACTTCACAGCGTTTCAAGTTCGTACTCCCTGTTACCTCTGACAGCTTTAATTTTTCTACTTTTTTTGGGCCTGTTTCCTCAAACAGTGTTCACTGCTCCTTTTGTCCTGTCTCCTCAGACAGCGTACAATTCTTCTTTTGGTGGGGGTGTTGCCAACGCGCACACGCGCGTATTTTTCACGTTCTTATTCCAGGCAGACGGTGAGTTCCGCACGTACTTAGCAACTGTGCTTGCCCCGTGTGTCGCACTCCTCTTCAGAGGTCATTGTCGGCTGCGTGTAGTACGCGTACGCTTATTTTTGTGTTTCTGGGTGCCACAGCGTAGTGCGGGTTCATTTTTCCACGCACGTGGTCTACGAGGGGTTGCGTGCCCGTTTATTTTTGTTTTTGGGCTGCCTGTGCGTTGCTTGACCCGTCATCTTCCCCCAGGGGTTACAGACAGCCTTGTTAGAGCACTAAGGTACGAATTCCATCTAGTACCCTACCCCTTTGACCCCCAATTGCCCAGGACAATAGTTTACTGCTCCTGCCATACGCACAACAACATCAGTGCCATGGTTGGGAGGCAAACAAGCGGTAAGGGAGGCAAAGGTGGCCGACCTTCAAGAGGTGGACGTGGTGGGCATAGTAGGGGATGTGGCCAGGATTTGCAGGCTGCCCCTATACCCCCATGTGGGGAGGACCAATCATGCCCCCCCCATGATTGAGGGAAACGTGGCTGAGACCATCCCAGCTCAGCCCTTGTTGGACCAGGCCATTGTGGCATCTGACCTGGCACAGGATGACTCCCTGGCTGACTTCCAGGTCAACAAGTCTAAGCCACGTGTAGCGGTGCAAGTTGTTGGCACCAAGCCACGTGGATCTGGGGCAGCTATGTCATCTGCTGCCCCAAGTAGGCAGGGTGGAGAGGCTGCAGGGGCAGCTGCAGCTCCATCCACCCCAGCTCTGACTCTCCCAGCCAGGACAGTGTCGGTCCTGGTCCACCATACTGATGTTCCCCCTGCCAACATCACACTTCAGACAATGCCTGCACCAAGTCCTATGGTCATTGTGCATTTGCACACTCCAACTACCCAGTCCACCAGTGTTTCTGCCCCTACTGACCAGAGCAGCGTTAGCCACTCTGGCTCCGCTCCACCTTAAAAAGAGGAAGAAGGGTGCTCTGGCAGAACAGGCTGAGACCCCAGGCACGGCTACACACTCCGTTACCTCAAGGAAGCCTTGTTTCAATGATTCGGAACTTGATGCACTTGTGGGCTATGTGTCGGCACATAGCCATGAAATGCTGTTGACTGCAGGGTGCAACACCACACCTGGTCAATGTCAGGCACACTGGCAGATCATCGCAGACCGCATAAGTGCCCTTGGATTTGTGAGGCGCTCAGCTGGTGATTGCTACAAGCGGTGGAACGACCTGAAACGCAGAGCAAAGAAGAAGCTGGCCTCAAATCATGCCGCTACTCTGGTGACTGGCGGTGGGTCTCCACAAGAGGACAACAAACTCACTGAACATGAGTCTGTTTCTGGGACCTTCGTCACAGAGGAACAGAGCCGAGGTGTGGGAGAACTACCTGATTACGAAGCATTGTCCGGTGAGTGCCCATGCGTGTGTGTGTAGTGCATGTGTATGTATTTTGGGTGACGGGTTCTGATTGAGTGCCAGGCGAGGGTGTGTACTCAAGAGTGTTATGGGTCACCCATTTCCTTCCTCACATGGGATCACGTGCCTTGTATTTGGCTATGACTGCATCCCTTCTGCCCACAGTATCCTATTAGGTCCACAATTGTGCAGTTGACCTTGTACTGCCATCTTGCAACTACTTTGGTCAGAATTTGTAAGTGTGCCTTCAGGATAATATTTTCCACTCTCCCCTTTTTTGCTAGACATTTATCAACCATATTGTGACATATATGATATGCTTCGGTCATTGTTTACTGGACACACTGGGGCAATGCTTTACCTGGTTATGTACACAATGAGACCGTTCAGGCTGATGGAGTATTGGCCAGCACAAATGTTTAGATGAGTGCCTGTTTGCATGTGGAAAATGACAGATGTTTCCTGTGATGTCAATGTGACGAAAAATAGATCAGACAACTATTAATGTATTCTTGTACCTTGCATGTGTTGCAGTGAGTGGCACATGTGTACTTAGTCACAGTATGCAGCATTTTTCATGTCATCATGTCCATCTCACATGGATGGGTGACAGTACTCAATCACTGACATATGGCTGTACTTGTCAAATGTACCAAGGCTATGTTAAATGCCATCTGTGTGCTGCCATGTGTCATCTATGTGTATTGGACATGCCACTCACAGGCCAATGTGTGATGGCAGTTCTACCCAGCATGCAGCAAATGTGTTGCTCTCCCATATTCGTGTCATCAGTGTCTGCCTTTTGCCTCCCCTTACTACTCAGTGACAGTGCAAGCATGGGAGGGTTATAGTCATGTGGGACATGTGTGAATCATATACTGGTTCTGTAGCTTGACAGGCCTATTTGTGTGCTATGGTGCTAATGCCTGTTTACATTTTTTCTCTTTCATGTTTTTGCAGGGGATGACGCACTTGATGCTGTTGAGGTTGAGGAGATGGTGCAGACCCAGGAGGAATCCCAGGCACGACCAGGCACCAGCGGGGGACATGGTGTGGTGGTGGGTGAAAACCCAATCCTCCTGCAGACCATACTTTCCAGGGGTGTCTCTGGGTGCACCTCCCCAGACCTCTATTCAGGTGCTGATTCCGATGATGAGACAGGTAAGTGTTTCTGGCAGGGATTCTGTTCTGTCCAACCCACCTGCACCAGGGGTAGATCCCTCTATGGGGATGTCAGTGTTGGTAGAGGCGCCTTTGGCGGTTATGGATGCAGGGTCACACTCCACAGCCTCTGATCCTGTTCCTGGGCCAGCAGATCAGAGTGGGAATGCAGTCCTGCAGCCTCTGGCGGTGCCAGCACAGCAAGGTGCACATTGCCTTGCCCCAAACCGGTGTGGTGCCATCGACGCGGTGGCCGTACGCCACCAGGCAATAGCGTATGGGAGAACTCCATGTACGCTATGGCAACCCAACAGGCAGCATCAGTTGAAATGATGGCTCAGGCAATGGAGAGGGTGGCCACTTCCATTATCCCCCCTGAAAGGCAGATGGAGCAACTACAGCAGGCAACAGACTCCATTTGCCAATCACACAGGGAAGGCATGTTGGCATCCAACAGGGACCGACGGGCGGCACTGGAGACTCTGCGCCAATCCATCTCAATAGAGTCCCAGGCCCACAGGGAAGCCCTGAGTGAAGAACTCCATAACCTCAGGCAGACTCTTCTTGAGCTTGAGACTTCTGCTAATTTAAGGGCAGAACAGCGGCTGGAGCACCTCACAAGTACGCTCTCAGCTTAGATGCGGGCAACTCGGGAGGAGCTCAGGGCATCACGTCAGGTGTTGCATGGGGATCTCCGCACTATAATCCTCCAGAACGAGACCTTCCACACCCGCATGCTTGCTGCCATGGAGGACGATACCAGGGCTTTGCGTGGGCTGCCTTCCATAGCACCACCTCCTCCTGATGCAGCAGCAGAGGGTCATGAGAGCGATGGCAGCAATTCTCCCACATTGGCATAGCCGTGCAGGCCATGAGCCCATGAGGTGTTTTTTTCCCCAACATCCACACAGGTGGCTGTTGGTGCGCACCCTGTCCTCGGACCTCCTGGGTGGCTTCCCCCCCCTCTAGCCCCCACATGGCCATTTTTGATTTTAGATTTTAGATTTTAGATTTTTGATTTTTTTAAAAAATAATTTGACAGTGTGTTGCCTTGTGTGGCTCCCGTGGGCATACACTGTATTCCGGCTCGGCACATGCAGGCTTGTCCTGAGTTTGGGTTAGATGCTTGGGTTCATGAGACACACACCCCTCCTGCTTCCCGTTTCCATGGGCTTGTAAAGGGTGTGACCAAGTGACAGTGATGTACACAGTGAAGTTGGGCTCCCATGAGCTGTGTGGGCAGTCTGTAGTCAATACTGTGTAGACATTCCTTGTGTATATTGTTGTTGTATTGTACACTGCATGGTGTATTAATGTATGATTTTGCTTCCATGTCTCCCTCTGAATTTGCAGGTTCATTCCTCATGACTTCACAAGTCCGTCTACTTTGGAGATGGAGTTCATGTTGTATGCAGTACACAGACCAGTTTTGAAGGCTGCAAGACTACAGTTTGAAGGGGGCGATGTGGTGGCATATTCAGGTTGTATGACTACGACTACTTTAACTTAGTACTGTCATGTTTTAGAAATGTTTGAACTTGTCTAGATGCATTGTTTAGTAGGTAAGTATTTGGTCATGTGTGCTTTTAGTTCAACATTACTAGGAGCATATTGTGTGTGGCCAGTTTCCATTAGGGACACTGTACTTTGTGACACTTGTGTCAGGTTTTTGGGATTGCTTTGTTTGCTCTCACATAGCATGAAATGCCATGGTGTGTTGGGTGGCGGTGCTGGGGAGGGGTTGGGTGACATGGCACTGTTCTCATGTTGTATTTTGCAAGGGGGTCATGCATTTAGCAGCATATGTGTCTTTTGATGACACAGCATTGGTGGTGTTTCTGTAGATAGGGATGCACACATTGTGACACTTCCAGGTGACCAGGATGGTATGGTTTTGACAGTTGACTGTCCCTCATGTCATCATCATTGATTGTCAGCTGGTATGTGGCAGGGCTGTGTGCACTCCACAGGGGTGTGATTCTAAGTGAAGTAATTAGCCACCAGCTGTGTTCGGGCTGCCTCACCCCGTGCCCTTTCCCCTCCCATGCGCAGCGGGTGTGCATGTGGTTGGGGATGTGGGGGCACCACCATATCAACCAGCAGGCCCCGGCGTGTTGCAACGTTGTGCAGGACACATGCTGCCACTATGATCCTGCACACTACTGGGGGAGCGTATAACAGCTGCCCACCAGAACAGACAAGGGAGCGAAAGCGTGACTTGAGCACTCTGAATGTGCGCTCCACTATGCCCCGGGTTGCAATATGGGCTGTGTTGTATCTTACCTCGGGTGGCGTGGTGGGGTTCCGAATTGTTGTCATCATGTGGGTGCTCAGAGGGTAGGCACTGTCCCCTGGGGAGGTGGTGATGTGTATCATTAGTGGTGTTGTGACATGACTCAGTATCTGGCATGCATGCATGTGCTGTGGCATTTATACTCACCAAGCAGCCATGTATCGCCATGCCGCCCAGCTTCTAGGTCCCGGTTTAGGGTTGACATTCTGTAAATGAAACCTTCGTGGGTGGACCCTGGATAGTTGGCATATACTGAGGTGATGATTCCCTTGGCATCACATACTACCTGCACGTTGATGGAATGCCAGTGCTTGCGGTTTCTATAGATGTGTTCTGATGCCCTGGGGGGACGTAGGGCCACATGGGTGCAATCAATGGCACCTAGGACTTTGGGGAATTGTGCCACCCCGTAGAAATCCTGGACGACAGCCTGCCTTTCTGCAGGTGTTCTGGGCAGGTATATGTGCCTGCGCACTTATGGGCGTGCAGTCATGATGGCCAAGACCTGGTGTAGGCAGCGTGACTGCGTGGCCTGTGACAGCCCCCCACTATGGCACTTGTCCGCTGAAATGATCTGGTGGCCAAAAAGTGCAGTACATTGAGGACCTTCTCCAGGGGGCTGAGTGCTTGGGAGCAGAGGGTGGGTGATGTGAGGTCATCCTCCCACTCACTGACCAGGTCGAGTATTATGTGAGGTGGAAACCTGTACCTCCCATACACCTGGTCATCAGGCATGCCAAAAATGCTGGTTCTGGGTGTGAAAATTCTGGGCCTGACTATCCTCCTCCTCCTCCTGCGGTTTCCCACGACCACTGCTGCTAGGAACGGTATGTTCATCCTGGCGTCTGAGCTTGCTTGTTGTTTGCGCGCACTTTTATGCTGCGCGGGTCCACCTACGCCTGCTTCCTGCTGGCGTACGGGTTTCCGGATTAGCGCGTCTTTTTTGGCGCGTGCGTGTGGGCGTTCCGCGCTTTTGCCTCCTGTACTTCCCCGCCTACCCCAGATTTACACGTACCCCGCTCGCACAGGCCCTATCACGTGTAAAACTTCCCGCAAGCCCAACTTCCCGTGAGCCCCTGAAGTACATGTACCCCGCTCACCCAGGCACAATCGCGTGTGAAACTTCCCGCGCACCACGAAATACACGCTATTTTTGACACAGTGGGTGTCCGTGTTTGGCACGTACCCCTTTGCACGTCATTTGTCCTAGAGGGCCACAGTATGGGAAATTCATCAGAGCTGTATATACGTGCTTTTTGATAGCGCACATTTTTTTAATGCGCAGGGACGCTACTGCCTGCCTTCGTGTGGCGGACATGTGTTGATGTACATAGTTGACTTTTGGTTTGTGTCATGGAATCGCCATTTCACTGCTGGGGGGTGGGGGTGCAGGGGGACATGAGTGGGACATGAGTGGGGGCCTGCTGGCAGGTGCCTCTGACTGCGGGGGGGTGGGGGTGCAGGGGGACATGAGTGGGACATGAGTGGGGGCCTGCTGGCTGGTGCCCTGCACTGCTGGGGGGTGGGGGTGCAGGGGGACATGAGTGGGACATGAGTGGGGGCCTGCTGGCAGGTACCCCTGACTGCTGGGGGGTGGGAGTTCAGGGGGACATGAGTGGGACATGAGTGGGGGCCTGCTGGCAGGTGCCCCTGACTGCTGGGGGGTGGGGGTGCAGGGGGCATGAGTGGGACATGAGTGGGGGCCTGCTGGCAGGTGCCCTGCACTGCTGGGGGTGAGGGTGCAAGGGGACATGAGTGGGGGCCTGCTGGCAGGTGCACCTGACTGCTGGGGGGTGGGGGTGCTGGGGGACATGAGTGGGGGCCTGCTGGCAGGTGCCCCTGACTTCTGGGGGGTGGGGGTACTGGGGGACATGAGTGGGACATGAGTGGGGGCCTGCTGGCAGGTGCCCCTGACTGCTGGGGGGCGGGGGTGCAGGGGGACATGAGTGGGACATGGGTGGGGGCCTGCTGGCTGGTGCCCTGCACTGCTGGGGGGTGGGGATGCAGGGGGACATGAGTGGGACATGAGTGGGGGCCTGCTGGCAGGTACCCCTGACTGCTGGGGGGTGGGAGTTCAGGGGGACATGAGTGGGACATGAGTGGGGGCCTGCTGGCAGGTGCCCCTGACTGCTGGGGGGTGAGGGTGCAGGGGGGCATGAGTGGGACATGAGTGGGGGCCTGCTGGCAGGTGCCCTGCACTGCTGGGGGGTGAGGGTGCAAGGGGACATGAGTGGGGGCCTGCTGGCAGGTGCACCTGACTGCTGGGGGGTGGGGGTGCTGGGGGACATGAGTGGGGGCCTGTTGGCAGGTGCCCCGGACTTCTGGGGGGTGGGGGTACTGGGGGACATGAGTGGGACATGAGTGGGGGCCTGCTGGCAGGTGCCCTGCACTGCTGGGGGGTGAGGGTGCAGGGGGACATGAGTGGGACATGAGTGGGGCCTGCTGGCAGGTGCCCCTGACTGCTGGGGGGTGGGGGTGCAGGGGGACATGAGTGGGACATGAGTGGGGGCCTGCTGGCAGGTGCCCCTGACTGCTGGGGGGTGGGGGTGCAAGGAGACATGGTTGGGGGCCTGCTGGCAGGTGCCCCTGACTACTGGGCGGTGGGGGTCCAGAGGAACATGAGTGGGACATGAGTGGGGACCTGCTGGCAGGTGCCCTGCACTGCTGGGGGGTGAGGGTGCTGGGGGACATGAGTGGGACATGAGTGGGGGCCTGCTGGCAGGTGCCCCTGACTGCTGAGGGGTGGGGGTGCAAGGGGACATGAGTGGGGGCCTGCTGACAGGTGCCCCTGACTGCTGGGGGGTGGGGGTGCAAGAGGACATGAGTGGGGGCCTGCTGGCAGGTGCACCTGACTGCTGGGGGGTGGGGGTGCTGGGGGACATGAGTGGGGGCCTGCTGGCAGGTGCCCCTGTTGGAGGATATTGGTCTAGGAGAAATCACTATTCAATGGATATGGCTGCTGTACTCAAAACCTACAGCAAGTGTGTGGGGCAATGGATTGTCCTCAGAAGGATCTGAACTAGGCAGAGGAACAAGACAACGCTGTCCTCTTCCCCCCTGCTATTTGTCCTTACAACAGAACTGTTAGCAGCAAAGATAAGAGGATATACCTTGATATAGGGGGTTCAATTCGAGCAAGCATCTCAAAAACATTGGCTGTATGCAGATGACATGCTAGTGGTGCTGCAAGGTGTGGACACATCTGTGCCAGTGGCAATGAATCAAATTGATACCTTCCACGTGCACTCATATAAACGGGTCAAAATCAGAAGCTTTGGCAGCATCAGAGGCGTGTTCGAGTCAACGGCTGAGAAATTATGGTTTCAGTTGGTGCCTGGAGAGAATGCTATATTTGGCCATATGGCTGACAAAGGACGTGAACCGCATGATGGAAGTCAATTTGCAGTGTGTAACAGAGAACTTGAAGGATGATTTACGAAGATGGAACAAACTGGGGCTGAGCCTGTGGGGAAGAGTGAACAAAATCAAGATGACATCAGATCCTATGATGGCGAAGAAAAAGGCAAAGTAGAAAATAGAGAGTATGATACAATCTTTCTTGTGGGATGGTAAACAACCATGCCTGAAGCTGTGGAAGCTACAATTGAGTATGGAGAAGGAAGGCATAGGGTTACCAGATTTAACAAACTATCACCTGGCATTTGGAGCAAGACATTTACTCCCCTTTATTGAGAATTTGCCAGATGTTTGGACACAGGCAGAAAGGAGCAAATGTACTCCAATGTCTCCCAGGGCATTGCTATCATCAGAGGATGCAATTGGGTGCAAATCGTACGTGCCGCTGACATTCTTGAGAGAATTTTGGCATAGCCTCTTGAAGCTCACCACAGAAAATTACTCCTGCTCATATAACTCATCACTGTGGTTAGACACAGCGATTAAGTTGAAAGGGAAAACACTATTCTGGCCAAATTGGTTTCTGAGCGGTACCCAATGGCTGGGCGATCTTTTCGAAGATAGAAAATGTATCATTTTTAACAGACCAACTTCTGAAAGAGGTCTAGAATGTTGTACCTATGGGGAATATCGAAGAATGAAGAGGGCTGTCGGTAATAGACTCCCTGGAGTGCAGACAGACTGGGCTGAGTTGTTGCAAGAATTCAAGTTAGAAGGACACTTTGCCTCCAAGGTCTATAAACATCTTGGAAAATATAAAGAGACTAATAAGATATTACTAGATAAATGGCCCAATGTATTGGGTTCAGAAATGAGTGTGAGCAGGTGGAATAACTTGTGCACAAATGTGACCTTGATTCATTAAACTTGGGAGAAAGCGTGAGACGGATCAAATTCCTGAACAGAGTATACGGGACACCCCAGAAACTATATGAAAGGGGCTTGCTAAAGTCAGAGGTATGTTGGAGGTGCAAACACAGAGAGGGTTTGTTTGAGCACATGATGTGGGAATGTAGTAGTTTAAGGGATTTCTGGAATTAAGTCACAAAGACAATGAACAAAGTACTGATGCTTCATGTGGATTTTAATTTTGCTAGCATTGTCCTATGGAAAGAGGATTTGATAACAGATCTGTCATTCTGTCACGGATGGCACTCTATTAAGAGTGGCACAGGACACCCAGGAAGGGTTTGGGTGGTTGTGCCAAAGTAAAGTGGACAGATAAGTACACACACAGCTGAAAGAAAGGAGAACGAAGAGTAGGCAAGTGTAGCAAGGAAAAAGGTACAGAATGGATTCCCTCTTGGGGTGTATGCAGATATAGGAAAAGAGTATTCCATGGACTTTAGGAAAACTCTAGCCTTCTGCACAGTTTGCTATAACAGAGGCCCACGCTGTTTGCTCATGGCTTGGAACAACAGCTATGAGTGTCTGTAACGCAGAAACGAGACAAGGGAAGGGGCAGAGGTTGCCTGACGGAAACCAACAGACAAGCTCTGTACAAGGGGTCTACAAACAGTACAGGAGAAGCCACTAACAGACAAATCCAGGGAAAAGGAAGTCGAAATAGCAAACTAGCAGAAGGAAATGAAGGGAAAGCCGTATAACAGGATTGGATAGGAATAAAGAAACAGAGGGTTGAAAACAAGAAAGAAAGCAAGGGAGCAGCAGTCAGGAAACAGGGGGACTGCAGTAACTGAAAGTAAATAATGTAGGTAAGCTGTTGTGGATGGCAGAGGACGGTAGGGTACAAGGTTGAAAGCTCAAAGAAGCAAGGAAGAAATGAGCAAGCCCAAAAAGAAGCAGGGCTGTAAGGAAGGAAGCCCAGAGGGAAAGGGCTTAGGGCAGTGGTGTGAAGCAGGCTGCATGGCAAGGAGCCCAGAAGGGCCGGGCAGCAAGGAGTGAGCCCAAAGGAGTAGGGCCGCTGACTGTAGAAGGCTGCAGGAGGACTGTAGAAGGCTGCTAGACTGAAAGCCCAGCGGACGAAGACTGTAGGTTGAAGGCAGCGGAGCATGATCGGCTGTAAGGCAGGAGCCTGGGAGGCAATGGCGGAAGGTAGCAGCGGAGCATGAT
The DNA here is from genome assembly GCF_040938575.1 of Ambystoma mexicanum. NCBI lineage: Eukaryota > Metazoa > Chordata > Amphibia > Caudata > Ambystomatidae > Ambystoma > Ambystoma mexicanum. The sequence goes on along the minus strand of NC_090933.1, from coordinate 248,075,602 downwards.
CGGCTGCAAGGCATGAGCCTGGAAGGCAAGGGCGGAAGGTAGCAGCGGAGCGTGATCGGCTGCAAGGCAGGAGCCTGGAAGGCAATGGCGGAAAGTAGCAGCGGAGCGTGATCGGCCTCAAGGCAGGTGCCTGGAAGGCAATGGCAGAAGGTAGCAGCGGAGCGTGATCAGCTGCAAGGCTGGAGCGTGGAAGGCAAAGACGGAAGGTAGCAGCCGTGCGTGATCGGCTGAAAGGCTGGATCCTGGAAGGCAAGGACGGAAGGTAGCAGCGGAGCGTGATCGGCTGCAAGGCTGGAGCCTGGAAGGTAAGGACGGAAGGTAGTAGCGGAGCGTGATTGGCTGCAAGGCAGGAGCCTGGAAGGGCACTGGATCAAAGCAGGAGTAAAGAGGAACCGCATACAAAGATCAGTAGCTCGAAGCAAAAAGGTGCTGGAAGGACTCTTAATGCAAGAGACTGAGCCCCTGCAGGCAGCAGCTTTTAAACCGCCCTGCCCAGCACAGAGGCAGGCTAATTGGCCGCACCTGGATCAGCACACCTGAATACAATCTGCCTCCTCCCTCTCTGTTCCTGAGCTGGTGAAAGCAGCGCTGATCCCTAGGGCTTCTGGGGATTGTAGTTCCGATGATGACAAATTGGAATGGCCAGAAATAGATAGTTATAGCAAAGTGCATTGTGGTACGTGTAGTTAGTTGGGTAAAATAAAAAAGCACCAAAGTCTCGCAAATGGGAAATAAGGTCCAAAAAGTGAATACGGGTTGTTCCAAGAGTTTTCTGTAGTTAAATGGATAGCAATTAGTCCATAATGGTCGCCAATGTATGTGCCCATGGCGCAGGCATGACACATTCCCGCAGTGATGCTGGTTCTTCGGAGCATCGTTATCGGTAAAGAAAAATATACTGCAGGTTTGGAAGAGTGAGCAGGTACCTTCTGCCTCTATTTGGATGAATGATTTACTGCAAATAGCTGCATTGGAGAGGGTGATCTTGTTTAAGAATAAGAAATCCAACATTTATGAACAAATCTGGGGAAGATTCCTGGAGTTGTAATCTGTGTTTCTGCTATACCATTTTACTCAAGAGTCAAATATGTTGAAATGGGTAAAGTGATGTTGCTATTGTTTGTTTTTCATTTACTGTGAAGGGGGGTCGGGTGGGAGGGTCTGTGTTTTGAAAACGTGTTGAATTTTTGATTGTAATGTTTAATATGTTCAATAAATATGTGTATACAAATAAATATCTATAAGATCCAGAAAATGTTTGAAATTGAAGCTGGAGTTTTGGTTAGGAAACCCCAAACTGGTTATGATCAGCACCTGGTACTCAGTTTGAAGCATGAAGTTAAATCACTTGCATGATGCAGCAACAGCTGTTCAGCAATGATTTCATTTCAAAAGACAATGGAGATTCTAAATGAGGTTGCTTACTGGCATTATATGGGTCAAGACCTAAATATTTACTTAAAAGGGTACCTGGGGTGCTCAATTCAAACCGAGTTCTCCAACTCACCAAGCTTCTTAACAAAAGAGAGGAATGACATTACTATGGTCTGATGTTCAGATTGACCTTTTGGTCCAGTGATTTGTTGTGCACGTTGCAACAGAGATGACCGTTACATGTCTCTTTACTAAATGGATCGAGTGTTTTCCCTGCTCTGAATAGCAAGATAGTAGCTATGTTATTGAAAAATCACATATTTTCTCATTTTGGCCTTCCTCAAAGGATTGAGTCTGGTGGGGTAGTCATTTCACCAGTGAGGTAATGACTAATATGTGGAAAATTTGAGGTGTAAAGCGGAAGTTACATATCGCTTACCACTGTCCTCCACTAGAGGGGTGAACCGATATAATAAAACTCAAGAATTTTATGTTGGATTTGGGACCCAGTTGGGACTTGTGACTACCAGTAGTCCTGATAGCTCTGAGGTTTACCACTATTTCTGCTACAAGATGTTGCATTTTGAACTTACAAATGGTAGAAAAATTCTCTTGCTGCATCATCTGTTGTACTGAACACAGGAACATACGTTGATCAATGCCTCTACCATTTACTCTACCACTCACGCTTTCATGTGTGGTGCATATGATTCAATAGTATTGAGATATATGGCTCAGATAAAGCAAGCAGGTAGGTGTTGCCTCATGTATTTGACAGCACCTAACATAAGACAGGGAAGCAGTCTCAATTTAAAGTGAAGAGGCTTCAAAATAATGCCTTGCCCCATTCATGAATGTGTTTTTACCAACTCACATGAAAAGAACACACCTGCGGGATGCATTTAGTCACTTGCTTCAATTTCCTATTTATATTATTGGGCATTTGTAAGGCAATTATACATCAAGAAAATTGTTGTTTGAAAGTGCCCACACGGCAAAGGGAAGGGGACATGGGAAACATCAACATAATGGTATACGCCAAATACAGAAAAAGAGCAGTCCTACTAGGCCTTGTGAACATTTGGATCGTGCAAGTGCAGAGAGAGAGAAGGGATAGGGGAATGACAGAGTTTTCCACATATGTTATGTTAATTTAAGCTTCTTATTTACTGCTACAAATCACTGCTGTAGTAGTTTCAGAGCACCCTATCCTTGTCTGTAGGATGACAGAGAGTTTTCCACATATCAGGATCACTACCAAATTGTAAGACACAACCCCACTCTAAGCCCACAAACTTGGTTCAGCTGAATTGTAAATATCACTACAAAGTATGCTGGAAACTTCTTATATAAATAAAACATTTCACATTTATTAGAAGGAGGGCCACGTATTTTGACTTGTGTGACTCTGTGCAACACACGAAGAGAAATACTGACAAGCACAGAGGTTTAACTGGTTAAAATGCATTTTAACTGTGTTTGAACTAAGAAAGCAAACCATCTTTAATTTGATAAGCTCACGTACAAAGTGTGTCTAAAGGAGAACATGAGTAGGGAATCATGAAGACATGAAAAGATAACTTTTGTTTTAAATTGCAATGTATTTTTTTGTGTAGAATAATTTGAACAAAAAGAAATTAAGTCATTGTAAAGTGTTTGATAAGAATGGCCTTTAGTGTGAGGCACAAGAAAGCCGAGCCACCTGCAGCCCCAGCCCAGCCAACATCAAATCCTCGAGTTGAAAGAAACGCATCCCAAATTCCAATCCATAAAGGCACCGCCTGCGCCTGAGCGTCCAGCCCACTTGGTAAGTATTCAGGGACACAGGAGATGAATGCTTTGGGGCATGAGACCATATTCTTCTCTGCAATATAATATTCTTGTTTTTCACTTTTCATGTGTTTCTTCCTTGGTCTCCCTACCCCCATGGCACATATACTGCCCCCAGCCATAGTAGAGCTGAGTTTAGAAAACAAGATTGTTAGGATAACGTGCTGCAATTATTAGACCCTAACCACTAAGAGAGATTAGAGTGGGTAAGTGCATAGAGCCTGATGCTGATGGAGCATAGAAGAAGATCATGGGAAGGTGTGGGCTGCAAGAAGAGCAGGGAAAACGTTGGAGATGGTGAAAGAGTTGTCCCATTGTTGTGGATACAAGGGGATATTTGAGGAAATTGAGTGTGCACCTACGCTTTTGGTTTGCAATCTCCTCAGAGAGAAAACCAAAACTGGATGGATAAGAATACAGGAAGGCTCATTTCTCTTGGAGTGTTTACAGCAATATGCCAGGTGCTGCATTGGCCTAGCATGCAAAATCACTCAAAGATTTCACTCCTTGAGAGAGAGGCCCAAGAATGGATGATGAGGTCAATTCAACAACCTCAATGTGAGGCCTCCAGAAAGAGACCAGGAAGCACAGCACTGGTCAATCCATGTCATTAAAATGGTGCAGTGTTGAGTTAGGCATCCCATTCAATTCCAAAATAAATTGCATCCATTCTTAATTAAGGGTGGTGTTGATATGGATGTCAAGCCCTTAGCCAATTTCACAAGCCCCTTGTTCCTGGGAACAGCTCTGAATCCTTCAAGTCTGAGGAATAGAAGGTTCTATTTCTTTGTTAAAACATTTGCTCCATTCCAGTCTTATTGTACCTGTCGATTATTTGTGTTGAATGATGTATACCTGCTCTGATCCACTGAGCTCATCCTGCACTGTAAGTGGAAGGCTCTGTGTCCGTGGGATAACCACTTCAGCCCATCCCGTCTTGGAGGGGGAGCATTTATATAGCCCTGTGACACTCCTCTGGACCATCCAGCTTGAAAGATGTGAAGCTATGTACCTTTGTGCTAAGTCTAGAGGTCTATACTGTTTTACAGGTTCCCTGCCACTAGATTATACATAATGTTAAATGTAGCACTTCCTGCTGCTGAGTAATAATAGGTGTTATTAGCTATTGAAATACTACTTTGTTTATAGACTTTGCACTGGAGAAGGGCAGAGCTGGCCTGGTCGGGCTTTGAACCTTTGCCCTCTAGAACAAAAATACAAATGTCTGAGGCAACAGCTTAATACTCCAAGCTATTTTATATAGTCAATCAAGAGAAAAGATCTTTTCTGCACGTGACTGGTTCTATTTTCCCTCAGTGAATCCTCAGACACCCATCCATCCTAAAGGGAAAGTTCCCAGTCTCTGGAGAGAATGCCCAGATCCATTCTTTATGCAGATAAAATAGATAAAATATTCTGCTTCCCTGCATGAACCCATCTTTTTTAGTGTGAGCAGTTTCCTCATCTTTATAAACCCAGTGGACCTGTCTTTTCTATATTTCAGCAGTTTTATATCCTTAGGTGATGGATCAGAACCTTTCCTTACAACGGCTAACAGTAGAAATAAACTGAACTGGTTGTTCATCTGAATGACAGGGTGTATATGCGTGGTTAAGTACATCCCAGAATCCATGCTTTCCAAAGGTAACAGAATGTGTTCCCTGTGTTCATCACTTTAATCCATTCTTGAACATGTGTTTTTCAATATTTCTTTATTGCACACTACTTGTAGGTCATGAATCCCTGGCATATTTGGCAGAGAAAACACTTGAGGCTGGTCTATGCTACTGGGGGTACTTTGGGGAGGAACCTGGCCTGTCTCAGACTGTGGCTGGTTGAATAGGGTGTTGTGGGAGATCACCTTGAGTAATTATTCCACTCTGTTCATTTCTCACAGGTTTTTGATCACTGTCTTATTTTCTAAATTTCCAAAACCATCCTTCTTTTGGGCAACCAATTTCTCTGCCTGTGATGAATCCCTAAAATCCCTCCCTCCCACAAGTACCTAGATCACTATCCTGGGGTCACTCCCCATAAGCAATCCTTCATATAGGTAACTGGCTCACCTCCCACCTCTCCGTCAATTATCAGATCCCATTTTTCCAACATAACAATAAATTGTGTTTGTTTAGTGCTTACCGGTGCAATTTAAAATTGTAATGGCGAGTTCTCTCCTCATGTTGATTCCCAAAGTCCATTATTTTTACAGGTAGCAGGATCTTTGTCCATGGGCGAATCCCCAACCCCATCCTTCCTATAGTTAACAGATTCTTCGCAATGGGTAATCGCCTCAAAACCCCTACTTCGTACAAGGGAAACATTGTTTTAGTCCACAAGTAAATTCCCTGAAGCCAACCTCCTTACAGGGGACATATTTTGAATCCATGGAGCCATCCATCCTTCAGGTAGTAAGTCTTGCTTTGTTCCTGGGGCCTTGCATTTTCTCTGAACCCATTATTCTGACAAGTAAATGTGTGTTGCACATCCTTCGTATGAGTGAGACAATGCCCAGAATCTAACTGGTGAAATTAAGTGTTATGTCCCTGGGAAAACAGGCAGACTCGGTACTTCTTAGAGGTGAAATGTAGATTATTGTCCTGGTGACAATGCCCAGAATCCATCTGCCCCTATGGGTGAAAGGTAGTTTGTCCAGTAGCAAATCTCCAGACTCCATCCCCTACAAGTGACGGTTTGCTAACCATAGGCAAACTCCTAGAGTCCATCAAACTTTGGGGTGGCATCCCATAAGGATTGGTGAATTCCCTTTGCTCATGCTTTCCACAAGTAAAAGCGTATGTCAAAAACTCATCCTTCCTAAGTGAAAGACAGTCCTCAGTGAATCAATCCTTTGTACAGGTCTTATATCCTTCGTTCGTTCCGCAGACTTCAACCATATTCTCAATGTGTACAGCTTTTTTATTTTACAATAGAGATTTCAGAGTAATTCCGGGAAGTATTGCTGCTAAACTTCTCCAAGCTCACAAACCTAGATGTGCATCTGGTAATATCGGTCCCCCCATAATTTCAACAGTGGTTACTCCCCTTCTTAGAGTGGACATCTGTGTGCCTGATCCACTTTCTTGTTCACAGTGATTGTGGTTCCGTGGGCAGCTGGCACCACAAGTAGAGGAGTTACCAGTAAGGATACCCTAAAATGTGTAGAGGATTGTTATATAAGGTGCCTGTGACTTGTAGAGGGTTGATTGTCAAAAACGAATATAGGGATGTTCAAGCAGGCATGGTGCACATTGTATAACAGCGCTGTGCAGCATATGGAGGGTTGGTGGGAGTCAACTAAGGGAGACAGGATGAAGACATCAGATTCTTGATGGAATCATTAGATTGGAAATTGGCGCCTGCAACCATCAATTTTAAGTTTGCTCGAGTCGCAAGCTACAGCAAATGGCATTGGGGGTATAAGCCTTCTTGGGCAGATATGTATTGCTGGATGCTGTAAGGCTGGATTAGAATACACAGTAGGACAGGGCATACAAGGGATACAAGAAAGATGATTAGCATTGAGCTTCTAAGAGCCATGTGGGTCACAATTTGAATGGCTGTGGCTTGAAGTAAAGTTATGTTGATTTATTTTGGGGGGGATAAGGGGGCTTTTTGGGTTTCAGAATTACCAGGAGGGAGAGGTGAACAACTGTGTAAAAAGAGAAGGGTTACGAAATATAAAAAGGGGAGAGGTTGCATGATACAAATGTGGGCAGTGTTTGGAGCATTTTAGGTTATGTTACGTGGGAACTGTATAAAATGCCTCTGCCATTTCCACAACACTGCGTATATTCTTTTAATGGATTTTATGTTTTTTAACATGCCAAATTGCAGTTCAGGCTGCTTCAGTGCACTATGGGAAAGTTTGCTTGTTGTGAGCACTGATGCTAAGCACGAAGGTGAGATTGTAGAATGGTGCTGCATCGAATGAATGGGGACATTTTGAACAGGGGACGAGCCTTAGAATTATTGTGTAAATGAATCATAGAGATTGGGTTGGATTCAAAGGCTTCTGGCACTCACTCTTTTCTGATTGGGGCTTCCACACAGGCAGTCCATTTGGGGTCAGCTAAGGAGGTGGTAATCGAGCTGGGGATGATGAAGGTCAGGACAATAGGTTGGCTCTAGTAGACCATAAACGTATAGGATATTTTTTGTTAATTCGTTTTTTTCTTGTCCACAAGTGAACACCAACAAAGAGGAGAAAGAGGAGACAGGAAGTATGGTTTTGCATGCGGAAAAGAGATCCTGTTATTCACGGCTGGAGGAGTCTTGATTAGTTTGAGGTAACATGGTCATGGCAGGGAGGAATACGATTCAGACAATGGCTGCCAAAGGTTTTAGATCTGTAGTGGGTCGCAGGAAGATCAACTTACCGATCATGCATGTGGGTGAGAATGATCTGATGAAAAAATCACATTTGTATTTGATTGTGTCATAAAAAGTTGCTTGTAAGGATTTGATTGAGGCACTGTGTTGGCACAGGAAGAGAGTGAATAGAGGGGCTGCACTGTTGCGTGATTACTTTGCTGAACCACTAGGACATAAAATCCAGTTGGTGGCATTTCTACCGATTGGACACTGTGCATTTCTCTTTGCTTGGGGTGGGCGACATATGCATACTTTCATTGATTTTGTTAAGTCTTTTGATATGGACGCTAGGATACAGAAGGTATTGGAGTGGAGATTTAAGTGTATATTTTGTTGTCCATTCTATCAAGAAGAGCACATGAGACATCTGCCCCAGCCTATGTTTTTGCCTTTTTCATTCCACAAAGTAACAGAACTGGACATATCAGGAGTATTGTCCTGTCTCAAACCCACCGCATGCAAAGGGGAAATATGTGTCACGCCTACCCTTCCCCGTTCCCAGGCACCCACACGTCTCCCATCAGGTTCCTTCCCCACTCCCGCGCAACGCCCCGCCCTGTTCCTTATTACCTCCCAACACCTGTCGCCCCTCCCAACAGCAGTGGGATGTCGCGGGGGGAGAGGATGGCGGCTCCCTAGTTCTTGGCGACTATGGTCCTGCTGGCACTGGGGTACGCTGGCTTCCAGTGCTCACGGCCGAATCAGACCGCTGCACTCACTGGTTGGGACTTCCCAGTCATGTGGTTGCACGCAACGTCGCTCGCCAGGACCCGCGACGTTGGAGATGCGATCACGTGACCGATCACGTGATCAATCAAGGAAGTAGCCAGTATAAAAAGCTGCCAATATCGCAGGACCACACTTCCCAGCTGTTGCTTTTGGCATCGAGTGGCGTTACAAACTTTGGTGTGTTTTTCTAGATATTTGGACCTTGCTAACAGACTTTTGGATTGCTTTGGATTTCCCTCCTGGATTTGGCACACTGGAACTCTTGCTTACCTGGTTTATGGACCACTGCTTTGCCTCACAGACTTCTTTGGATTAACCATTGAATTTTGGAATTCTGTATTCTTCTCGTGGGAAGTTAACGTCTCTTCCCTTATCCTCAAGGTGCAATCAAAACATCACAGGCTACCACAGGTACTGGATAATACCTCTTCATTCTGCTGCTGTTGGGCTCCCTGTTTCCTGACACCCACCATAGGGAGGTACAGCACGAGGTTTGCTTTCCTTACTACAGCTTTACAGGCTACTCTGGTAGGTGTCATTTCATTCCTTGTATTAGAAAGTGGTTACAGTCATAGTTGTGCAGTATTCATACTTGATTGCTTGTTCCTTTGCACTGCCTGGTTACATGAGCTACCTGAGTTCCTGCCTTCTGCACCTGTGGCCTCAATAACTGGCCAGGGAGTGTTATTGACTTCTCTCTCTGGCCGGTGCTTGGGGACGGAGGTATACATAGTAAATGTGGTACCTCATCTGAAGATCTTGAAAGACTGAGAAGCCTTTATTACCGCTTTGACTATGGATACCGCAGCCGGGGATCCAGTTGCCGCTTTGGTTCAGGCTATCACAGTGTTGAGAGCTGATATGTAGGCCGCAACTGCTGCTATCCATCAGCAACTATATAAGATTCAGAGTGAGCGCCATGCCTTACCTGCTGATTCCGAGTTTGGAGATGCCCCTCCCCAGGCAAACCCTCCCAATCCTACCCCAGCACCAGCACCTGTGTTTGTTCCCACTCTATTCCCTCTGGCATCTCCCAAAAAGTTCCAAGGAGACCCCCGCAAGTTCCGCACATTCCTGAATCAGTGCAAGATTCATATCTTATGTCGCCCCCAGGCCTTTCTTGATTCCACAACAAAGGCTGCATTCACACTGTCACACTTGGGGGGTATAGCGGCGGCTTGGGCGAATCCTTTACTAGAGAATGACAATCCCGTTTTGTATGATTTCGATTTACTCATAGCGGAGATGACCAGAGTGTTCGACACTAGGCACAAGGCCCAAGCCCGGGACTTAGAGTTGTTGGAATTGAGTCAGAGGAAGACAACACTGGTTGGGTACATCACCCGGTTCAATCAGCTGTCGGTAGAAACATCCTGGCCAGAAAACTAAAAGGCTGTGGTGTTTTACCGAGGGCTCAACAATGCCATGAAAGACGCACTGGCAGTGGTACCCTACCTACCGGCCCAATATCCTGAATTAGTCGATCTGGCTTTACAAGTGGATGCCCGAAGGGCAGAGAGGAGACAGGAACTTGGTAAATCAGTGCCTTTCTCTTCCGTTCCCTCTTCCAGTGAATCCGCGGGGGAACCCATGCAAATAGTTGGGGTGCGCAGTCCAATCACAGCCACGGAAAGGGAACGACGGCGTTGCTCGAATGCCTGCTTTTATTGTGGGCTCAATGGTCATTATGTGAGGGAATGTCCCAGATGCCCGAAGTCCAAGACAACGGTTTTTCAGAAAGCCCGTCCCTAGACGAGGGGGGTCGGACGGGTTCACCTTTATCCTCCTCAGGGGAACCTGGTTTTATGGAACCCATGCACATTCAAGCCCTCCTGGTTTCCGTAGACAACACCAGTCACAAGGTAAAACTAGTCATCGATTCAGGGGCAACAGGGAACTATGTGGACATAGCCTTGGCAGCATCACTCAACCTACCCCTCCAGGACAAGCGTCGACCAGAACCCATCCAGGTTGTCGATGGTTCGGCTCTTGTATCTGGTCCAATCAAACAGCAAACAGCCCCTCTCACACTTATTATTCAGGAAGTATGTAGCGAGAGCCTGTCCTTTGATTTGATCTCCACTCCACAGTTTGGGATCATATTGGGTCTCCCTTGGCTACGCACCCATAATCCTGTTTTCGATTGGTATCATGGAGGATTGTTTTTCGAATCTGCCCATTGCCAGAGCCATTGTCTCACACTCCCAGGCAAGGTCATATCTCCTTCACAGGTCCTGGGCGCTTTAACTCAGTTACAGATCAGTGATGAGCAGAGTTTTCAATTGGTATCATGGAGGATTGTTTTTTTCGAATCTGCCCATTGCCAGAGCCATTGTCTCACACTCCCAGGCAAGGTCATATCTCCTTCACAGGTCCTGGGTGCTTTAACTCAGTTACAGATCAGTGATGAGCAGAGTATGGACTACGGTCCACCAGGTCATGTTGCAGGGGTCACGGTTTCTACTATTCTGGCAGAATACAGTGACTTCTTTGGCGTCTTTGATAAAAAGTGTGCCGAACATCTCCCACCACACCAGTCCTACAACTGTCCCATCAACCTTATCCCTGGGGCAACTATACCATGTGGACGGATTTATTCCTTGTGACCCACGGAAGATTTATCCCTCAAAGAATACATACAGACAGCTTTGAGAATTGGTCACATCCATTGTTCCCAGTCTCCAGCTGCTAGCCTGATCTTTTTTGTGCCCAAAAGAGAAGGCAACTTGCGCCCCTGTGTGGATTATCGTTGCCTTCACCAAATAACAATCAAGAATAGGTACCCCATTCCTCTGATAACGCCACTCTTTGGCAATTTCACTCATGCCACTATCTTCACTAAACTGGATCTCAGAGGGGCTTACAATCTGGGTCATATAAAACAAGGCGACGAGTGGAAGACCGCTTTCTATACTAGTGTCAAAACTAGTGGGGGAATGAGCGATGTCAACACTCTCCCCCGAACCACAGAAGCCGAATGAAGTTGACCCTCCACCCGTGGTTGACACAGGTATCTGATTATAACTTACAGAATACCACGTGGCAGCCAGTGGGGGAAGATGGTTAGGGAGAGGTTGTGGACGGGGAAGGGAGTATAGGAACACCGGAAAGAGGGTAAGGAAAGTCCTAGTGTGGATAGGTTAGGGGGAAGCAACAGGAGAAAAACCCTACTCTATCTAGTATCTTTACTAGCATATCATAACACTATATAGCACTTCCAGTATCACCCTAATACCTCTTAATACAGGTCTTAATGTACTGGTTCCTGAACACACAATTATAGTGTACCCCTTGATATAGGCACACATAGCATGGACTACATTTAAGCAAGCAGTATGAAACATGTATATGGGACTAGTTCCCACCATGAAGAAACCATCACACATGGCCCATAGGGCAAGCTGTTTGCACAGTTACACAACATAGAAACAAAACAGTGGTCCAGATATAGAAAAACACAACTATGGTACTGTCATAGTGTCTTTCCCCGTAATTCAGTTGAATGCACTGAAAACAGCTGTGCTTCGAGAGCGTTTTACTAGACTCTAAATGCATGCACTGTATGCAAAGCAGAATAAGAGTCGAGAGTTCCTAGATCTGCGTATTGGGACTTGCTCAGCGCCCCCTGAGCCATATGAATCATAGAATGGGTGAAAATGCCAATCCACGTGCATATTACACCATGAAACAATCGCAAACAGTAGCGTTTTAAATAAAGAAACCAATGCAGCACTTATCTGTCGTCCGGGAAGCTCGTAAGCCTTCCCGGATGTACTCTGTTATGGCTCGTAGAAGCAGCGTGAGTCCGTGTTCCTCGCTGCAAACGGAACGTGTTGAATTTCCAGTACCAACGAGAAAATTTCCAGCATGAACGGCATCGAGCAGCGGTCTCTTGGTCCTCCGGCATGGCTTCGCCTCAAGATGCAAAATAAGCCACACCTTCCCTGCGCCGTTGGCCATTGATAATCTGTCCTAATTGGTGTCAGCTGGCCACATGCGCTCATGGCATGAACTTCAAATTGCCTCAAGGAATGCTGGGCAATGTAGTTCATGCACAGCAATAACGTCTCCTGATGCCCTTTTTCTTCCATCCCAAAGTCCTAACATTACCTCCTCTCTCAGGGCCCTTTCCAGGACCTGGTTTTCCAGGGTGTTGCTGATGAAATTGTTTGACCAATCTAGGAGCATGCACTCCCTCTGCCGGCTCCCAAGAACAATCCTCTGGTCCATAACCCTTCCAGTGAATCAAGTACCACAAATGATTCTTTCGCTTCTTCACATCCAGAATATGTTGCACTTCATATTCTTCTTGGCCTTTTGTCATGATCGCTGGAGGCCGTCTGGTAATCGTTCCCGGAGCTGTGGGTTTAAGTAAAGATACATGGAACACTGGATGTATCGGTAAAGATTTAGGTAAATGCAATTTCATGGCAGTTGTAAATATACACATAGGGCCCAATGAACCGAGGTGTACATTTTCGTGCTCCAACCAAAGACAAATTCTGATTAGATAACCAAACTCTGCCCCCCACTTTATGTGTAGGACCTTCCTGTCGATGTTTATCTGCTTGATTCTTGTAATGTCTTTTGGCTCTCTCCAGATTTTCTTGTGCCTTCTGCCTAATCCCTAGAAGAAACTGTTTGCGCTCCTGAAATACTGGTATACTTTCCATCTCTAGCAGGTGCTCTGGTATCATATTGTGTTCTTGTCCATAAAAACATTCATTAAGGGCCATACCCAAGGACGTATGATAAGTATTGTTATAGGTAAATTTGGCCAACCATAAAGCTTGCACCCATGACTCCCTGCCATCACCTAAGTAACCTCTTAAATATTGCTCAAGTGGTTGATTCACTATTTCAGTCTGTCCATCAGTTTGGGGGTGATAGCTAGTGGACAAGGCACAATTGATTCCTAGCATTTGACAAAAGGCACGCCAAAATCTGGAGGTAAATTGTGAGCCTTTGTCCGAAACAATGCTCTTTGGCAACCCATGTAACCTCGCCACATGTTGCAAGAATAACTCAGCCAATTTGCCTGCCCCAGGTATCCCCTCACAGGGAATAAAATGTGCCTGTTTGGACAGAAAATCCACCACAACCAAAATGGTGTCACATTGCCTATCTGGCGGCAAATCCGTAATAAAAACCATAGAAATATGCATCCTTGCTTTTTCAGGAGTTGGTAATGGTTGCAATAACCCTTGTTTCCTAACATGCTCTGCCTTGTTGCATGCACAATTCTCACATGAGTCTACATATTTCTCCATATCTTGTCTTAAAGTAGGCCACCAGAAATATTTCTCCAACATCATTTCCTCCTACCTGTGTGACCTGCTAAACGAGATTTGTGACACCAAAACAAAGCCTTCTCTTGTAACTCTTTAGTTGGGAGATATAACTGCTTTTTATGATAGGTCTACCCATGCCATATGGACCGGGCCTGATGACTACTTTGCCATTCTGACAATTGCCGTGGTGTGAAAGCTCTTTTGACTCGTTCAATGACCTGGGTAGTAATAGCTCCAACAATTTTACCTGGCAGATAATGGGCTTAACTTCGCTTGTTACATTATCCATATTTTGTTGCCTGGACAGAGCATCGGCCTTCCCATTCTTACTGGCCGACCGAAAAGTTACAACAAAGTCAAATTCATTATTAAAGTATTGTGACCATCTTAATTGTCTAGGACTCAGAGTATGAGCCGTTTTAAAGTATTGCAAATTCTTATGATCCGTTACCACTATTACCTGGTGCCTGGCTCCCAGTAAGTAATGTATCCATTCCAAGAATGCGGATCTTATGGCCAACAACTCTTCATCAGTTATGGAGTAATTATGTTCACACCCTGATAACTTCCTGGAATAAAATGCTACAGGATGCCATACTCCCTGATCATCTTTTTGGGACAAAATTGACCCTATCGTCACATTACTGGCATCAGTCTTAACCTGAAAACCCCTCTCTGTATTGGGATGTTGTAACACAGGAGCAGTAGTAAAGGCTATCTTCAATTCTTGAAAGGCTTTCTCTGCCTCCTCACTCCAACTAAACTTCACTGCTTTCTTTAATAAGTGCGTGATTGGCGTGACAATTCTGGAGAAATGATTAATAAATCGCCTATAAAAATTGGCAAACCCCAAAAATGCCTGAACGTCCTTTACACATTGAGGAGAAGGCCAATCTCTAACAGCTTGCACTTTTTTAGGGTCCATCACAATTCCTGTATCTGTCAATATAAAGCCCAAAAACTCCTCCTGAGTTACATGAAAAGAACATTTCTCCAATTTTACACATAAGTGATAATCCTGTAGTCTTTTCAACACCTTTTGTACATGTTTTACATGTTGTTCAGGAGATTCAGAATAAATTAAAATGTCATCAATGTACACAATAACAAAAGTATCAATAAATTCATGCAATACTTCTTGCATAAAAAACTGAAAACCTGTCGGTGCATTACATAAACCAAAAGGCATCACAAGATATTCAAATAAACCAAACTTAGTTCTGAACGCTGTTTTCCATTCATCCCCCTCCTTGTCCCGTATCAAATGGTAAGCTCCCCTTAAATCCAACTTGGTATACATTTTGGCCACCCTTACTTGGTCTAACAGCACTGAAATCAAGGGTAATGGAAAACGATTCTTTATTGTCACTTTGTTTAATGCCCGATAGTCAATGCAAGCGCGTAGGGTGCCTTCTTTATTAGGAACAAAAAATAAAGGGGACGATACAGGTGATGTAGAATGTCTGATAAAGCCTTTTACCAACATCTCGTCCAGATATTCTCTTAAATGCTGATTTTCCTTTTCTGTAAGCGCATAGATTCTACTACATGGCAGTTTGGCTCCCTCTTCCAGCTTAATTACACAATCATATGGTCTATGCGAAGGTAATTGCTCTGCAATCCTCTTGTCAAACACTCCCCAAACTCCACATATAGTGAGGGAATTTCTTCTGTTACTGCTCCTACCAAATGCTCTTCTGACCTTGTTTCTGTTAACAATTCTACGGGTCCTCCTTGCTGAAAAATGTGTGCCTGACACCTCTCTTCATTAAACCACACCGTCCGTTTTTCCCAGTCAATGCTGGGGTTATGTAGAACTAGCCACAGCATGCCCAAAATTAATCCAAATTGAGGTGCTGCTATTAAATCAAATACTATTTCCTCTTTATGACCCTCTCCACAGATCATGCTCAATTTTTCTGTTTGTTTTCGAATGGGCCCTCACACCAACGGAGAACCATCCATGGATTGAACTCCTTCCACTTTCACCTTGTCCAACAGCGGTAATCCTGTTTGCCAACGTAATGTCCACAAAATTACCATTGGCTCCTGAATCTACCATGGCCAAAACCTCCTGTTTAGTTAATGCAAAACATAATGTCACCAATATGTATAAGTGAGACGTTTCACTTCCCATTGTGTTTGCCACCCATTTGAGGAACCTTATATCTATCGGGCCCGGCGCCTGTGTTCCCCTTATGGCTGGCCCAGCTCTTTTCCCGCCTCCTTCATACTTTTTTCCCCACCCTCACTTTTCTGAGGTGTATTAGGGCATGTTCGTATAAAATGTCCTGCCTGTCCGCAATAAAGACACAACTTATTAGCCTCTTGCCACTCCGTCTCAATTACCAATCTGTTGAACAGGGTGACATATGTTACCAGATCCCGCCCTCCTTGTCTTAAACCCAATAACTCCTTGTCTTGAGCAAATTATACTTTGCAGCGATCAAATAACCTGCCAAATTCCCCTAAAAAACCATCCCAGTTGTATAACAAAGGATCATCCTTTTGTACTAGCGGCATAGCCCATGCTGCGGCATCCCCAGTTAAATATGAAATCACAAAAGCTGTTCTAGCCTGAATGGTTTCAAAAGACGAAGGTTTGCACAAAAAATGAAGCCTACACTGGGTAAGGAAGGTCATATATTTCCTGGGATCCCCTGAAAATCTTTCTGGAGCTGCCAACGGAACACTACTAGGTGCTTGAACAACAACTGTGGGATTTTGACCCGTGGTTCCTATATTAGTTCCCTACAGCGGTGTCCGCTGAGCTACCAAACTCTGTACTTGTGTTTTCAAATTGTCAGATTCCTGTCTTGCTTGCACCAATTCTACTTGAATATCCTGAAGTACCTTAAGCACATCGGCCAATACAGGAATAGTCGCTTCCATTTGGCTTGGGTGGTTGAAAGTATCCCAATATGGGGGTGGCTTATTATGTCAAAACTAGTGGGGGAATGAGCAATGTCAACACTCTCCCCCGAACCACAGAAGCCGAATGAAGTCGACCCTCCACCCGTGGTTGGCACAGGTATCTGATTATAACTTACAGAATACCACGTGGCAGCCAGTGGGGGGAAGATGGTTAGGGAGAGGTTGTGGACGGGGAAGGGAGTATAGGAACACCGGAAAGAGGGTAAGGAAAGTCCTAGTGTGGATAGGTTAGGGGGAAGCAACAGGAGAAAAACCCTACTCTATCTAGTATCTTTACTAGCATATCATAACACTATATAGCACTTCCAGTATCAACCTAATACCTCTTAATACAGGTCTTAATGTACTGGTTCCTGAACACACAATTATAGTGTACCCCTTGATATAGGCACACATAGCATGGACTACATTTAAGCAAGCAGTATGAAACATGTATATGGGACTAGTTCCCACCATGAAGAAACCATCACACATGGCCCATAGGGCAAGCTGTTTGCACAGTTACACAACATAGAAACAAAACAGTGGTCCACATATAGAAAAACACAACTATGGTACTGTCATAGTGTCTTTCCCCGTAATTCAGTTGAATGCACTGAAAACAGCTGTGCTTCGAGAGCGTTTTACTAGACTCTAAATGCATGCACTGTATGCAAAGCAGAATAAGAGTCGAGAGTTCCTAGATCTGCGTATTGGGACTTGCTCAGCGCCCCCTGAGCCATATGAATCATAGAATGGGTGAAAATGCCAATCCACGTGCATATTACACCATGAAACAATCGCAAACAGTAGCGTTTTAAATAAAGAAACCAATGCAGCACTTATCTGTCGTCCGGGAAGCTCGTAAGCCTTCCCGGACGTGCTCTGTTATGGCTCGTAGAAGCAGCGTGAGTCCGTGTTCCTCGCTGCAAACGGAACGTGTTGAATTTCCAGTACCAACGAGAAAATTTCCAGCATGAACGGCATCGAGCAGCGGTCTCTTGGTCCTCCGGCATGGCTTCGCCTCAAGATGCAAAATAAGCCACACCTTCCCTGCGCCGTTGGCCATTGATAATCTGTCCTAATTGGTGTCAGCTGGCCACATGCGCGCATGGCATGAACTACAAATTGCCTCAAGGAATGCTGGGCAATGTAGTTCATGCACAGCAATAACGTCTCCTGATGCCCTTTTTCTTCCATCCCAAAGTCCTAACATTACCTCCTCTCTCAGGGCCCTTTCCAGGACCTGGTTTTCCAGGGTGTTGCTGATGAAATTGTTTGACCAATCTAGGAGCATGCACTCCCTCTGCCGGCTCCCAAGAACAATCCTCTGGTCCATAACCCTTCCAGTGAATCAAGTACCACAAATGATTCTTTCTCTTCTTCACATCCAGAATATGTTGCACTTCATATTCTTCTTGGCCTTTTGTCATGATCGCTGGAGGCCGTCTGGTAATCGTTCCCGGAGCTGCGGGTTTAAGTAAAGATACATGGAACACTGGATGTATCGGTAAAGATTTAGGTAAATGCAATTTCATGGCAGTTGTAAATATACACATAGGGCCCAATGAAACGAGGTGTACATTTTCGTGCCCCAACCAAAGACAAATTCTGATTAGATAACCAAACTCTGTCCCCCACTTTATGTGTAGGACCTTCCTGTCGATGTTTATCTGCTTGATTCTTGTAATGTCTTTTGGCTCTCTCCAGATTTTCTTGTGCCTTCTGCCTAATCCCTAGAAGAAACTGTTTGCGCTCCTGAAATACTGGTATACTTTCCATCTCTGGCAGGTGCTGTGGTATCATATTGTGTTCTTGTCCATACAAACATTCATTAAGGGCCATACCCAAGGACGTATGATAAGTATTGTTATAGGTAAATTCGGCCAACCATAAAGCTTGCACCCATGACTCCATGCCATCACCTAAGTAACCTCTTAAATATTGCTCAAGTGGTTGATTCACTATTTCAGTCTGTCCATCAGTTTGGGGGTGATAGCTAGTGGACAAGGCACAATTGATTCCTAGCATTTGACAAAAGGCACGCCAAAATCTGGAGGTAAATTGTGAGCCTTTGTCCGAAACAATGCTCTTTGGCAAACCATGTAACCTCGCCACATGTTGCAAGAATAACTCAGCCAATTTGCCTGCCCCAGGTATCCCCTCACAGGGAATAAAATGTGCCTGTTTGGACAGAAAATCCACCACAACCAAAATGGTGTCACATTGCCTATCTGGCGGCAAATCCGTAATAAAAACCATAGAAATATGCATCCTTGCTTTTTCAGGAGTTGGTAATGGTTGCAATAACCCTTGTTTCCTAACATGCTCTGCCTTGTTGCATGCACAATTCTCACATGAGTCTACATATTTCTCCATATCTTGTCTTAAAGTAGGCCACCAGAAATATTTCTCCAACATCATTTCCTCCTACCTGTGTGACCTGCTAAACGAGATTTGTGACACCAAAACAAAGCCTTCTCTTGTAACTCTTTAGTTGGGAGATATAACTGCTTTTTATGATAGGGCTACCCATGCCATATGGACCGGGCCTGATGACTACTTTGCCATTCTGACAATTGCCGTGGTGTGAAAGCTCTTTTGACTCGTCCAATGACCTGGGTAGTAATAGCTCCAACAATTTTATCTGGCAGATAATGGGCTTAACTTCGCTTGTTACATTATCCATATTCTGTTGCCTGGACAGAGCATCGGCCTTCCCATTCTTACTGGCCGACCGAAAAGTTACAACAAAGTCAAATTCATTAAAGTATTGTGACCATCTTAATTGTCTAGGACTCAGAGTATGAGCCGTTTTAAAGTATTGCAAATTCTTATGATCCGTTACCACTATTACCTGGTGCCTGGCTCCCAGTAAGTAATGTATCCATTCCAAGAATGCGGATCTTATGGCCAACAACTCTTCATCAGTTATGGAGTAATTATGTTCACACCCTGACAACTTCCTGGAATAAAATGCTACAGGATGCCATACTCCCTGATCATCTTTTTGGGACAAAATTGACCCTATCGTCACATTACTGGCATCAGTCTTAACCTGAAAACCCCTCTCTGTATTGGGATGTTGTAACACAGGAGCAGTAGTAAAGGCTATCTTCAATTCTTGAAAGGCTTTCTCTGCCTCCTCACTCCAACTAAACTTCACTGCTTTCTTTAATAAGTGCGTGATTGGCGTGACAATTCTGGAGAAATGACTAATAAATCGCCTATAAAAATTGGCAAACCCCAAAAATGCCTGAACGTCCTTTACACATTGAGGAGAAGGCCAATCTCTAACAGCTTGCACTTTTTTAGGGTCCATCACAATTCCTGTATCTGTCAATATAAAGCCCAAAAACTCCTCCTGAGTTACATGAAAAGAACATTTCTCCAATTTTGCACATAAGTGTTAATCCTGTAGTCTTTTCAACACCTTTTGTACATGTTTTACATGTTGTTCAGGAGATTCAGAATAAATTAAAATGTCATCAATGTACACAATAACAAAAGTATCAATAAATTCATGCAATACTTCTTGCATAAAAAACTGAAAACCTGCCGGTGCATTACATAAACCAAAAGGCATCACAAGATATTCAAATAAACCAAACTTAGTTCTGAACGCTGTTTTCCATTCATCCCCCTCCTTGTCCCGTATCAAATGGTAAGCTCCCCTTAAATCCAACTTGGTATAAATTTTGGCCACCCTTACTTGGTCTAACAGCACTGAAATCAAGGGTAATGGAAAACGATTCTTTATTGTCACTTTGTTTAATGCCCGATAGTCAATGCAAGCGCGTAGGGTGCCTTCTTTATTAGGAACAAAAAATAAAGGGGACGATACAGGTGATGTAGAATGTCTGATAAAGCCTTTTACCAACATCTCGTCCAGATATTCTCTTAAATGCTGATTTTCCTTTTCTGTAAGCGCATAGATTCTACTACATGGCAGTTTGGCTCCCTCTTCCAGCTTAATTACACAATCATATGGTCTATGCGAAGGTAATTGCTCTGCAATCCTCTTGTCAAACACTCCCCAAACTCCACATACAGTGAGGGAATTTCTTCTGTTACTGCTCCTACCAAATGCTCTTCTGACCTTGTTTCTGTTAACAATTCTACGGGTCCTCCTTGCTGAAAAATGTGTGCCTGACACCTCTCTTCATTAAACCACACCGTCCGTTTTTCCCAGTCAATGCTGGGGTTATGTAGAACTAGCCACGGCATGCCCAAAATTAATCCAAATTGAGGTGCTGCTATTAAATCAAATACTATTTCCTCTTTATGACCCTGTCCACAGATCATGCTCAATTTTTCTGTTTGTTTTCGAATGGGCCCTCACACCAACGGAGAACCATCCATGGATTGAACTCCTTCCACTTTCACCTTGTCCAACAGCGGTAATCCTGTTTGCCAACGTAATGTCCACAAAATTACCATTGGCTCCTGAATCTACCATGGCCAAAACCTCCTGTTTAGTTAATGCAAAACATAATGTCACCAATATGTATAAGTGAGATGTTTTACTTCCCATTGTGTTTGCCACCCATTTGAGGAACCTTATATCTATCGGGCCCGGCGCCTGTGTTCCCCTTATGGCTGGCCCAGCTCTTTTCCCGCCTCCTTCATACTTTTTTCCCCACCCACACTTTTCTGAGGTGTATTAGGGCATGTTCGTATAAAATGTCCTGCCTGTCCGCAATAAAGAAACAACTTATTAGCCTCTGGCCACTCCGTCTCAATTACCAATCTGTTGAACAGGGTGACATATGTTACCAGATCGCGCCCTCCTTGTCTTAAACCCAATAACTCCTTGTCTTGAGCAAATTATACTTTGCACCGATCAAATAACCTGCCAAATTCCCCTACAAAACCATCCCAGTTGTATAACAAAGGATCATCCTTTTGTACTAGCAGCATAGCCCATGCTGCGGCATCCCCAGTTAAATATGAAATCACAAAAGCTGTTCTAGCCTGAATGGTTTCAAAAGACGAAGGTTTGCACAAAAAATGAAGCCTACACTGGGTAAGGAAGGTCATATATTTCCTGGGATCCCCTGAAAATCTTTCTGGAGCTGCCAACGGAACACTACTAGGTGCTTGAACAACAACTGTGGGATTTTGACCCGTGGTTCCTATATTAGTTCCCTACAGCGGTGTCCGCTGAGCTACCAAACTCTGTACTTGTGTTTTCAAATTGTCAGATTCCTGTCTTGCTTGCACCAATTCTACTTGAATATCCTGAAGTACCTTAAGCACATCGGCCAATACAGGAATAGTCACTTCCATTTGGCTTGGGTGGTTGAAAGTATCCCAATATGGGGGTGGCTTATTATGTCAAAACTAGTGGGGGAATGAGCAATGTCAACACTCTCCCCCGAACCACAGAAGCCGAATGAAGTCGACCCTCCACCCGTGGTTGGCACATGTATCTGATTATAACTTACAGAATACCACGTGGCAGCCAGTGGGGGGGAAGCAGCGTGAGTCCGTGTTACTCGCTGCAAACGGAACGTGTTGAATTTCCAGTACCAACGAGAAAATTTCCAACATTAACGGCATCGAGCAGCGGTCTCTTGGTCCTCCGGCATGGCTTCGCCTCAAGATGCAAAATAAGCCACACCTTCCCTGCGCCGTTGGCCATTGATAATCTGTCCTAATTGGTGTCAGCTGGCCACATGCGCGCATGGCATGAACTACAAATTGCCTCAAGGAATGCTGGGCAATGTAGTTCATGCACAGCAATAACGTCTCCTGATGCCCTTTTTCTTCCATCCCAAAGTCCTAACATTACCTCCTCTCTCAGGGCCGTTTCCAGGACCTGGTTTTCCAGGGTGTTGCTGATGAAATTGTTTGACCAATCTAGGAGCATGCACTCCCTCTGCCGGCTCCCAAGAACAATCCTCTGGTCCATAACCCTTCCAGTGAATCAAGTACCACAAATGATTCTTTCTCTTCTTCACATCCAGAATATGTTGCACTTCATATTCTTCTTGGCCTTATGTCATGATCGCTGGAGGCCGTCTGGTAATCGTTCCCGGAGCTGCGGGTTTAAGTAAAGATACATGGAACACTGGATGTATCGGTAAAGATTTAGGTAAATGCAATTTCATGGCAGTTGTAAATATACACATATGGCCCAATGAACCGAGGTGTACATTTTCGTGCCCCAACCAAAGACAAATTCTGATTAGATAACCAAACTCTGTCCCCCACTTTATGTGTAGGACCTTCCTGTCGATGTTTATCTGCTTGATTCTTGTAATGTCTTTTGGCTCTCTCCAGATTTTCTTGTGCCTTCTGCCTAATCCCTAGAAGAAACTGTTTGCGCTCCTGAAATACTGGTATACTTTCCATCTCTGGCAGGTGCTCTGGTATCATATTGTGTTCTTGTCCATACAAACATTCATTAAGGGCCATACCCAAGGACGTATGATAAGTATTGTTATAGGTAAATTCGGCCAACCATAAAGCTTGCACCCACGACTCCCTGCCATCACCTAAGTAACCTCTTAAATATTGCTCAAGTGGTTGATTCACTATTTCAGTCTGTCCATCAGTTTGGGGGTGATAGCTAGTGGACAAGGCACAATTGATTCCTAGCATTTGACAAAAGGCACGCCAAAATCTGGAGGTAAATTGTGAGCCTTTTTCCGAAACAATGCTCTTTGGCAACCCATGTAACCTCGCCACATGTTGCAAGAATAACTCAGCCAATTTGCCTGCCCCAGGTATCCCCTCACAGGGAATAAAATGTGCCTGTTTGGACAGAAAATCCACCACAACCAAAATGGTGTCACATTGACTATCTGGCGGCAAATCCGTAATAAAATCCATAGAAATATGCATCCTTGCTTTTTCAGGAGTTGGTAATGGTTGCAATAACCCTTGTTTCCTAACATGCTCTGCCTTGTTGCATGCACAATTCTCACATGAGTCTACATATTTCTCCATATCTTGTCTTAAAGTAGGCCACCAGAAATATTTCTCCAACATCATTTCCTCCTACCTGTGTGACCTGCTAAACGAGATTTGTGACACCAAAACAAAGCCTTCTCTTGTAACTCTTTAGTTGGGAGATATAACTGCTTTTTATGATAGGGCTACCCATGCCATATGGACCGGGCCTGATGACTACTTTGCCATTCTGATAATTGCCGTGGTGTGAAAGCTCTTTTGACTCGTTCAATGACCTGGGTAGTAATAGCTCCAACAATTCTATCTGGCAGATAATGGGCTTAACTTCGCTTGTTACATTATCCATATTTTGTTGCCTGGACAGAGCATCGGCCTTCCCATTCTTACTGGCCGACCGAAAAGTTACAACAAAGTCAAATTCATTAAAGAAGTATTGTGACCATCTTAATTGTCTAGGACTCAGAGTATGAGCCGTTTTAAAGTATTGCAAATTCTTATGATCCGTTACCACTATTACCTGGTGCCTGGCTCCCAGTAAGTAATGTCTCCATTCCAAGAATGCGGATCTTATGGCCAACAACTCTTCATCAGTTATGGAGTAATTATGTTCACACCCTGACAACTTCCTGGAATAAAATGCTACAGGATGCCATACTCCCTGATCATTTTTTTTGGGACAAAATGGACCCTATCGCCACATTACTGGGATCAGTCTTAACCTGAAAACCCCTCTCTGTATTGGGATGTTGTAACACAGGAGCAGTAGTAAAGGCTATCTTCAATTCTTGAAAGGCTTTCTCTGCCTCCTCACTCCAACTAAACTTCACTGCTTTCTTTAATAAGTGCGTGATTGGCGTGACAATTCTGGAGAAATGACTAATAAATCGCCTATAAAAATTGGCAAACCCCAAAAATGCCTGAACGTCCTTTACACATTGAGGAGAAGACCAATCTCTAACAGCTTGCACTTTTTTAGGGTCCATCACAATTCCTGTATCTGTCAATATAAAGCCCAAAAACTCCTCCTGAGTTACATGAAAAGAACATTTCTCCAATTTTACACATAAGTGATAATCCTGTAGTCTTTTCAACACCTTTTGTACATGTTTTAAATGTTGTTCAGGAGATTCAGAATAAATTAAAATGTCATCAATGTACACAATAACAAAAGTATCAATAAATTCATGCAATACTTCTTGCATAAAAAACTGAAAACCTGCCGGTGCATTACATAAACCAAAAGGCATCACAAGATATTCAAATAAACCAAACTTAGTTCTGAACGCTGTTTTCCATTCATCCCCCTCCTTGTCCCGTATCAAATGGTAAGCTCCCCTTAAATCCAACTTGGTATAAATTTTGGCCACCCTTACTTGGTCTAACAGCACTGAAATCAAGGGTAATGGAAAACGATTCTTTATTGTCACTTTGTTTAATGCCCGATAGTCAATGCAAGCGCGTAGGGTGCCTTCTTTATTAGGAACAAAAAATAAAGGGGACGATACAGGTGATGTAGAATGTCTGATAAAGCCTTTTACCAACATCTCGTCCAGATATTCTCTTAAATGCTGATTTTCCTTTTCTGTAAGCGCATAGATTCTACTACATGGCAGTTTGGCTCCCTCTTCCAGCTTAATTACACAATCATATGGTCTATGCGAAGGTAATTGCTCTGCAATCCTCTTGTCAAACACTCCCCAAACTCCACATACAGTGAGGGAATTTCTTCTGTTACTGCTCCTACCAAATGCTCTTCTGACCTTGTTTCTGTTAACAATTCTACGGGTCCTCCTTGCTGAAAAATGTGTGCCTGACACCTCTCTTCATTAAACCACACCGTCCGTTTTTCCCAGTCAATGCTGGGGTTATGTAGAACTAGCCAGGCATGCCCAAAATTAATCCAAATTGAGGTGCTGCTATTAAATCAAATACTATTTCCTCTTTATGACCCTGTCCACAGATCATGCTCAATTTTTCTGTTTGTTTTCGAATGGGCCCTCACACCAACGGAGAACCATCCATGGATTGAACTCCTTCCACTTTCACCTTGTCCAACAGCGGTAATCCTGTTTGCAAACGTAATGTCCACAAAATTACCATTGGCTCCTGAATCTACCATGGCCAAAATCTCCTGTTTAGTTAATGCAAAACATAATGTCACCAATATGTATAAGTGAGACGTTTTACTTCCCATTGTGTTTGCCACCCATTTGAGGAACCTTATATCTATCGGGCCCGGCGCCTGTGTTCCCCTTATGGCTGGCCCAGCTCTTTTCCCGCCTCCTTCATACTTTTTTCCCCACCCACACTTTTCTGAGGTGTATTAGGGCATGTTCGTATAAAATGTCCTGCCTGTCCGCAATAAAGACACAACTTATTAGCCTCTGGCCACTCCGTCTCAATTACCAATCTGTTGAACAGGGTGACATATATTACCAGATCCCGCCCTCCTTGTCCTAAACCCAATAACTCCTTGTCTTGAGCAAATTATACTTTGCAGCGATCAAATAACCTGCCAAATTCCCCTAAAAAACCATCCCAGTTGTATAACAAAGGATCATCCTTTTGTACTAGCGGCATAGCCCATGCTGCGGCATCCCCAGTTAAATATGAAATCACAAAAGCTGTTCTAGCCTGAATGGTTTCAAAAGACGAAGGTTTGCATAAAAAATGAAGCCTACACTGGGTAAGGAAGGTCATATATTTCCTGGGATCCCCTGAAAATCTTTCTGGAGCTGCCAACGGAACACTACTAGGTGCTTGAACAACAACTGTGGGATTTTGACCCGTGGTTCCTATATTAGTTCCCTACAGCGGTGTCCGCTGAGCTACCAAACTCTGTACTTGTGTTTTCAAATTGTCAGATTCCTGTCTTGCTTGCACCAATTCTACTTGAATATCCTGAAGTACCTTAAGCACATCGGCCAATACAGGAATAGTCACTTCCATTTGGCTTGGGTGGTTGAAAGTATCCCAATATGGGGGTGGCTTATTATGTCAAAACTAGTGGGGGAATGAGCAATGTCAACACTCTCCCCCGAACCACAGAAGCCGAATGAAGTCGACCCTCCACCCTTGGTTGGCACAGGTATCTGATTATAACTTACAGAATACCACGTGGCAGCCAGTGGGGGGAAGATGGTTAGGGAGAGGTTGTGGACGGGGAAGGGAGTATAGGAACACCGGAAAGAGGGTAAGGAAAGTCCTAGTGTGGATAGGTTAGGGGGAAGCAACAGGAGAAAAACCCTACTCTATCTAGTATCTTTACTAGCATATCATAACACTATATAGCACTTCCAGTATCACCCTAATACCTCTTAATACAGGTCTTAATGTACTGGTTCCTGAACACACAATTATAGTGTACCCCTTGATATAGGCACACATAGCATGGACTACATTTAAGCAAGCAGTATGAAACATGTATATGGGACTAGTTCCCACCATGAAGAAACCATCACACATGGCCCATAGGGCAAGCTGTTTGCACAGTTACACAACATAGAAACAAAACAGTGGTCCACATATAGAAAAACACAACTATGGTACTGTCATAGTGTCTTTCCCCGTAATTCAGTTGAATGCACTGAAAACAGCTGTGCTTCGAGAGCGTTTTACTAGACTCTAAATGCATGCACTGTATGCAAAGCAGAATAAGAGTCGAGAGTTCCTAGATCTGCGAATTGGGACTTGCTCAGCGCCCCCTGAGCCATATGAATCATAGAATGGGTGAAAATGCCAATCCACGTGCATATTACACCATGAAACAATCGCAAACAGTAGCGTTTTAAATAAAGAAACCAATGCAGCACTTATCTGTCGTCCGGGAAGCTCGTAAGCCTTCCCGGACGTACTCTGTTATGGCTCGTAGAAGCAGCGTGAGTCCGTGTTCCTCGCTGCAAACGGGACGTGTTGAATTTCCAGTACCAACGAGAAAATTTCCAGCATGAACGGCATCGAGCAGCGGTCTCTTGGTCCTCCGGCATGGCTTCGCCTCAAGATGCAAAATAAGCCACACCTTCCCTGCGCCGTTGGCCATTGATAATCTGTCCTAATTGGTGTCAGCTGGCCACATGCGCGCATGGCATGAACTACAAATTGCCTCAAGGAATGCTGGGCAATGTAGTTCATGCACAGCAATAACGTCTCCTGATGCCATTTTTCTTCCATCCCAAAGTCCTAACATTACTGTCATGATCTCTGCTTCCAAAAGGTCAGGACTTACCCATCTCCCTTGGAAGCAGACCCATAACCCAGGTTCCGAGTGCCAAACAGTCTCGATTGGGACCTTTTGGACCCTGTCCTGGCGCCAGTGGCACCAGGCTCATAAATATGCCCAGTCCCAGCGCTGGAAGCGCCGGGCTCATAATGCTTGGGTGGACTTACCTGCAGCAGAGCATGCTGCTTACTTACCTGCCAGTTGAGCCTCTAATCCTCTTCTGTGTGGGACTACTTTTCCTGTTGGGTGGGGCAGGAGCCACTCCCTAGGTTCAGAACACTGGAACTCTTCTGGAAAGCAGGAACTCTTTCCTTACCTAGGCGTGGCTGTGGAAGGAGACACCTAAGCACCACAGGAGGCTATTTAAACCACACCCGATGGATGAATCTTGCTTTGTGTTATTCTGCATCCTCTGCAGCAGAACGCTCATCGTGTCTTCTGCATCTGATCCTGGGCCTAAGGGAAAAAGGCTTACCATCCTGAATCCAGTCTTCAGCAACACCTATAAACACAAGAAAGAACAGGTTAGCATTACGGTCTTCAGTGACAGCGCTTCTCTTACCTGGTCCATCGGCTGTCACCAACGCCTCGCGCTGCATTCCGGCATCTGAAAGACAAAGGCTTACCTACTCTTCGCGTGCTCCGGAGGTCTTCGCACTGCATTCCGGCATCTGAAAGACAAAAGCTTACCAACTCTTCCCAGGCTCCGGAGGCCTTCGGCGCTGCATCCCGCATCTGAAGACAAAAGAAGGTTCGTTTAAAGACATTGGGTAACTTTATTACTCACGTGCCATTACTCCTTCCCACGCCGAACCCAGTGGGTATTCCGGCACCCTTCAGCAGCTCCGAACTTGTACCTGCAAGATAAAAGGACAGTTAGTGCGCATCGTGAAGCAGGCAACAAGCGCTTACTTACGTGCTTCCAGGCACTTCTATTCCTCACACGGGTTCCATCCTCAACTCACTTCAGCCCGTCATCCGCCATCGCCGGAACCCTGCAAAACAAGAGACATCATTACAAAAGACTTTTAAAGACATTTGAAATACTCGGAACTTACCGTTCGTGCATTAAACGACGGACAGCAGTCCTCTGAGGTCAAGAGGCCTGCACCCTTATCCAGTGAAGAAACTGGTTACGGAACCCTGCCCTGAGGCAGATGGAGAGCTCGGCGTTCACTTACCTAAGGTGAGAGCGTTAACCTTTGGGGTTCTACAGGAGAAGAGAAGGGGAAGAAGAGAGAGACACCCAATGACCCCAGTTCATTAATCCCATATTTTCTATCTGCAGACATCTTACTCTTCGAGTCAGACATACAGTGCACAGAGGTCCAGCCCAAAGAGCCAATCGTGTGTTACACATCACCTTTGAAGATACGGTATTCGCCCAGTCAAGACCGGCGCCTCTGCGGGAATCAGGTGAGCGTTACAATTACCTCCTCTCTCAGGGCCCTTTCCAGGACCTGGTTTTCCAGGGTGTTGCTGATGAAATTGTTTGACCAATCTAGGAGCATGCACTCCCTCTGCCGGCTCCCAAGAACAATCCTCTGGTCCATAACCCTTCCAGTGAATCAAGTACCACAAATGATTCTTTCTCTTCTTCACATCCAGAATATGTTGCACTTCATATTCTTCTTGGCCTTTTGTCATGATCGCTGGAGGCCGTCTAGTAATCGTTCCCAGAGCTGCGGGTTTAAGTAAAGATACATGGAACACTGGATGTATCGGTAAAGATTTAGGTAAATGCAATTTCATGGCAGTTGTAAATATACACATAGGGCCCAATGAACCGAGGTGTACATTTTCGTGCCCCAACCAAAGACAAATTCTGATTAGATAACCAAACTCTGTCCCCCACTTTATGTGTAGGACCTTCCTGTCGATGTTTATCTGCTTGATTCATGTAATGTCTTTTGGCTCTCTCCAGATTTTCTTGTGCCTTCTGCCTAATCCCTAGAAGAAACTGTTTGCGCTCCTGAAATACTGGTATACTTTCCATCTCTGGCAGGTGCTCTGGTATCATATTGTGTTCTTGTCCATACAAACATTCATTAAGGGCCATACGCAAGGACGTATGATAAGTATTGTTATAGGTAAATTCGGCCAACCATAAAGCTTGCACCCATGACTCCCTGCCATCACTTAAGTAACCTCTTAAATATTGCTCAAGTGGTTGATTCACTATTTCAGTCTGTCCATCAGTTTGGGGGTGATAGCTAGTGGACAAGGCACAATTGATTCCTAGCATTTGACAAAAGGCACGCCAAAATCTGGAGGTAAATTGTGAGCCTTTGTCCGAAACAATGCTCTTTGGCAACCCATGTAACTTCGCCACATGTTGCAAGAATAACTCAGCCAATTTGCCTGCCCCAGGTATCCCCTCACAGGGAATAAAATGTGCCTGTTTGGACAGAAAATCCACCACAACCAAAATGGTGTCACATTGCCTATCTGGCGGCAAATCCGTAATAAAATCCATAGAAATATGCATCCTTGCTTTTTCAGGAGTTGGTAATGGTTGCAATAACCCTTGTTTCCTAACATGCTCTGCCTTGTTGCATGCACAATTCTCACATGAGTCCACATATTTCTCCATATCTTGTCTTAAAGTAGGCCACCAGAAATATTTCTCCAACATCATTTCCTCCTACCTGTGTGACCTGCTAAACGAGATTTGTGACACCAAAACAAAGCCTTCTCTTGTAACTCTTTAGTTGGGAGATATAACTGCTTTTTATGATAGGGCTACCCATGCCATATGGACCGGGCCTGATGACTACTTTGCCATTCTGACAATTGCCGTGGTGTGAAAGCTCTTTTGACTCGTTCAATGACCTGGGTAGTAATAGCTCCAACAATTTTATCTGGCAGATAATGGGCTTAACTTCGCTTGTTGCAGTATCCATATTTTGTTGCCTGGACAGAGCATCGGCCTTCCCATTCTTACTGGCCGACCGAAACGTTACAACAAAGTCAAATTCATTAAAGTATTGTGACCATCTTAATTGTCTAGGACTCAGAGTATGAGCCGTTTTAAAGTATTGCAAATTCTTATTATCCGTTACCACTATTACCTGGTGCCTGGCTCCCAGTAAGTAATGTATCCATTCCAAGAATGCAGATCTTATGGCCAACAACTCTTCATCAGTTATGGAGTAATTATGTTCACACCCTGACAACTTCCTGGAATAAAATGCTACAGGATGCCATACTCCCTGATCATCTTTTTGGGACAAAATTGACCCTATCGCCACATTACTGGCATCAGTCTTAACCTGAAAACCCCTCTCTGTATTGGGACGTTGTAACACAGGAGCAGTAGTAAAGGCTATCTTCAATCCTTGAAAGGCTTTCTCTGCCTCCTCACTCCAACTAAACTTCACTGCTTTCTTTAATAAGTGCGTGATTGGTGTGACAATTCTGGAGAAATGACTAATAAATCGCCTATAAAAATTGGCAAGCCCCAAAAATGCCTGAACGTCCTATACATTGAGGAGAAGGCCAATCTCTATCAGCTTGCACTTTTTTAGGGTCCATCACAATTCCTGTATCTGTCAATATAAAGCCCAAAAACTCCTCCTGAGTTACATGAAAAGAACATTTCTCCAATTTTACACATAAGTGATAATCCTGTAGTCTTTTCAACACCTTTTTGTACATGTTTTACATGTTGTTCAGGAGATTCAGAATAAATTAAAATGTCCTCAATGTACACAATAACAAAAGTATCAATAAATTCATGCAATACTTCTTGCATAAAAAACTGAAAACCTGCCGGTGCATTACATAAACCAAAAGGCATCACAAGATATTCAAATAAACCAAACTTAGTTCTGAACGCTGTTTTCCATTCATCCCCCTCCTTGTCCCGTATCAAATGGTAAGCTCCCCTTAAATCCAACTTGGTATAAATTTTGGCCACCCTTACTTGGTCTAACAGCACTGAAATCAAGGGTAATGGAAAACGATTCTTTATTGTCACTTTGTTTAATGCCCGATAGTCAATGCAAGCGCGTAGGGTGCCTTCTTTATTAGGAACAAAAAATAAAGGGGACGATACAGGTGATGTAGAATGTCTGATAAAGCCTTTTACCAACATCTCGTCCAGATATTCTCTTAAATGCTGATTTTCCTTTTCTGTAAGCGCATAGATTCTACTACATGGCAGTTTGGCTCCCTCTTCCAGCTTAATTACACAATCATATGGTCTATGCGAAGGTAATTGCTCTGCAATCCTCTTGTCAAACACTCCCCAAACTCCACATACAGTGAGGGAATTTCTTCTGTTACTGCTCCTACCAAATGCTCTTCTGACCTTGTTTCTGTTAACAATTCTACGGGTCCTCCTTGCTGAAAAATGTGTACCTGACACCTCTCTTCATTAAACCACACCGTCCGTTTTTCCCAGTCAATGCTGGGGTTATGTAGAACTAGCCACGGCATGCCCAAAATTAATCCAAATTGAGGTGCTGCTATTAAATCAAATACTATTTCCTCTTTATGACCCTGTCCACAGATCATGCTCAATTTTTCTGATTGTTTTCGAATGGGCCCTCACACCAACGGAGAACCATCCATGGATTGAACTCCTTCCACTTTCACCTTGTCCAACAGCGGTAATCCTGTTTGCAAACGTAATGTCCACAAAATTACCATTGGCTCCTGAATCTACCATGGCCAAAATCTCCTGTTTAGTTAATGCAAAACATAATGTCACCAATATGTATAAGTGAGACGTTTTACTTCCCATTGTGTTTGCCACCCATTTGAGGAACCTTATATCTATCGGGCCCGGCGCCTGTGTTCCCCTTATGGCTGGCCCAGCTCTTTTCCCGCCTCCTTCATACTTTTTTCCCCACCCACACTTTTCTGAGGTGTATTAGGGCATGTTCGTATAAAATGTCCTGCCTGTCCGCAATAAAGACACAACTTATTAGCCTCTGGCCACTCCGTCTCAATTACCAATCTGTTGAACAGGGTGACATATGTTACCAGATCCCGCCCTCCTTGTCTTAAACCCAATAACTCCTTGTCTTGAGCAAATTATACTTTGCAGCGATCAAATAACCTGCCAAATTCCCCTAAAAAACCATCCCAGTTGTATAACAAAGGATCATCCTTTTGTACTAGCGGCATAGCCCATGCTGCGGCATCCCCAGTTAAATATGAAATCACAAAAGCTGTTCTAGCCTGAATGGTTTCAAAAGACGAAGGTTTGCACAAAAAATGAAGCCTACACTGGGTAAGGAAGGTCATATATTTCCTGGGATCCCCTGAAAATCTTTCTGGAGCTGCCAACGGAACACTACTAGGTGCTTGAACAACAACTGTGGGATTTTGACCCGTGGTTCCTATACTAGTTCCCTCCAGCGATGTCCTCTGAGCTACCAAACTCTGTACTTGTGTTTTCAAATTGTCAGATTCCTGTCTTGCTTGCACCAATTCTACTTGAATATCCTGAAGTACCTTAAGCACATCGGCCAATACAGGAATAGTCACTTCCATTTGGCTTGGGTGGTTGAAAGTATCCCAATATGGGGGTGGCTTATTATGTCAAAACTAGTGGGGGAATGAGCAATGTCAACACTCTCCCCCGAACCACAGAAGCCGAATGAAGTCGACCCTCCACCCGTGGTTGGCACAGGTATCTGATTCTAACTTACAGAATACCACGTGCAGCCAGTGGGGGGAAGCAGCGTGAGTCCGTGTTCCTCGCTGCAAACGGAACGTGTTGAATTTCCAGTACCAACGAGAAAATTTCCAACATTAACGGCATCGAGCAGCGGTCTCTTGGTCCTCCGGCATGGCTTCGCCTCAAGATGCAAAATAAGCCACACCTTCCCTGCGCCGTTGGCCATTGATAATCTGTCCTAATTGGTGTCAGCTGGCCACATGCGCGCATGGCATGAACTACAAATTGCCTCAAGGAATGCTGGGCAATGTAGTTCATGCACAGCAATAACGTCTCCTGATGCCCTTTTTCTTCCATCCCAAAGTCCTAACATTACCTCCTCTCTCAGGGCCCTTTCCAATACCTGGTTTTTTGGGGTGTTGCTGATGAAATTGTTTGACCAATCTAGGAGCATGCACTCCCTCTGCCGGCTCCCAAGAACAATCCTCTGGTCCATAACCCTTCCAGTGAATCAAGTACCACAAATGATTCTTTCTCTTCTTCACATCCAGAATATGTTGCACTTCATATTCTTCTTGGCCTTATGTCATGATCGCTGGAGGCCGTCTGGTAATCGTTCCCGGAGCTGCGGGTTTAAGTAAAGATACATGGAACACTGGATGTATCGGTAAAGATTTAGGTAAATGCAATTTCATGGCAGTTGTAAATATACACATAGGGCCCAATGAACCGAGGTGTACATTTTCGTGCCCCAACCAAAGACAAATTCTGATTAGATAACCAAACTCTGTCCCCCACTTTATGTGTAGGACCTTCCTGTCGATGTTTATCTGCTTGATTCTTGTAATGTCTTTTGGCTCTCTCCAGATTTTCTTGTGCCTTCTGCCTAATCCCTAGAAGAAACTGTTTGCGCTCCTGAAATACTCGTATAATTTCCATCTCTGGCAGGTGCTCTGGTATCATATTGTGTTCTTGTCCATACAAACATTCATTAAGGGCCATACCCAAGGACGTATGATAAGTATTGTTATAGGTAAATTCGGCCAACCATAAAGCTTGCACCCACGACTCCCTGCCATCACCTAAGTAACCTCTTAAATATTGCTCAAGTGGTTGATTCACTATTTCAGTCTGTCCATCAGTTTGGG
Organism: Ambystoma mexicanum; assembly: GCF_040938575.1. NCBI lineage: Eukaryota > Metazoa > Chordata > Amphibia > Caudata > Ambystomatidae > Ambystoma > Ambystoma mexicanum. Next base: position 248,041,180 of record NC_090933.1, on the reverse strand, counting down.
GGTGATAGCTAGTGAACAAGGCACAATTGATTCCTAGCATTTGACAAAAGGCACGCCAAAATCTGGAGGTAAATTGTGAGCCTTTGTCCGAAACAATGCTCTTTGGCAACCCATGTAACCTCGCCACATGTTGCAAGAATAACTCAGCCAATTTGCCTGCCCCAGGTATCCCCTCACAGGGAATAAAATGTGCCTGTTTGGACAGAAAATCCACCACAACCAAAATGGTGTCACATTGACTATCTGGCGGCAAATCCGTAATAAAATCCATAGAAATATGCATCCTTGCTTTTTCAGGAGTTGGTAATGGTTGCAATAACCCTTGTTTCCTAACATGCTCTGCCTTGTTGCATGCACAATTCTCACATGAGTCTACATATTTCTCCATATCTTGTCTTAAAGTAGGCCACCAGAAATATTTCTCCAACATCATTTCCTCCTACCTGTGTGACCTGCTAAACGAGATTTGTGACACCAAAACAAAGCCTTCTCTTGTAACTCTTTAGTTGGGAGATATAACTGCTTTTTATGATAGGGCTACCCATGCCATATGGACCGGGCCTGATGACTACTTTGCCATTCTGACAATTGCCGTGGTGTGAAAGCTCTTTTGACTCGTTCAATGACCTGGGTAGTAATAGCTCCAACAATTTTATCTGGCAGATAATGGGCTTAACTTCGCTTGTTACATTATCCATATTTTGTTGCCTGGACAGAGCATCGGCCTTCCCATTCTTACTGGCCGACCGAAAAGTTCCAACAAAGTCAAATTCATTAAAGTATTGTGACCATCTTAATTGTCTAGGACTCAGAGTATGAGCCGTTTTAAAGTATTGCAAATTCTTATGATCCGTTACCACTATTACCTGGTGCCTGGCTCCCAGTAAGTAATGTCTCCATTCCAAGAATGCGGATCTTATGGCCAACAACTCTTCATCAGTTATGGAGTAATTATGTTCACACCCTGACAACTTCCTGGAATAAAATGCTACAGGATGCCATACTCCCTGATCATTTTTTTTGGGACAAAATGGACCCTATCGCCACATTACTGGCATCAGTCTTAACCTGAAAACCCCTCTCTGTATTGGGATGTTGTAACACAGGAGCAGTAGTAAAGGCTATCTTCAATTCTTGAAAGGTTTCTCTGCCTCCTCACTCCAACTAAACTTCACTGCTTTCTTTAATAAGTGCGTGATTGGCGTGACAATTCTGGAGAAATGACTAATAAATCGCCTATAAAAATTGGCAAACCCCAAAAATGCCTGAACGTCCTTTACACATTGAGGAGAAGACCAATCTCTAACAGCTTGCACTTTTTTAGGGTCCATCACAATTCCTGTATCTGTCAATATAAAGCCCAAAAACTCCTCCTGAGTTACATGAAAAGAACATTTCTCCAATTTTACACATAAGTGATAATCCTGTAGTCTTTTCAACACCTATTGTACATGTTTTACATGTTGTTCAGGAGATTCAGAATAAATTAAAATGTCATCAATGTACACAATCACAAAAGTATCAATAAATTCATGCAATACTTCTTGCATAAAAAACTGAAAACCTGCCGGTGCATTACATAAACCAAAAGGCATCACAAGATATTCAAATAAACCAAACTTAGTTCTGAACGCTGTTTTCCATTCATCCCCCTCCTTGTCCCGTATCAAATGGTAAGCTCCCCTTAAATCCAACTTGGTATAAATTTTGGCCACCCTTACTTGGTCTAACAGCACTGAAATCAAGGGTAATGGAAAACGATTCTTTATTGTCACTTTGTTTAATGCCCGATAGTCAATGCAAGCGCGTAGGGTGCCTTCTTTATTAGGAACAAAAAATAAAGGGGACGATACAGGTGATGTAGAATGTCTGATAAAGCCTTTTACCAACATCTCGTCCAGATATTCTCTTAAATGCTGATTTTCCTTTTCTGTAAGCGCATAGATTCTACTACATGGCAGTTTGGCTCCCTCTTCCAGCTTAATTACACAATCATATGGTCTATGCGAACGTAATTGCTCTGCAATCCTCTTGTCAAACACTCCCCAAACTCCACATACAGTGAGGGAATTTCTTCTGTTACTACTCCTACCAAATGCTCTTCTGACCTTGTTTCTGTTAACAATTCTACGGGTCCTCCTTGCTGAAAAATGTGTGCCTGACACCTCTCTTCATTAAACCACACCGTCCGTTTTTCCCAGTCAATGCTGGGGTTATGTAGAACTAGCCACGGCATGCCCAAAATTAATCCAAATTGAGGTGCTGCTATTAAATCAAATACTATTTCCTCTTTATGACCCTGTCATGCTCAATTTTTCTGTTTGTTTTCGAATGGGCCCTCACACCAACGGAGAACCATCCATGGATTGAACTCCTTCCACTTTCCCTTGTCCAACAGCGGTAATCCTGTTTGCCAACGTAATGTCCACAAAATTACCATTGGCTGCTGAATCTACCATGGCCAAAACCTCCTGTTTAGTTAATGCAAAACATAATGTCACCAATATGTACAAGTGAGACGTTTTACTTCCCATTGTGTTTGCCACCCATTTGAGGAACCTTATATCTATCGGGCTCGGCGCCTGTGTTCCCCTTATGGCTGGCCAAGCTCTTTTCCCGCCTCCTTCATACTTTTTTCCCCACCCACACTTTTCTGAGGTGTATTAGGGCATGTTCGTATAAAATGTCCTGCCTGTCCGCAATAAAGACACAACTTATTAGCCTCTGGCCACTCCGTCTCAATTACCAATCTGTTGAACAGGGTGACATATGTTACCAGATCCTGCCCTCCTTGTCTTAAACCCAATAACTCCTTGTCTTGAGCAAATTATACTTTGCAGCGATCAAATAACCTGCCAAATTCCCCTAAAAAACCATCCCAGTTGTATAACAAAGGATCATCCTTTTGTACTAGCGGCATAGCCCATGCTGCGGCATCCCCAGTTAAATATGAAATCACAAAAGCTGTTCTAGCCTGAATGGTTTCAAAAGACGAAGGTTTGCACAAAAAATGAAGCCTACACTGGGTAAGGAAGGTCATATATTTCCTGGGATCCCCTGAAAATCTTTCTGGAGCTGCCAACGGAACACTACTAGGTGCTTGAACAACAACTGTGGGATTTTGACCCGTGGTTCCTATACTAGTTCCCTCCAGCGATGTCCTCTGAGCTACCAAACTCTGTACTTGTGTTTTCAAATTGTCAGATTCCTGTCTTGCTTGCACCAATTCTACTTGAATATCCTGAAGTACCTTTAGCACATCGGCCAATACAGGAATAGTCGCTTCCATTTGGCTTGGGTGGTTGAAAGTATCCCAATATGGGGGTGGCTTATTATGTCAAAACTAGTGGGGGAATGAGCAATGTCAACACTCTCCCCCGAACCACAGAAGCCGAATGAAGTCGACCCTCCACCCGTGGTTGGCACAGGTATCTGATTATAACTTACAGAATACCACGTGGCAGCCAGTGGGGGGAAGATGGTTAGGGAGAGGTTGTGGACGGGGAAGGGAGTATAGGAACACCGGAAAGAGGGTAAGGAAAGTCCTAGTGTGGATAGGTTAGGGGGAAGCAACAGGAGAAAAACCCTACTCTATCTAGTATCTTTACTAGCATATCATAACACTATATAGCACTTCAAGTATCACCCTAATACCTCTTAATACAGGTCTTAATGTACTGGTTCCTGAACACACAATCATAGTGTACCCCTTGATATAGGCACACATAGCATGGACTACATTTAAGCAAGCAGTATGAAACATGTATATGGGACTAGTTCCCACCATGAAGAAACCATCACACATGGCCCATAGGGCAAGCTGTTTGCACAGTTACACACATAGAAACAAAACAGTGGTCCACATATAGAACAACACAACTATGGTACTGTCATAGTGTCTTTCCTCGTAATTCAGTTGAATGCACTGAAAACAGCTGTGCTTCGAGAGCGTTTTACTAGACTCTAAATGCATGCACTGTATGCAAAGCAGAATAAGAGTCGAGAGTTCCTAGATCTGCGTATTGGGACTTGCTCAGCGCCCCCTGAGCCATATGAATCATAGAATGGGTGAAAATGCCAATCCACGTGCATATTACACCATGAAACAATCGCAAACAGTAGCGTTTTAAATAAAGAAACCAATGCAGCACTTATCTGTCGTCCGGGAAGCTCGTAAACCTTCCCGGACGTACTCTGCTATGGCTCGTAGAAGCAGCGTGAGTCCGTGTTCCTCGCTGCAAACGGAACGTGTTGAATTTCCAGTACCAATGAGAAAATTTCCAGCATGAATGGCATGGAGCAGCGGTCTCTTAGTCCCCCGGCATGGCTTCGACTCAAGATGCAAAATAAGCCACACCTGCCCTGCGCCGTTGGCCATTGATAATCTGTCCTAATTGGTGTCAGCTGGCCACATGCACGCATGGCATGAACTAGAAATTGCCTCAAGGAATGCTGGGCAATGTAGTTCTTGCACAGCAATAACGTCTCCTGATGCCCTTTCTCTTCCATCCCAAAGTCCTAACATTACCTCCTCTCTCAGGGCCCTTTCCAGGACCTGGTTTTCCAGGGTGTTGCTGATGAAATTGTTTGACCAATCTAGGAGCATGCACTCCCTCTGCCGGCTCCCAAGAACAATCCTCTGGTCCATAACCCTTCCAGTGAATCAAGTACCACAAATGATTCTTTCTCTTCTTCACATCCAGAATATGTTGCACTTCATATTCTTCTTGGCCTTTTGTCATGGTCGCTGGAGGCCGTCTGGTAATCGTTCCCGGAGCTGCGGGTTTAAGTAAAGATACATGGAACACTGGATGTATCGGTAAAGATTTAGGTAAATGCAATTTCATGGCAGTTGTAAATATACACATAGGGCCCAATGAACCGAGGTGTACATTTTCGTGCCCCAACCAAAGACAAATTCTGATTAGATAACCAAACTCTGTCCCCCACTTTATGTGTAGGACCTTCCTGTCGATGTTTATCTGCTTGATTCTTGTAATGTCTTTTGGCTCTCTCCAGATTTTCTTGTGCCTTCTGCCTAATCCCTAGAAGAAACTGTTTTCGCTCCTGCAATACTGGTATACTTTCCATCTCTGGCAGGTTCTCTGGTATCATATTGTGTTCTTGTCCATACAAACATTCATTAGGGGCCATACCCAAGGACGTATGATAAGTATTGTTATAGGTAAATTCGGCCAACCATAAAGCTTGCACCCATGACTCCCTGCCATCACCTAAGTAACCTCTTAAATATTGCTCAAGTGGTTGATTCACTCTTTCAGTCTGTCCATCAGTTTGGGGGTGATAGCTAGTGGACAAGGCACAATTGATTCCTAGCATTTGACAAAAGGCACGCCAAAATCTGGAGGTAAATTGTGAGCCCATGTCCGAAACAATGCTCTTTGGCAACCCATGTAACCTCGCCACATGTTGCAAGAATAACTCAGCCAACTTGCCTGCCCCAGGTATCCCCTCACAGGGAATAAAATGTGCCTGTTTGGACAGAAAATACACCACAACCAAAATGGTGTCACATTGACTATCTGGCGGCAAATCCGTAATAAAATCCATAGAAATATGCATCCATGCTTTTTCAGGAGTTGGTAATCGTTGCAATAACCCTTGTTTCCTAACATGCTCTGCCTTGTTGCATGCACAAATCTCACATGAGTCTACATATTTCTCCATATCTTGTCTTAAAGTAGGCCACCAGAAATATTTCTCCAACATCATATACATTTTCCTCCTACCTGTGTGACCTGCTAAAGGAGATTTGTGACACCAAAACAAAGCCTTCTCTTGTAACTCTTTAGTTGGGAGATATAACTGCTTTTTATGATAGGGCAACCCATGCCATATGGACCGGGCCGGATGACTACTTTGCCATTCTGAAAATTGCTGTGGTGTGAAAGCTCTTTTGACTCGTTCAATGACCTGGGTAGTAATAGCTCCAACAATTTTATCTGGCAGATAATGGGCTTAACTTCGCTTGTTACATTATCCATATTTTGGTGCCTGGACAGAGCATCGGCCTTCCCATTCTTACTGGCCGACCGAAAAGTTACAACAAAGTCAAATTCATTAAAGTATTGTGACCATCTTAATTGTCTAGGACTCAGAGTACGAGCCGTTTTAAAGTATTGCAAATTCTTATGATCCGTTACCACTATTACCTGGTGCCTGGCTCCCAGTAAGTAATGTCTCCATTCCAAGAATGCGGATTTTATGGCCAACAACTCTTCATCAGTTATGGAGTAATTATGTTCACACCCTGACAACTTCCTGGAATAAAATGCTACAGGATGCCATACTCCCTGATCATCTTTTTGGGACAAAATTGCCCCTATCGCCACATTACTGGCATCAGTCTTAACCTGAAAAGCCCTCTCTGTATTGGGATGTTGTAACACAGGAGCAGTAGTAAAGGCTATCTTCAATTCTTGAAAGGCTTTCTCTGCCTCCTCACTCCAACTAAACTTCACTGCTTTCTTTAATAAGTGCGTGATTGGCGTGACAATTCTGGAGAAATGACTAATAAATCGCCTATAAAAATTGGCAAACCCCAAAAATGCCTGAACGTCCTTTACACATTGAGGAGAAGGCCAATCTCTAACAGCTTGCACTTTTTTAGGGTCCATCACAATTCCTGTATCTGTCAATATAAAGCCCAAAAACTCCTCCTGATTTACATGAAAAAAACATTTCTCCAATTTTACACATAAGTAATAATCCTGTAGTCTTTTCAACACCTTTTGTACATGTTTTACATGTTGTTCAGGAGATTCAGAATACATTAAAATGTCATCAATGTACACAATAACAAAAGTATCAATAAATTCATGCAATACTTCTTGCATAAAAAACTGAAAATCTGCCGGTGCATTACATAAACCAAAAGGCATCACAAGATATTCAAATAAACAAAACTTAGTTCTGAACGCTGTTTTCCATTCATCCCCCTCCTTGTCCCGTATCAAATGGTAAGCTCCCCTTAAATCCAACTTGGTTTAAATTTTGGCCACCCTTACTTGGTCTAACAGCACTGAAATCAAGGGTAATGGAAAACGATTCTTTATTGTCACTTTGTTTAATGCCCGATAGTCAATGCAAGTGCGTAGGGTGCCTTCTTTCTTAGGAACAAAAAATAAAGGGGACGATACAGGTGATGTCGAATGTCTGATAAAGCCTTTTGCCAACATCTCGTCCAGATATTCTCTTAAATGCTGATTTTCCTTTTCTGTAAGCGCATAGATTCTACTACATGGCAGTTTGGCTCCCTCTTCCAGCTTAATTACACAATCATATGGTCTATGCGAATGTAATTGCTCTGCAATCCTCTTGTCAAACACTCCCCAAACTCCACATACAGTGAGGGAATTTCTTCTGTTACTGCTCCTACCAAATGCTCTTCTGACCTTGTTTCTGTTAACAATTCTACGGGTCCTCCTTGCTGAAAAATGTGTGCCTGACACCTCTCTTCATTAAACCACACCGTCCGTTTTTCCCAGTCAATGCTGGGGTTATGTAGAACTAGCCACGGCATGCCCAAAATTAATCCAAATTGAGGTGCTGCTATTAAATCAAATACTATTTCCTTTTTATGACCCTGTCCACAGATCATGCTCAAATTTTCTGTTTGTTTTCGAATGGGCCCTGACACCAATGGAGAACCATCCATGGATTGAACTCCTTTCACTTTCACCTTGTCCAACAGCGGTAATCCTGTTTGCCAAAGTAATGTTCACAAAATTACCATTGGCTCCTGAATCTACCATGGCCAAAACCTCCTGTTTAGTTAATGCAAAACATAATGTCACCAATATGTATAAGTGAGACGTTTTACTTCCCATTGTGTTTGCCACCCATTTGAGGAACCTTATATCTATCGGGCCCGGCGCCTGTGTTCCCCTTATGGCTGGCCCAGCTCTTTTCCCGCCTCCTTCATACTTTTTTCCCCACCCACACTTTTCTGAGGTGTATTAGGGCATGTTCGTATAAAATGTCCTGCCTGTCCGCAATAAAGACACAACTTATTAGCCTCTGGCCACTCCGTCTCAATTACCAATCTGTTGAACAGGGTGACATATGTTACCAGATCCCGCCCTCCTTGTCTTAAACCCAATAACTCCTTGTCTTGAGCAAATTATACTTTGCAGCGATCAAATAACCTGCCAAATTCCCCTAAAAAACCATCCCAGTTGTATAACAAAGGATCATCCTTTTGTACTAGCGGCATAGCCCATGCTGCGGCATCCCCAGTTAAATATGAAATCACAAAAGCTGTTCTAGCCTGAATGGTTTCAAAAGACGAAGGTTTGCACAAAAAATGAAGCCTACACTCGGTAAGGAAGGTCATATATTTCCTGGGATCCCCTGAAAATCTTTCTGGAGCTGCCAACGGAACACTAGTAGGTGCTTGAACAACAACTGTGGGATTTTGACCCGTGGTTCCTATACTAGTTCCCTCCAGCGGTGTCTGCTGAGCTACCAAACTCTGTACTTGCGTTTTCAAATTGTCAGATTCCTGTCTTGCTTGCACCAATTCTACTTGAATATACTGAAGTACCTTTAGCACATCGGCCAATACAGGAATAGTCGCTTCCATTTGGCTTGGGTGGTTGAAAGTATCCCAATATGGGGGTGGCTTATTATGTCAAAACTAGTGGGGGAATGAGCAATGTCAACACTCTCCCCCGAACCACAGAAGCCGAATGAAGTCGACCCTCCACCCGTGGTTGGCACAGGTATCTGATTATAACTTACAGAATACCACGTGGCAGCCAGTGGGGGGGAGAGGGTTAGGGAGAGGTTGTGGATTGGGAAGGGAGTATAGGAACACCAGAAAGAGGGTAAGGAAAGTCCTAGTGTGGATAGGTTAGGGGAAGCAACAGGAGAAGAACACTACTCTATCTAGTATCTTTACTAGCATTTCATAACACTATATAGCACTTCCGGTATCACCCTAATACCTCTTAATACAGGTCTTAATGTACTGGTTCCTGAACACACAGTTATAGTGTACCCCTTGATACAGGCACACACATAGCATAGACTACATTTAAGCAAGCAGTATGAAACATGTACATGGGACTAGTTCCCACCATGAAGAAACCATCACACATGGCCCATAGGGCAAACTGTTTGCACAGTTACACAACATAGAAACAAAACGGTGGTCCACATATAGAGCAACACAACTATGGTACTGTCATAGTGTCTTTCCCCGTAATTCAGTTGAATGCACTGAAAACCGCTGTGCTACGAGAGCGTTTTACTAGACTCTAAATGCATGCACTGTATGCAAAGCAGAATAAGAGTCGAGAGTTCCTAGATCTGCGTATTGGGACTTGCTCAGCGCCCCCTGAGCCATATGAATCATAGAATGGGTGAAAATGCCAATCCACGTGCATATTACACCATGAAACAATCGCAAACAGTAGCGTTTTAAATAAAGAAACCAATGCAGCTCTTATCTGTCGTCCGGGAAGCTCGTAAGCCTTCCTGGACGTACTCTGTTATGGCTCGTAGAAGTAGCATGAGTCTGTGTTCCTCACTGCAAACGGAACGTGTTGAATTTCCAGTACCAACGAGAACATTTCCAGCATGAACAGCATGGAGCAGCGGTCTCTTAGTCCTCCGGCATGGCTTCGCCTCAAGATGCAAAATAAGCCACACCTTCCGTGCGCCGTTGGCCGTTGATAAGCTGCCCTAATGAGTGTCAGCTGGCCAGACGCGCGCACGGCATGAACCACAAATTGCCTCAAGGAATGCTGGGCAATGTAGTTCATGCACAGCAATACCGTCTCCTGATGCCCTTTCTCCTCCATCCCAGAGTCCTAACAACTAGGCATGGTTTATATGAGTACACCGTCATGCCCTTTGGCCTGGGTAAAGCCCCTGCGACATTCAAGAGGTTTATGAACGATGTGTTCCATGATGTCATAGATACATATGTCATCGTGTATCTAGATGACACCTTGATATTTTCTCCAACACTTCCGTCTCATATAGGCCATGTCCGAGAAGTAGTTCACAGACTCCGAACCCACGCGTTGTTTGCAAAACCCAAAAAGTGTTTATTCCACACCACAGAAGTGGACTTCTTGAGTTATCACATCAACGCTAAAGGACTCTCTATGAACACAGTCAAGGTCGACACTGTATAGAATTGGCCTGTTCCCACTACCGTTAAGGCTTTGCATTCCTTCCTCGGGTTTGCAAACTTTTATAGAAGGTTCATCGCAGGTTTCTCTTCCATAGCATCCCCCCTAACCTATCTAACCAGTCTGCAGGAACCCTATGTTTGGGCTCCGGAACAAGATGAGGCGTTTAATACATTGAAAACAGCCTTTACATCGGCCCCCATACTGCAACATCCTAACGTTGAGCTGCCTTTTGTGGTCGAGGCCGATGCTTCTTCATTTGCTTTAGGTGCAGTCCTTTCCCAGGCTTGTCCGGACATGGGGCTCCTCCACCCCGTCACTTTCAATTCCTGCAAGTTTATACCAACAGAACAACATTATACTGTCACACTGACGGAACTACTGGCTGTTAAGGACGTGTTTAAGACTTTGAGGCACCATTTGTTAGGGGCCTGACACCAGATAATGGTCTACTCCGATCACCGTAATTTACAGGATCTGGCCAACCAGAAGTGCCTTAACAGCCATCAAGTACGTTTGCCTCTGTTTTTTTCCACCTATGATTTCATCATACGTCATTGTCCGGGTATAGGTCACGGCAAAGCAGATGCTCTATCACGGCTGCCAGGGGGGGATTCCCTTCCGATATTTCCTGAAACCCTATTGGACAAAAGGCATCTTATCTGCTTATGGACCCCACCAGTAAATTTGCTTGACTCTATTCGTCAGTGGGTCTCTGTACATCCTGATGACGCTGAAGAGTGGGATCCTGTATTCCATGATGGTTTACCATTCGTACAGAGTCGGTTATACCCACTCAAGACACTGTATACAGGCGCTGGAATGGTCTCATGACGCCCCAATTAATGGCCATCCAGGGCAGGGACGGACCCTTAAGTTATTACAAAGGTGGTGTTGGTGGCCTACCATACCCAGAGATGTGAACAATGATGTGTCTAACTGCCCAATATGTGCCCAATGTAAAAACAGGAAAGGTCGAACTTTAGGTTTGCTTTAACCCCTGCCCATTCCACCACTACCCTTGGCACACGGTTACCATGGAGTTCATTACTGACCTACCAAAGATTCAGGGCCACGACACTATCTGGGTTGTTGTGGATACATTCACCAAGATGGCTCTCTTTGTCCCTTGTGTTGGCATTCCTTCTGCTCCGACTCTAGCCAAATTGTTATTTCATTCTGTCTTCTGGCTCTTTGGGTTACCTTCTGTCATAATTTCCGATAGGGGTTCCCAATTCACTTCCCGATGACGCTCTCTCACGAAGGTACTAGGAATTGATGCCCGGTTTTCCTCCTCTCACCACCCTGAAACTGATGGCCAGACTGAGCGCATCAACCAGTCTCTCGAGCCCTATCTTCGCTGCCTATCCTTACAGCATCAACATACATGGTATCAAGTCTTGCTTATAGCAGAATTCGCCTACAACAATGCCCCACACTCGGCCACTGGGTTTTCCCCATTCTATTCGCTCTATGGTCAACACCCCCGAATCTTGCCATTACCCGACTTTCAAAATGCCCTTAATCCCGCTGCTGCTGCCTGTTTTAGGGATCTAGGTAACATCCATGGTCAGACCATTGCCCATCTATGGGAAGCCCAGGCTACCATGTGCACCTCAGCGAACAGGAAACGTTCTCCTGCCCCACGTTACAAAATCGGTGACAAGGTGTGGCTGTCCACTCGGCACCTGCATATACCTGGTTGTCGTAAGTTCTCCCTCGTTTTGTGGGTCCCTACCGCGTCACGAGAGTCATTAATCCAGTTGTTTACCGCCTGTCCTTGCCTACTGTATGGCGCATTCATCCCCTGTTCCATACGTCCTTGTTAAAACCAATTTTGCCCGATACTAGAGCAATTCTGCCCCCGTCCCCGCTGGTACATGATTCTGTGATCGAATATGAGGTCAATGATATCCTGAGGTCCCGCATCAGTAGGGGTGTGCTTTATTACCTCATAGATTGGGCTGGCTTCGGTCCGGAGGAGAGAAAGTGGGAACCAACTTCCAATGTCCATGCTCTGCTCCTGGTGTCTAGGTTCCATAGGCTCAATCCTTCCAGCCCACGCGGTCGTGGGTCCTAGGGTGGGAACTCTGTCACGCCT